>NC_091215.1:22388330-22408330 GCF_040958095.1 Procambarus clarkii | reverse complement strand
TCCGACAAACCTCCGACCAACCTCCGACCAACCACCGACCCTCCGACTAACCACCGACCCTCCGACTAACCACCGACCCTCCGACCAACCACCGACCCTCCGACAAACCTCCGACCAACCACCGACCCTCCGACTAACCACCGACCCTCCGACTAACCACCGACCCTCCGACCAACCACCGACCCTCCGACAAACCTCCGACCAACCTCCGACCAACCACCGACCCTCCGACTAACCACCGACCCTCCGACTAACCACCGACCCTCCGACTAACCACCGACCCTCCGACTAACCACCGACCCTCCGACCAACCACCGACCCTCCGACCAACCACCGACCCTCCGACCAACCACCGACCCTCCGACCAACCACCGACCCTCCGACCAACCACCGAGCACTACTGTCATAATTGTATAATTTGAGACAGAAAAGGAAACTTGACATGGCGTGTTGATGAGGTAGGTGCTGACGTCACCTTTGTGCATGGGCAGTTCCGTAGTTAGTGCCTTTATGAAGGGAAAATTGGTGCACACCATTTGTTGGTGCAGCCAAACGTGCACACACATGCACGTGAAGCTGCACAAGAGTGCACGTGAACCAGCACAAGAGTGCACAGGGACCTGACGAGTGCACAGGGACGTGTGCTTCTTTACGGCTCCAGTGGTAGTTTAAGACGCTGGGGGGAGGGGAGGGGGCGGTCGTTAGTGTTAATACAGTGTAGGTTAAGTAAGACGCTTGGGGGGGGGGGAGCGGAACATTCAAATCACAAAACATCGTTTATTAACCAGATTTATAAGTCGAATTGTTTTCTGGCAATTTTCTAGACGAATTTGGTGAGATTTTCGTGATTAGACTCGGAACGTAATGTTGAAAATTATAATTCATTATAATTCGTCATAATCGTGAATAACTATCCATAATTTTCTTTCCAAGTTCTGCTATTTTTTTGCTGAAGTTTAGCAACAATCGCTATAGTATTTTTTTTGTTAATTTTAATTGGTTGTAGTTATTTTTTTAATTTTCAATTTAATATTTTTCAAGTGGATTATTTTCCTCCAATTACTTAGAAACATTTCAAATTATCTGCCTAATGACAGCACCATATTTAACCTTTCTAATGATGCCAAACAAATGCCTTTCCAATAATATTTGTTCCGGATAATGGCTTTAAAACAAAAACAATTATTATATTTGTTTTTTATTTACTTTGAAGTATGAACTCTCATTTGAAAAGGGTTAGAACATAAACAAATATTGTAAAAAAAAAATTGTAAGTATATAGGATGTGTGTGTGTCAATTGACCTGGGAGGGTGTTAGGGCCTCCCTGTCAGCAGGTGCAGTGGGGAGGGGGGTGGGGAGGTGCTGTGTTAGAGACCTGTCTGACAGCTGGTACAGGGTAGGGGGGGGAGGTGCTGTGTTAGAGACCTGTCTGACAGCTGGTACAGGGTAGGGAAGGGGGGAAGGTTGCTGTGTTAGAGACCTGTCTGACAGCTGGTACAGAGTGTAGGGGGGGGGGGAAGTTGCTGTGTTAGAGACCTGTCTGACAGCTGGTACAGGGAAGGGGGGGGGGGGTGATATGTTAAGAGACCTGTCTGACAGCAGAGATCAAAGGGAGCTGCTTGAATTATTATTATCCGCGCCTTCGAGGGGCTTAGTGGGTAACATGTGTGCTCTGAGGTTGAGAGCTCTGAAGAGGTTGCTGTCTGGGTATTACTGGACATAACATGGGTCTGGGTACTATCCCAGATTACTGTCTGGGTCTGGGTATAGCATGGCACACCAGTATACACCAGGTGTACACTGGTATACTTGATGTACTTTACTGTACCTAGGAGCAGGGCGGGTCAAGCAATCCCTCCAGGATAGGATGTACTCGTGTATGTTCACATGTACACAGGTTCGATCACTTATACACAGGCACTATCATCTACACCTGTACATAGGCACCATCATCTAAGCCTGCCTGTGTACAAAGGACTGCCTTCGGAAATCTGAACACAAGGTAGTTCAGAATTTGTTTTTCCACGTACGTCAGACAAATTATGAAAAAATGCAGCGGCTGCATAGTTTGTTAAAACACACAATGACTCTGAGAACATCCGTAGAAATGCCACCTGATTAGTGGCATTCCTAGACTATTCTTGTCTGGAAGTGAGGGAAAAACTGTGAACATGATCACGAAATGCAAAATACTCAGGAAATATTGACATTTTAGACAATAATGAACTATTTGACACTAGAGACACAAACCTGGCAACGCAGTTGGAACGACGTGCCTATTTTAGTCCCCCAAGATATTAAAGACTTTCTCCTTGGTCATTTGTAAATTAAGGGAAAGAACTTGGGGAGTAAACCTGGGGAAGTAAATCAGGGGAAGAAACTAGGGGGAGTTAATCAGGTGAAGGCACTAGAGGAAGTAAACAAGGGGAAGGAACTAAGGGAGTAAACCAGGGGAAGGAACTAAGGGAGTAAACCAGGGGAAGGAACTAAGGGAGTAAACCAGGGGAAGGAACTAAGGGAGTAAACCAGGGGAAGGAACTAAGGGAGTAAACCAGGGGAAGGAACTAAGGGAGTAAACCAGGGGAAGGAACTAAAGAAAGTAGAGTGGTTAAGACTATATTTGCACATATTGCATATTCTCAAGGAGACGCTCGTAAAGTAACTTTGCAGTTTCCCGTCTGAACAACACTTTACAATTACAGTTTTGTGACGATAATATTATTTTGAGGTGACAACCAGACTAAGCCTCGATAGGTCAGCCTATTTGCATGCCAGCCCATTAACCCGTCAACGAATAAGACAAAGAAGCACAAAGGAAAATCAACACACTCGCATGACAAAGAAGGCGTGGAAGGGTGGACTGAGCGTCCAGCAACACTGCTGCTCACTGGCAATGATGCAATCCTTTGTGGAAAATGACTCCGCCACCGACTGGACCTTTGACGCCAACAATGTGTAACAGGAGTGCCATGCCCGACCCACTGATGGACACAACACAATGAAAATGGAACGCCTGTTTCGAGCATGGAAATTTGACGGTTGGGGAAAAGAGAGAGAGAAGGGGATATATATATATATATTTTTTTTTTACCTGGAAGGGGTACCACCTCTGGTGCAAGTGTAGGGACCCATAGCCTCGGAGAAGAAAATAAAGAGTACTCAGAGAAGACCGTGTGGATCCTCACTGAGCACTTTGATATTTTCTTCTCCTACCACCCCTATTCTCTTGGTATGTGTGTGTATATATATCTAACTATATTTGAAAATGTCATTACACAAATTATATATATATATATATATATATATATATATATATATATATATATATATATATATATATATATATATATATATATATATATATAATCTTTCTCATAGCGACATGGTTTCCAGAATTAAATTTAGTGATGTGCCTTTTCGTATTTTCTTATGTCTTCGTTTTTTGTTGTACTATTGCTAACTTGATTATCGAACGGTAATTACTGATAATTATATTGCACGAATTATACAACATACGGGGGGTAATGATTTTGTAAAAAAAAAATGTGCTTTTGAAGCCATAATTAATTCTCTTTACGTTAGATTGACAAAGCAAGTTTTGTGTTAACATGTTTATGCTGCTTCAGGGATAAAGGCAAAATGTTTGTGAACTACGGTGTGGCAGGTCGGGATGGACGTCATGTTTTTACAGTAATGGCTTCTGGCACCCTCACCAGAAAGTAGCTTTTACAGCTTCATCATGTTTATTTGTGTGTTCATGTAGGTGCTCTTGCCTAGAGGTACTTGCTGGGTTGAGAGCCAGCTCCTAAGCCCCGCTATTTGAGTCACAGGCCCTATTAATGCATTCTCTTCAACTTCCTTGTCACAGTTCTTTTTAAAGGTTTTAATTGAGTTTAAATATTTCGTCCCCAAGCCCATTCACTCTGCCTAAGGCTGTGAAAATATTTATGTTTTTCCATTTTATTTCCCCGGTCTGCTCTGTGCCTGGGTGGCGCCGCCGCTCGCGCTCTGTTGCTCAACTTGAACGTTGACTGTTGCTTCGCTGTTTCTCATATATTTGTGCGTTATTATTATGGCCTTTATGTCTCCAGTGGGGAAAGTCGAGCTGTTTCACCCTCAAGTTTAGTACCGTTTGTTACTGAACGTGGCTTCCTGTGTGAAAGTTTCTCTTTCCTCATACATACATACATACATATATATATATATATATATATATATATATATATATATATATATATATATATATATATATATATATATATATATATATATGTGTGTGTGTGTGTGTGTGTGTGTTTATTAATTGAAATTGGTTTACACTCAACTCACAACTGATTTCATTCGAACACTTCCGGAACAGGTGCTTCACTGACGAATTTTGTTCGAACCACAACGCTATAAATGCTTCACCCACGTACTACAAATACAAATAATCGCCAACAGAAGCTAAACACCTAACCTAACCTATGCCTATATATGCACAATATGCTAATATATTATAATAATAATTTATATTTGAGAAAATTCCCGTTTTGAATGAACAGCATGTGAAAATTGATGAATGCGTCTGTGGGGTTGACCGCTGGATGTAATGGACTGAGTCGAGGACGGGTTGTCTACACCACAGCGTTGTATTATATTGATTGTTTTTAATTAAATTGAGAAATAACTTTAAACTATCAATAGTAGTACTTTGAATTCGGCGGCAGTCAATCAAGCGCTGTTGTTCACCTGTTGGTAGGTAAAGAGATGCGCGTGTAGCACGCGAGGAATTAACCCAAATCCTTTTTTCTCCCAGGCATATACTGCCAGGGAGAAAACAAAGTGTGCTTTGTTTTCAAAGTGAAACTTTTTCACTCAAAGGCATATACTGAGTTGTTTTTCGCGGCAACGTAGTATTTTCAACAATAAATCATGTCAAGAATGTTAAATTGGCGGATGTTAAGTGTAAAAGCAAACTAAGTGAATTAAGACCAGCATGGATTACCAGGTGGGTCGCTGACCCGAAGCTATTTCGGGTCAGCGTTGAATCCTTTGTGACCGCAGACATGTAATTTTAGACCTATACTTTGCTCCTGAATTATTCAAAATGAAGTGTTTTCACTTAGATTGAACGATTGATAATCAATACACATATAAGACTAAATACACGTATATACAACTATCTTCGAATTTTTTTTGGTCGAATTTTTGGGTAAATACCCGAATATCCTCAGGGATTGGTCTATTATGGCGAGGTCTGGCTCAATCTGGTCGAGACTGGCTTGCGTGTGTATCCTTTCGATGGAGCTGGCTTGCGTGTCCAGGCCGTGTGTGTGTGTGTGTTTTGGGTGGAGCTGGCTTGCGTGTCCTGGCTGCATATGTGTGTGTGTGTTTTATTTGGACGGAGCTGTATTGCATGGAAGAGATGGAAGGGGGCAAGATAAGGGGTGTAAAGATTAGTGAAGGGTAGGGGTGGACAAGGGAGATGGATAGAACACAGGAGGATAGAGGGGGATGAGAAGTGAGAAAACGTATGTGGGATAGAGCACAGTTTATAGGTGAGGTTCCACCAAGGGACTTGAAGGCAATTTTGGAGGTGTGGTAGTATATTTATTGGCCAAATAACGTCATCAGAGACATGGGGGGGGAGGAACGGGAGGGTTGGTAAGAGGAATGACTGAAAGTAGGGAAAAAAGTGAAGGAAAGAGAGAGAGAGAGGAATGAGAAAGAGGGATATTGATGAAAGTTGATGAGAAAGATGGAGATTGATGAAATATATATATATATATATATATATATATATATATATATATATATATATATATATATATATATATATATATATAAAGTTGTGAGGGTACCACTTCTAATGTGCAAATGTGGGGACCCATAGCCTCAGAGAAGAAAATAAAGAGTATTCAGAGAAGACCTTGTGGATTCTCACTGAAAACTTTAATATTTTCTTCTCCTACCACCCCCATTCTTTTGTATATATAAGCGTATATTTGTTTTATTTAAACTTTATTACTAAAAAGGAGTTACATATATGGTAATAATCATATAGATGATTATTATATAATCAAAGATGATTATCATAAGTTGTCGAGTTCCTCCAGCTCTTCAGATGGCGGGCAGGAACCCTGACTGCAGTGTGCATTTCCCCTCTGTATCGCCACGCTGAGGCGCTGGAAAAGGAAGCTGGTAGCTCTAGGGTCCCTTGTTTCAATTATCCTCGAACCCAGTACCTTAAATAACTGGTGGCACTCTTACCCCAGGCGCCGAGTGTCTCAGAAGCAATGGGGACAAAATTGAAGTGGTGATCCAGTTCACTGTACTTACGGGATTTGACTGATTCCCTGTGTGTGGCACAGGGAATATATATATATATATATATATATATATATATATATATATATATATATATATATATATATATATATATATATATATATATATATATATATTAATGTGTATCTGTAAATTTCGACCAGGTATGTATGTTATATCCGGCGTTCTGGTTACACTTATAACTGACTGCAAATAACAGATATAACCATCAGATGTAACTGGTAAGCAAAGCGTGTTAATTGGAGGAAGAACTGGAAGATGAGTGATAAAGCTGGTGTGACGGGAAGGCAAAATAACAAAGCTGCGAGGAGATGGATTTAACTTACAGAAAGGGAAGGGGCATGCGAGAGGTGGCGCCCTGGAGTGTAGTTAAATGTGGCATGCGGGGCCACTGGCCTAGTCAAAGGATAGGAGACCGACTAAGAATGTTTGATAGTCTAAAGATACACCCATTGGTCGTCTTGGACCACAGAGCTGTATCTCCTCTAGTTTAAATCTTCCTTTTATGCAATTCAAGTACAAACGGTAGAGGAATATTGTGTTGGAAGAGCGTGAATGATCTGGTTGGTTAGGCGCCACGTAAGTTAGATGGTAGATATACGTAATATGCTGGTAGATGGTAGATATAAGAATTATGCTGGTAGATTGTAGATGTAAGCAGTATACTGCTAGATGGTAGATATAAGTAGTATAATGATATAGGTAGAATACTGTTAGATGGTGGATATAAATAATATAATGGTAGACATAGGTAGAATACTGTTAGATGGTAGATATAAGTAGTATATAAAACAGTTAGAAAGTAAAGTCAAATCAAGATGGCAGTGTCTGTGTGTGTGTAACGTGGTTGGTGTTTGTGGTCGCCTGAGTGCAGCCTTCCTCTTGACCTGCCACAACGTACAAAATACAGAGTGCTAACCTGACCAGAAACGTTGGAGTGCTCCCTAACCCAACCCAACGGTGCATAGAAAACGGGTGTTTGTGAGCCGCTATTTTTCATATATGTAATTTGTACGTTGGAGACCACAACGTACGAAAGGAGACGTACTAGTTGATCGGCCGCGATGCTGAGGGAGGTTCCTCGCTCCTCAGTCAATGGCTCAAGCCTTCCCCTTCAGTGTTCATAAACTATTTTGTTTGTCTTTAGTCACTGTTCCTCCCTTATAACTAAGCCCTTCTTCCTAAACCCTTCTTCCTGATTCTCATTCCAAATTCATCTTCCCTTCCTAATCCTGCCTCCTGCGACTCTTCCACTTCCCTTCCTTCATTATCCCTCCCCTCAACTCTCATCCCTCCTACCTGACCCCTTCTTTTTTCCCCTTTTTTAATTTCTTCCCTGTGTTCTATTTTTTTCCGTCCGCCCATGCACCTTGCCTCTCTCCCCTTGTGTTATTTTTCTCATCCACGAGGTTAATCGTCTCCCAGCTCGCTCTCTCTCTCTCTCTCTCTCTCTCTCTCTCTTTCTCTCTCTCTCTCTCTCTCTCTCTCTCTCTCTCTCTCTCTCTCTCTCTCTCTCTCTCTCTCTCTCTCTCTCTCTCTCTCTCTCTCTCTCTCTCTCTCTCTCTCTCCCTTTCTGTTTCCTCCTTTCTCTTCGTGTCTTCACAAGCCTCCCACTCAACTGTCATCTCCCACTGCTGCAACCATCCTCTGTCATCTCCCATGTATCCTCGTATCCCAGCTGCTATCCCGGGTCTCTATGTTTCATCAAACATACAGTGCCAAGCTGACCTGCAGTGCCAAGCTAACCTGCAGTGTCAAGCTAACCTACAGTGCCAAGCTAACCTACAGTGCCAAGCTAACCTACAGTGCCAAGCTAACCTGCAGTGTCAAGCTAACCTGCAGTGCCAAGCTAACCTACAGTGCCAAGCTAACCTGCAGTGCCAAGCTAACCTGCAGTGCCAAGCTAACCTGCAGTGCCAAGCTGACCTACAGTTCCAAGCTAACCTGAAACACCTCAACCTATTTCACATCATAATTAACAGCAGTAATATTAGTTTTATCAGTAATATGGGACGGTAGGCTGAACATGGGACGCTCGACTGAGAATGAGACGCTTTCCTGTCCCTTTGATTTGTTTCTTCCCTTCTACCTGCTGTGTCATCTCTTTTTCTTCTCATCATCACCTTCGTTTTTTCCTCTTCGACCGTCAGGGGTGATTTTGCGTCCTTTCCCTTCCGCATGATTCATCTGGCTTTCTTCTCCCTTATTGATTCCTACTCTTCCGCGCCACTCTTTCTGTTCCCTTCCGTCATCGGTCGCTGGGGGTTCATGTGGTTGACAACTGTTTCTTTACTCCATCTTCATATCTTGGCTCCAGATTGGTCCTCCCCTTAAAGTGCTTTATAAGTACCCTGGCTTAGTGCTTTCTCTTAATTACCGTCTCCATCTTCTCTCCTATCATGTTTCCTCCTCCTCCTCTCCAACCATTTCTCTTCTTAATTACTGTCTCCCTCCTCTCATATTTTTCTCTTAATTACCGTCTCCACCTTCTCTCCTATCCTTACTTCTCATAATTATCGTCTCTACCTCCTACCCTATCCTTTCTTCCTAATTATGTCTCTCCTTCACCTGTCAGGTAATCACTTATTACCGAGCAGTGTGCATGCTGGTACTGGGCCCTGGATAACCTGCACCTTAGCTACCCTTCTACCATTTTATCTGACAATTCTTTTGTTTTCTCTAATAGGAAATGAACAAGAGAAAATATATAGAATAATTATAATTACCAAAAATAACAATAATGTGGACTAATGGGGAAGATCCCCTTCAATTCGCAAATTTTCAAATTTAATATAACATATTTACTGAAAATTTGCATATGATCAAAGCCAACTATTTCAAAGACAATACAAATTGTGTGCTGCATTGACGTAATTATCTTGGTGTGTTGCAGAGGGGAATTGTCAGAAAACAATGGCTGGATATTTTTGGTGGTTGGGTGTCATTAGAAGCCGCTCTGATGACGTCATCCACTCCAGGTAAACAAAAGAGTGCAAACGCTCAATTGAGGACGGTCAGCCAGGCAAACAAGGATGGGTTAGGGGGATGGAGGGAGAGGAGTGGATAGGAAGAGAAACAGGGAGGAATGGGGAGGGAGAAAAGGCGGAATAGGTATTGAGGCAAACAGGAATAGGGAAGGAGGAAAGGAAAGTAATAGGGAGGAAGGAATTGCGAAAGAGCGAACAGTCCCGTAAGAGAAAACTTAAAATTGTTAGGAATCACTTCTATCTAAATTCTATTATTCCACGTGACAAAGTCAGTGGACGATGTACCGAGCACTCCAGGTGGATGGCTATGTGTACCGAGCACTCCAGGTGGATGGCTTATGTGTACCGAGCACTCCAGGTGGATGGCTCATGTGTACCGAGCACTCCAGGTGGATGGCTTGTGTGTACCGAGCACTCCAGGTGGATGGCTTATGTGTTGATGGTATGTATGGACAAGTTGTATGGACAAGTTTGCTGTGTGTTAAAACTGAGTCACATAACAACACGGCAGTTGGGGCTCCGACAGGTCAGTGACCCACGAGCAAAACACGCCGGGTTCTTAAGGGAACTCAGTAATGGTGTTACCGATATGTGGCTTGTGTGTGTTTGTGCTCTAGCTATATAAATAAAAATGTAAATGTTCGTTTGTTCAAAATCGCTTATCTCTGAAAGTTCTTCACCGATTGCTTTGAAATTTTGACACAACGTTCCATTCAAATACGCGCGTGTTTTTGTATTCCTACTATATAGATGCCTCACTTGTGACAGGTAAAAGCTTGCTATTTTGAAAAACAGCGCCATCTGTTGCACGTAATAGCAACACATGTTATACTAAATATGTTACGATTCCATTTCAATGTTTCAGATTGCATTGATAAAATGAATTTTCATAGATTTTTATTTATTTTCATTTTGATTTAATTATTTTGTGTGATATTGCATTGGAATTGAGTTGTGTTGTTTACCATACTGTTCATTTTGTGAGCATAGTTTATTTTTTTTATTTTTTTCATTGTTTTTCATTTCGTTTTTTTTAACTGTTCTACTTATTTTTCAGTGATGGGAACATCAGATCATTTGATGTTCCCATTTTTCTGATGGAAACACCAGGTCATTTTGAACACATCAGACGAGGGAATGGGGAATGGGGGGGAGGACGAGGGGATGAGAGTGGGGGATGGTGGAGGGGACGGGGGAGTGGGGGATGTTGGGGACGAGGGGACCGGGGAGGGGAGAATGGTTGGGAAGACGAGGGGACCGGGGAGGGGGGAATGGTTGGGAAGACGAGGGGACCGGGGAGGGGGGAATGGTTGGGAAAACGAGGGGACCGGGGAGGGGAGAATGGTTGGGAAGACGAGGGGACCGGGGAGGGGGGAATGGTTGGGAAGACGAGGGGACCGGGGAGGGGAGAATGGTTGGGAAGACGAGGGGACCGGGGAGGGGAGAATGGTTGGGAAGACGAGGGGACCGGGGAGGGGGGAATGGTGGGGAGGACAGGGGGACAGGGGAGGGTTGCTGTGGCTCAGCAAGCCTCCCACTGTCGCAAACAGTGGCTACATTCGTGAACCATAGCAACGCGTGGCCGGGTACAGCTAGTATAATAATAATAATAATAATAATAATAATAATAATAATAATAATAATAATAATAATAATAATAATAATAATAATGAGGGTGAATGAAAGACCCAATTTATGTTTAAGTATATTACAAACCAAATTTTTGGATGTAACCTGTATCTTTTCTCAAGGTACTGCACAGTTCCCAGAAGTCAGGATAATTGGTCATTCGTCTGAAACTTGGACATCCCTTGGCAGCATAATGACAACGACGGGTAATGATGGAGGCCAAGCGAGGCGCTCTGCCAGATATATAAACCCAACCTCCTAGGATATGGTTCAGATTATTGTATTCAACTATACACGACCTTGAGAAAGGATAGAGGTTATATCCGAAAATTTGAGTTTTAATACACGCACATATAGTGAGTCTTTCATTTAAGCACTACGGCATTGTAGTAAGTTTCTTAAAAATAATAATAACGTTTGCTAATAATTGTTAGTTGCAGTTTGTTTTTTAATAGTTCTAAGCATTAAGTCTTTATTTGTGTATTAATTGCAAGTGAATAGATATGAGTCGGTAGACTTTTTTATATTAAATGAGCGGGCAGGAGTTCTGTGGGGGAATGTTTAATGTCCCTAACGCGAGGGGAAAGAAGAAGGGAAATATAGCGGGATGGAAGGGAGGTAGGTTGAGAGGAAAATGAAGGGCAAGGCAGGCAGGCAGGCAGGCAGGCAGGCAGGCAGGCAGGCAGGCAGGCAGGCAGGTAGCTAGACAGGCAAGCAGGCAGGCAGGTAGACATGCAGGAAGGGAGAGGGATACAGCGGTTACGGGGACGACGTCCCTGGAAGGGGAGAGCAGCATACAAGAGGGAAAGGGATGCAGGTAGGGAAAGGTTGCAGGCGTCGTAAAAGGGATGGGGGCGTGAAATTGGACAGGCGCACCCGTCCTAATGAGATCTTGTGGTATAGCATCAATAATGTGGCAGCTCAGACCTGCCTTAACCGTCTTCAGGCCAATCTCCTACCTTCGTGAACCCCAATGATGGTATACTTTACCTTCGTGAACCCCTACGATGGTATACTTTACCTTCGTGAACCCCTACGATGGTATACTTTACCTTCGTGAACCCCTACGATGGTATACTTTACCTTCGTGAACCCCTACGATGGTATACTTTACCTTCGTGAACTAGTTTGATATAGCACTATGTTTTAGAACCCCCAAATGTTGTTACGTGTACTCCCTTAAGTTTGTGTACACCTACGTCGGTATGCCTTAATTGGAATGTAGTTCGTACTACCTTCGTGAACCCCTACTATGATATAACCCCACGTACGTGAATCTTTATGTCCGTGAGGCCCTACCTTGGTATAGCCTTACGTCCATAAACCTCTCTCCTAACTTTGGACACTACCTTTTCCAAGTGCTGGAGTGGATGAGGGCTGTGTTTACCTGCTCCCAACACCCGAAGCGCAAGTGTAGGTGGCTTATGATGCCTTCCTTTTGGCCCGAGGATGACAGACTAAGAGACTTCCATCCTCTGAATAATTACTGTTATCTTCTTTCATGACAACTATGTTCCCTCCAATGGTACACTCTGGGCTCTGAGTTTCAATCACTTGGAAGAAACTGGTTTTCCTCTAAATAACCAAAATGATTTGCAACTTACTAGTTTTTGCTCACACAAGGAAGTGAGTGGTAGTAATAACGTGTGGGAACGGTCAGTCGTGCTCCAGAAGACTTAAAGCAGTGTTCATCTTATTAAGTATGATGATGTGATCATGTCGTGCAATAGTGAGATGGTCCTCTGTACCACTGAAGCTGATACAAATCTGGCTACGTTACTTTGAGTAAATTTACTCTGATCGCCAGGTTAGTGGGGATGTACATTAAATATTTCTCAACACAAAAGCACGTCCACAGGTCAAGTCAGGAATGTACACGGAGAGCAACGAGCAAACTGTAGTTGTGCAATAACGAAAGAACTATCTTCTTCCTCGACTTCCCACATAACACAAATATTCTGTTGTTCGTACTACATATTTACATTACTGCAATTAACTAAAAAAGATTATTATACCCGAAACTGTATATGAAGATTTAGTAATACTACGCCAGCAGTAATGATAATGATAAAACACTATTGAATTGTCGAGTAAGAAAATTATCACAGCAAGATAATATAGTTATATATTCACACACTCAGTTGACAGAGCTAATCTCAGCTGAGCTTGATGCGTGAGCCATACATTAATTTATAGCACTATCAGATGTATAGAAATTTATCTGAAATGTGCAATAATAATACCATGAATGGAATCACATTAATATTTCAGTTACATGGTTAATAAATATATGTAAAGTATGAATAACAAGTTAACATTGATATTTTTAATATTTCACGCTAGTATAATCAGGTAAATTACAGTTATTTCTTCTCTGATATGATCATGAACACTATAATCCCTAAACCACACACAGCTCAAAGGAGCTACAGGGGCACTATCTTGAAAATAAAGTAAATGAGTATGTAAATAGGGGGATGGGGCACCACGAAACACCTACGTGATAAAGGAGATCACATTCAAAACACGTATGAAGACAAATATATACATAAGTTTATTTATCACTTAAGGTTATGATTTTTTTGTCTTAACTTTGACCTTATCAATCATACACACTTACATAATGACAAACAAATATTTCACCACGAGATGATTGGCAGGACACATTGCCCCTTAGTTAAGATTTCTTGTGAAGTTATTTTTATGGCAAATAGTTATTCACTTGTCTAGAGCGATTATGCGACGAAGAGGGCGACGCAATCGGGTCACAACCGAAAGATCCAGGGTTTTATTCCGGCGGCAGGACTAAAGTGTTTTGGCAACGTTTCTTTTCATCTGATGCCTCTGTTCGCACAACAGTAAACAGACATGAAGAAGTTAGTGGACTGTTAGGGGAGGTACCGCAGGGAAGGTCAGTATAGTTGGCCTCGGGGAACCTTCATTAGTTTAACAGGCTTCCTCTTCCAACAATGGGAAGCCATTCACTCTCATTTAATTTAAATCACGTTTGCAATTTAATTTACAGTATTGGTAATTATTTTAGCATTTTGTATTCACTAATTTGCTATATGTTATCGAATATGTATTTGTGTGATATTAAAGTCGGTTCCAACATCCTCGACTTTAGAGTGCCTTAACAGTCTACATCTATAAAAGAGGATTTGTCTGTCTGTCTAAAGTTGGAGGCCAGACGCCTAGGGTTAGCCTCACCCAACTTTGCAGGGTGTCTTATTGGTGGTGAGGGGCTGTTATAGGCGTCGCGGTGTTGGCTCGTTATGCAAATATTTTGTCGTAAATTTGCATTCTGGGTACTCCCAACACCTAAATGACACAACCTTTTGGGATCGGCGACCCGAGTACCACCGGGTTCCCCATCTAGTTATTTATAAATCAGTCGATACCATAGGGTGACCAGCTGCTTTGGTCCAGCTCCCCGAAACAATCGATAGATAATTTTTCTCTGGTTTAATTGAACCCCGCACGTGAGAGAGGCATGAGAGGGATGGATATTCCTCGCCTCTCTATTCCCTCATTCCTTCCCATTCTCTTTGTCTTTCCCAATCTCTATCCTTCCCATTTTCTGTCCCCCCTCTGAAGGCCTGAAATAGTTTGCAGCCATTGTTGTCCATGAAGCACCATCGAGGTCTATTGTGTTAAGCTTTGTAAAGTTTTCTAACTTTTTCCTTTTGCTGGGTTTGTTTCCATATGTTCGTCGGTACATATCGGTTTTTTTTATTCTTCTCCAGCTTTTGCTTAACTCTCTACTGTGTTGGTTATTTCGTTACGTCTAGTTCCGTTGTTTTTATAGTTGTTGATGCTCTGTAACATTTCCTGTAACATCTTACTTTTGTTCATTTTTTAAATGCTAATTTAGTTTCTACGTTCGCGTTTGCTGCTTTCAGTGTTAATGCACTTACCACTTGTAGGGTTCCTGCGGCAGATCCTCATCCAGCTGATGTTTCTTGTCTTCCGCAGCTGCACTTGTCTATCATCAGCTGCCTCCTACAGTGCTGTTGTCCTTGATGCTGCTGTTCTTGATCATGCTGCTGTTATTGATGCTGCTGTTCTTGATCATGCTGTTGTTATTGATGCTGCTGTTCTTGATCATGCTGTTGTTATTGATGCTGCTGTTCTTGATCATGCTGTTATTATTGATGCTGCTGTTCTTGATCATGCTGTTGTTATTGATGCTGCTGTTGTCCTTAATCATGCTGTTGTTATTGATGATGATGCTGTTATTTGCCATAATGTTGTCCTTAATAATGCCACTGTTCTTGACTGTGTTGTCCTTAATGATGTTGTCCTTGTTAATGCTGTCGTTAATGAAGCTGTTGTCGTTGATCATGCTCTTGTGCTTGTTAACGCTGCTGGTGTCCTTGATGCTGCTGTTTTGTTATCATTTGTTCTGGAAAATGTTGCTTTTCTTGATAATTTTGTCCTTCATGCTGCTGTTCTTGGTAATGTTGTCCTTCATGCTGCTGTTCTTGGTAATGTTGTCCTTCATGCTGCTGTTCTTGGTAATACCACAGTTTTTGTATTATGTTTTCCTTGATGATGATGATGTACTTGATGCTGATGCTGTCCGTGATGATGATCCTGTTCATGATGATGCGTTATCCTTGATGATCCGGCCGTTGTCCTTATTTACAACAATACATCCACCTTTATCTATATAAATTCCTCTTGGAATCGTCAAAGTCTTCCCCCATTTTACTTGAGAAATAAAGCTAAAAGAGGTTAAAATAAAGCATATTTACCCACCCTAAATCCTCTGCTTTAATGAACATCCTGATACAAGTAGAAAGTAGAACACAAAACATCCTGATACAAGTAGAAAGTAGAACACAAAACATCCTGATACAAGTAGAAAGTAGAACACAAAAAATAAAGAACCCGCACAAAAAAGTAGACACAAAAAGTATTACAAAAGACACGAAAGTAGGCAAAAACGTAAAAGAAAGTAGACAGGAAAGGTAAATATAGAGCAAATAAAGAAAACGGGGAAGCAAAAGAAACAGTCTTCGAGAAATGGTGGGGTTGAGATTAGTCTCCCAAGTGCCCAATCACTCCGTCCGCTGCTGCTTGGGTCTTACCCTCAGCGGCCTCTGCAGGTAGTCTTATGGGAGTCTTTTTACTTGTTCTCTCAACACTCTAACATTCTAAGGTGTGACTTCGGCGCTCATTAGTTCGTCACTTTGGTCGTGAGGGGCTCGATCTGTGGGCCAGTATCTGCGTGTTGCTCATTGTTACCTGGTGTTACTTGTTCTTCCCGACGTACCGCCCGTTGGTTTAGTGTCTGAATTGATAGATCGATAGATAAATAGACAGACGGATGGATAGAGCGATAGGTTTATCGGTAAATAGACAGATTGAAGGATAGAGTGATATTTAGATGGATGGATAGATATATGTATGGTTAGATGAGTAGATTGATGGATAGATGAATAGATAAATAGATGGATAGACTGTAAATGGATAGATAGATGGGAGGAAAAATGGAGAAATAGATGGATGAATAGATGAGGAAATATACGGAGAGATGGATGGTGGATTGATGCATAAAGAGTTGGATGACAGATATATAAATGGATCTATGGATAGATAGAGGGACAGATGGGAGACAGACAGACCCGTCTGTCTAGAGGGGTACCCGGGAAACTCCGCATCTCCCATAGTAATATAATACATGCCAATGTTGAAGTAAACTCTACGGTAGGGAGAATTCACATTCCAATACCCGTAGTAAGGTCTCCCGGGGCCTTTATTGGATGTGGCTGTCAGGCAATATGATGGAGCAAGGGAGGAAGGGTAAGGAAAGGCAGGGAAGGTTGAGGGAGCGGTGATGAAAAGTTAAAATGAAGGAGATGAGAGGAATTGTCTTTTAACAAGGAGGAGAAATGTTTGACGTCCCAAGGATTGAAGTGAAGGAAGATCCTCAAGAAATATGGTGATTAGAAACAAGGTAGAATGGAGAGAGTGTACATCACCCATCATCATCATCATTACCCGCCGGAGATGCTCTCAGAGTCTCTTCCCCTTCCCTCATCTCTACCCCTCTGGCTACATCCCCTTCCTCCTCCTCCTCCCCCTTGCACTTCATCCTTCCCCTTTCTCCTTTCCTCTCTCTTTGGTCAACACTTTTCACGCAGCAGCGTAGCCTTGGCAGACCCTCAATATTCTAGCACGAAAGCTGTGGCCAAAACAAATACTCTTGAATCTTGTGTGCACTGCTTGTGAGGGAGGGGGGGGAGGGGAGGGGGGGGGAAGTGAGAGAGGGGTGGAGAAGAGTTTGCGTGTCTTGGTGGTGGTGGAATGGGAGAGGTAGATAAAGCATCCCAGCACCAACACTGAGGGAGGTCACCAGCCAGCACCAACACTGAGGGAGGTCACCAGCCAGCACCAACACTGAGGGAGGTCACCAGCCAGCACCAACACTGAGGGAGGTCACCAGCCAGCACCAACACTGAGGGAGGTCACCAGCCAGCACCAACACTGAAGGAGGTCACCAGCCAGCACCAACACTGAGGGAGGTCACCAGCCAGCACCAACACTGAAGGAGGTCACCAGCCAGCACCAACACTGAGGGAGGTCACCAGCCAGCACCAACACTGAGGGAGGTCACCAGCCAGCACCAACACTGAGGGAGGTCACCAGCCAGCACCAACACTGAAGGAGGTCACCAGCCAGCACCAACACTGAGGGAGGTCACCAGCCAGCACCAACACTGAGGGAGGTCACCAGCCAGCACCAACACTGAGGGAGGTCACCAGCCAGCACCAACACTGAAGGAGGTCACCAGCCAGCACCAACACTGAGGGAGGTCACCAGCCAGCACCAACACTGAGGGAGGTCACCAGCCAGCACCAACACTGAGGGAGGTCACCAGCCAGCACCAACACTGAGGGAGGTCACCAGCCAGCACCAACACTGAAGGAGGTCACCAGCCAGCACCAACACTGAGGGAGGTCACCAGCCAGCACCAACACTGAGGGAGGTCACCAGCCAGCACCAACACTGAGGGAGGTCACCAGCCAGCACCAACACTGAGGGAGGTCACCAGCCAGCACCAACACTGAAGGAGGTCACCAGCCAGCACCAACACTGAGGGAGGTCACCAGCCAGCACCAACACTGAAGGAGGTCACCAGCCAGCACCAACACTGAGGGAGGTCACCAGCCAGCACCAACACTGAGGGAGGTCACCAGCCAGCACCAACACTGAGGGAGGTCACCAGCCAGCACCAACACTGAGGGAGGTCACCAGCCAGCACCAACACTGAAGGAGGTCACCAGCCAGCACCAACACTGAGGGAGGTCACCAGCCAGCACCAACACTGAGGGAGGTCACCAGCCAGCACCAACACTGAGGGAGGTCACCAGCCAGCACCAACACTGAGGGAGGTCACCAGCCAGCACCAACACTGAAGGAGGTCACCAGCCAGCACCAACACTGAGGGAGGTCACCAGCCAGCACCAACACTGAGGGAGGTCACCAGCCAGCACCAACACTGAAGGAGGTCACCAGCCAGCACCAACACTGAGGGAGGTCACCAGCCAGCACCAACACTGAGGGAGGTCACCAGCCAGCACCAACACTGAGGGAGGTCACCAGCCAGCACCAACACTGAGGGAGGTCACCAGCCAGCACCAACACTGAAGGAGGTCACCAGCCAGCACCAACACTGAGGGAGGTCACCAGCCAGCACCAACACTGAGGGAGGTCACCAGCCAGCACCAACACTGAAGGAGGTCACCAGCCAGCACCAACACTGAGGGAGGTCACCAGCCAGCACCAACACTGAAGGAGGTCACCAGCCAGCACCAACACTGAGGGAGGTCACCAGCCAGCACCAACACTGAAGGAGGTCACCAGCCAGCACCAACACTGAGGGAGGTCACCAGCCAGCATGTAGCTTCAATATTCTTGAATAAAACATTAAGAAAAGCGTCTGAGACCAGCTAGGCTCTCTCTTTAATGACTCTCACTCACCTATTTTAGAAAGATATTTTATTAGCATTTTCTCTGCTGGGCCACCTAGTTCTCTCGGGATCTCTCAGCCCTGGCTCCCTCGGGTTCTCTCAGCCTGGCTCCCTCGGGATCTCAGCCCTGGCTCCCTCGGGATCTCTCAGTCCTGGCTCCCTCGGGATCTCTCAGCCCTGGCTCCCTCGGGATCTCTCAGCCCTGGCTCCCTCGGGATATCTCAGCCCTGGCTCCCTCGGGATCTCTCAGCCCTGGCTCCCTCGGGATCTCTCAGCCCTGGCGCCCTCGGGATCTCTCAGCCCTGGCCCCCTCGGGATCTCAGCCCTGGCTCCCTCGGTATCTCAGCCCTGGCTCCCTCGGGATCTCTCAGCCCTGGCTCCCTCGGGATCTCTCAGCCCTGGCTCCCTCGGGATCTCTCAGCCCTGGCTCCCTCGGGATCTCTCAGCCCTGGCTCCCTCGGGATCTCTCAGCCCTGGCTCCCTCGGGATCTCTCAGCCCTGGCTCCCTCGGGATTTCTCAGCCCTGGCTCCCTCGGGATCTCAGCCCTGGCTCCCTCGGTATCTCAGCCCTGGCTCCCTCGGGATCTCTCAGCCCTGGCTCCCTCGGGATCTCTCAGCCCTGGCTCCCTCGGGATCTCAGCCCTGGCTCCCTCGGGATCTCTCAGCCCTGGCTCCCTCGGGATCTCTCAGCCCTGGCTCCCTCGGGATCTCTCAGCCCTGGCTCCCTCGGGATCTCTCAGCCCTGGCTCCCTCGGGATCTCTCAGCCCTGGCCCCCTCGGGATCTGAGCCCCGGCTCCCTCGGTATCTCAGCCCTGACTCCCTCGGGATCTCTCAGCCCTGGCTCCCTCGGGATCTCTCAGCCCTGGCTCCCTCGGGATCTCTCAGCCCTGGCCCCCTCGGGATCTGAGCCCTGGCTCCCTCGGGATCTCAGCCCTGGCTCCCTCGGGATCTCTCAGCCCTGGCTCCCTCGGGATCTGAGCCCTGGCTCCCTCGGGATCTCTCAGCCCTGGCCCCCTCGGGATCTGAGCCCTGGCCCCCTCGGGATCTGAGCCCTGGCTCCCTCGGGATCTCAG
>NC_091215.1:22098330-22383330 GCF_040958095.1 Procambarus clarkii | reverse complement strand
GCCCGTGTTCGTGTCTGTGGTCGTGCCCGTGTTCGTGTCTGTGGTCGTGCCCGTGTTCGTGTCTGTGGTCGTGCCCGTGTTCGTGTCTGTGGTCGTGCCCGTGTTCGTGTCTGTGGTCGTGCCCGTGTTCGTGTCTGTGGTAGTGCCCGTGTTCGTGTCTTTGGTCGTGCCCGTGTTCGTGTCTGTGGTCGTGCCCGTGTTCGTGTCTGTGGTCGTGCCCGTGTTCGTGTCTGAGCTGGTGCCCGTGTTCGTGTCTGTGGTCGTGCCCGTGTTCCTGTCTGTGGTCGTGCCCGTGTTCGTGTCTGTGGTCGTGCCCGTGTTCGTGTCTGTGGTCGTGCCCGTGTTCGTGTCTGTGGTCGTGCCCGTTTTTGTGCCCGTTTTCGTGCCAATGGTCGTGTCTGTGGTCGTGATTGTGTTCAACCCCATCCTCAAAAAAATATGCATTGTTAAGTGTTTATCAGGAAAAAGGTGATTAGGATTATACAAGGAGGGAGGAGGATGTGGAGGAACGAGAAGATTTGGCAGCAAGATAAAATATGGGCCAATAGGCCTTCTGTAGTTACTTTCATTTTTAAGTTCTTATATATATATATATATATATATATATATATATATATATATATATATATATATATATATATATATATATATATATATATATATATATATATATATATATATCTTGCATAATAAAGTGTACACCATAAAAAAGGGGGGTGGTAGGAGAAGCGAACACTCTTACGTATTCAGAGTTAAATGGCAAGTTTTTCCCTGAATGCTCTGTGTTCCCTTCTCTGAGGCTGAGGGTCCCTATAATTGCACCAGAGGTGGTACCCCTATATATATATATATATATATGTCGTACCTAGTAGCCAGAACTCACTTTTCAGCCTACTATTCAAGGCCCGATTTGCCTAATAAGCCAAGTTTTCCTGAATTAATATATTTACTATAATTTTTTTCTTATGAAATGATAAAGCTACCCTTTTCTCTATGTATGAGGTCAATTTTTTTTTATTGGAGTTAAAATTAACGTAGATATATGACCGAACCTAACCAACCCTACCTAACCTAACCTAACCTATATTTATAGGTAAGGTTAGGTTAGGTAGCCAAAAAAAGCTAGGTTAGGTTAGGTTAGGTAGGTTAGGTAGACGAAAAAAACATTAATTCATGAAAACTTGGCTTATTAGGCAAATCGGGCCTTGAATAGTAGGCAGAGAAGTGCGTTCTGGCTATTAGGTACGACATATATATATATATATATATATATATATATATATATATATATATATATATATATATATATATATATATATATATATATATATATATATATATGCAGAATAACCACATATGAAAAATAGAAAATGCTTAACACGTTTTCGGCTAATTCGCCTTCATCAGAGCAAAGTAGAATTCTATTTTGCTCTGATGAAGGCGAATTAGCCGAAAACGTGTTAAGCATTTTCTATTTTTCATATGTGGTTATTCTGCATACTTGGGTCAGTGTTTTTGTGATCATTGTTGCATATATATATATATATATATATATATGCAAACAAGCCTGAATGGTCCCCAGGACTATATACAACTGAAAACTCACACCCCAGAAGTGACTCGAACCCATACTCCCACAACTGGTATGTACAGGGACGCCTTAATCCGCTTGACCATCACGACCGGACAAAAGGAAGTGATAGCCGAGGCTATATGAACCACTTCCCCGCCGGCACTCGGATGGTAATCTTGGGCATAGCATTTTATCAAATCACCTCATTCTTTGGGGCACACGTGAGGAACACAAATGCAAACAAGCATTTGTGTTCCTTGTTTGCATTTGTGTTCCTCACGTGTGCCCCAAAGAATGAGGTGATTTGATAAAATGCTATGCCCAAGATTACCATCCGAGTGCCGGCGGGGAAGTGGTTCATATAGCCTCGGCTATCACTTCCTTTTGTCCGGTCGTGATGGTCAAGCGGATTAAGGCGTCCCTGTACATACCAGTTGTGGGAGTATGGGTTCGAGTCACTTCTGGGGTGTGAGTTTTCAGTTATATATATATATATATATATATATATATATATATATATATATATATATATATATATATATATATATATATATATATATATATATATATATATATATATATATATATATATTAGTATATTTTGGTAGCAGTCTTTCCTGTAGACATATATTATTAAATATGACCGAAAAAGTAAGATTAATAATTCTAACACGAATTTTCTCAATCTTTCGTACATTACGCTTCACTGTTGGAGGTAAATCAAAAATCACTTCTCCAAAATTAATTTTTATTTCTAGTCTGACGCGACACGGGCGCGTTTCGTAAAACTTATTACATTTTCAAAGACTTCACAAATACACAACTGATTAGAACGTATCTCTGATTTTATATCTACATTTGAGTGAGGTGGGAAGGGTGATGTGGCATTAACACAAGACAGAACAGGAGGGGATATTAATAGGGTATTAAAAGTATCAACACAAGACAGAACAGAAACAATGGGTATTGAATAGAAGTGTTTGTAGAAAGCCTATTGGTCCATATTTCTTGATGCTTCTATATTGGAGCGGAGTCTTGAGGTGGGTAGAATATAGTTGTGCAATAATTGGCTGTTGATTGCTGGTGTTGACTTCTTGATGTGTAGTGCCTCGCAAACGTCAAGCCGCCTGCTATCGCTGTATCTATCGATGATTTCTGTGTTGTTTACTAGGATTTCTCTGGCGATGGTTTGGTTATGGGAAGAGATTATATGTTCCTTAATGGAGCCCTGTTGCTTATGCATCGTTAAACGCCTAGAAAGAGATGTTGTTGTCTTGCCTATATACTGGGTTTTTTGGAGCTTACAGTCCCCAAGTGTGCATTTGAAGGCATAGACGACATTAGTCTCTTTTAAAGCATTCTGTTTTGTGTCTGGAGAGTTTCTCATGAGTAGGCTGGCCGTTTTTCTGGTTTTATAGTAAATCGTCAGTTGTATCCTCTGATTTTTGTCTGTAGGGATAACGTTTCTATTAACAATATCTTTCAGGACCCTTTCCTCCGTTTTATGAGCTGTGGAAAAGAAGTTCCTGTAAAATAGTCTAATAGGGGGTATAGGTGTTATGTTAGTTGTCTCTTCAGAGGTTGCATGGCTTTTCACTTTCCTTCTTATGATGTCTTCGATGAAACCATTGGAGAAGCCGTTATTGACTAGGACCTGCCTTACCCTACAGAGTTCTTCGTCGACTTGCTTCCATTCTGAGCTGTGGCTGAGAGCACGGTCGACGTATGCGTTAACAACACTCCTCTTGTACCTGTCAGGGCAGTCGCTGTTGGCATTTAGGCACATTCCTATGTTTGTTTCCTTAGTGTAGACTGCAGTGTGGAAACCTCCGCCCTTTTCCATGACTGTTACATCTAGAAAAGGCAGCTTCCCATCCTTTTCCGTCTCGTAAGTGAAACGCAGCACGGAACTCTGCTCAAATGCCTCCTTCAGCTTCTGCAGATGTCTGACATCAGGTACCTGTGTAAAAATGTCGTCAACATACCTGCAGTATATGGCCGGTTTCAAGTTCATGTCGACTAAGACTTTTTGCTCGATGGTACCCATGTAGAAGTTTGCAAACAGGACACCTAGGGGAGAACCCATGGCGACCCCATCTACTTGCTTATACATGTGCCCATCCGGGCTCAAGAAGAGCCTCGTTGATAAGATAAGGGATAAGAGCCTCGTTGGACGTAGAATCGCTGTTTACCAACGTACCTGTGGACGAGACAATCGGAATGATAGCCGACAGAGTGTATCGTGATCCAGCCTGTACTCCTCTTGACATGCCAGAAAGTATTCTGAGGAAACTACTCCAAGCTTGTACTAAAGAGGCACCCTTCTTGATATATATATATATATATATATATATATATATATATATATATATATATATATATATATATATATATATATATATATATATATATATATATATATATATATATATATGTACATATATTCTACTAAGGTACTCACGCCGGCGAGTTCACGTTTCCAGCAATTCACGTGCCAGTCCTCGGCAGTATTATGACTGGCTGGCCTCCTCTCAAGGATTAAGAAAGAAAGAATTTTCTTTTCTGTGGAAAGAAAATCATATTCCTTCCACAGCCTTCCACAAGGGAACACAGAAAACGGGTGAGGTGCGGTTGACAGATGGCGCAACGTCCTCACAGAAGGATTGAGTGTAAGGAGTCTGTCTCTACGCCTTCACCAGTTGTGCAGAACATGTGTTCAGTGGGAGAAGGCCATGTGGGCTTGCGGCCTGTCCTTTTAAAAATAACGTCGCTTTTGGCAGTTTGCCCGTATGGCCGAAAGTGGACGTAATTTGAAAATGGAATTTTTTTTAAATAAATTTGGGATTTTTTTTCAACAACAGTAAGTTAAGGATCGTCTGGTATGTTAGGTGGGCAGGAAATTCTCATAAAGTTTCAAATTTATATGAAAAATGTTAATTGAAAGTTTCCTCTCCTAACCTTTCCGAGTCGGCCGGACGACTCAAACTGAAAACGGGACAGTACGTCACTTTTGTGAGTCGATTTCATTTCAAATTACGTCCACTTTTGGCCATAGTGCGCATACGAGCGAAAAGCGACGTTATTTTTGAGAGGACGAGTTGCACCTGCACACTACGGCGATCAGTCGTCATCTGTCAACAAACTTGGATGGTCGGTTGACACAGGCATAATGCATGGATGATTAGTCGACACCTGTAAAGAGACTGATGGTTGTTCAACACTTGTAAAGACTTTGATAGTCGGTCGACACATGTTAAGAAATGTGGATGGTCGGTTGACACCTATTAAGGGATATGGTTGGTTGGTCGACATCAGATTAAGAGACTTTGGCCGTCTGTCGACTTTGCTCTGATGGCAGGAAATTTAACCTCTCTTAACCGCAAGAGAACTTGAAAACAGTTTTATTTATATATCGTTGGTGAGAGCAAAAACATTAAACTTGTTTTCCTTGGCCATTTAATTGTCAAGCGGAAGAAAAGGCTTGTGTGTTTTATTTGAGAAATGGACAGTTGTTGTTGTTGTTGTTAGATTATGGCCGTTCCTTTGACGAGGATAACCTGGAAGTCTTGTGGGTTGTACGACGCCTGACAGCAGTAAACAACATTGTGTTGTCGCAGGTAAACACTGTGCGGCAAGTGTTGTACGACTGTGTGTTGAGACCGAGTCGCTGTAGAGTATGTCAGCTTTAAGCATCCGTTGAAATCTTGGCAGCCAAACAAAAGCCGTAGCCAGAATTGCTAAAGTCTCCCCACCGCATAAATGAGTACAAACACAATTTCGTCCCCTCCTGACCTTCGGCGAAGAGTCTCCACGTCCCGAGAGTACACCCGGACACCACAAACACCACCCTACTGCCGCACCACTCGGCCAGGTCGGCTTTCTTTCTACATCCCTAAGATCCAACCGGAAAGCGTACAAAAAAAAATCAGTCTACTTCTATGTGACGCGATGTGATGAGTGCGTCAGGCAGCATCGAAACCCAACAGGAATAAATCTCGAAACGTTTTCCGGCGACCACCGGGGAGCAGGAGCCGAAACGTCAACTCAACGTCCAGGTGAAACTAGGAGTCGTAAACAAGCGACACTAGTTCGACGAGTTGATCACTGCCCTCGCTTAAAGTTTCCTCAAACCTTGAAATACGGCGATTTGTTAGAAAAAATGATACATTGTAATCAAATTTTAACCCAAAACGTGCTCTTTGAATATTACTGTATTTGGGATGATATGGCCATCTTAAACGAATGTGATGTGACGGAGAGAGAGCATCTTGAACTGCATCATGGCCTTGGAGGTGAAGGTCAATTCTTCATTTATACCTTCAAGAGGAGAAGACACGAAGAGTAAGAGACTTGAAATTCCCTCCACCAGATGATCAATAAAAAGAGAGTTGGATTCCTGGTACTGGATCTTTATATCCAGCAGACATGCGATAAGTAGGAAACACCCACGCGCATGCATGCACGCGCGCACACCCACACCCACACACACAAACACACACACACACACACACACACACACACACACACACACACACACACACACACACACACACACACACACACACACACATACACATACACATACACACACACACACACACACACACACACACACACACACACACACACACACACACACGTACAAGAGGTACAAAAATATGCAACAAAAGCTGTCCCGAAATTGAGAGATAAGCTACAGTAAAATGCAGGCGATGAGTCACAGTAACGTAGCTAAAATATGTTGACCAGACCACACACTAGAAGGTGAAGGGACGACGACGCCTCGGTCCGTCCTGGACCATTCTCAAGTCGATTGTGCGACTTGTACAGTAAAATGTACAGCGAACTGAAACTCCGCAGTTGAGGAAAGAAGTACCTGAGGGGACATGATAGCGGCATGCAAAATTCCTAGACTTAAACAGGAAAGTTGGCAAAGAAATTATGTTTAAAATGAGAACTAGTGGAATTATGGGATATCGAGAGAAATTGGAGAAGCTAACGGGTTATAGAGACGTCATTCAGAACTTTCTATTTGAAGTTGTAGACAGAATTGTGTTCATTGTATAAATAACAATCTAGAGGGTGTCACTGTTCAATCATTCTTCAGCTACAGAAACTAATAAGATATTTACAATGGAATTATCATTTGTCTAATCATACACTAATACCTGCGATGGTGAGGAGCCTGAAGGCCTGTCATGCCATAGTGAGGAGAGTGAAGGCCTGTCATGCCATAGTGAGGAGAGTGAAGGCCTGTCATGCAATAATGAGGAGTGTGAAGGCCTGTCATGCCATAGTGAGGAGAGTGAAGGCCTGTCATGCAATAATGAGGAGTGTGAAGGCCTGTCATGCCATAGTGAGGAGAGTGAAGGCCTGTCATGCCATAGTGAGGAGAGTGAAGGCCTGTCATGCAATAATGAGGAGTGTGAAGGCCTGTCATGCCATAGTGAGGAGAGTGAAGGCCTGTCATGCCATAGTGAGGAGAGTGAAGGCCTGTCATGCAATAATGAGGAGTGTGAAGGCCTGTCATGCCATAGTGAGGAGAGTGAAGGCCTGTCATGCCATAGTGAGGAGAGTGAAGGCCTGTCATGCCATAATGAGGAGTGTGAAGGCCTGTCATGCCATAATGAGGAGTGTAAAGGCCTGTCATCACATGGCTCATCATTCGGTACTCTCCGGCTACGAGATGAGTACAAAAGTTCAGGTTTTCGGAATATGAGAATTAAAAAAGTCTTTTGGGTCATCCACTTCGTCGCCATTTTTCTCCACACCTGCATTTGCGCACCATTAAAAGTCATTTTGGGAGTTGATTGGCAAGTCTGGTCAATCTCCTCCTGAAAATGATGGCTTTTGTGGATTAAAATTTGAAGTGATTGGTGTGAAAATGAGGACAGTAAAAACTTTTAAGTTCTCTTGTATTGTGTTAAAGGAGATTATTCATAGCCATTATTTTCAATTGGAATAATTGATAGTTGTGTTTCGTTTTCACATGCATCATACCGACCCCAAAATATAAAATTAAATAAATTGGTTGGTGGGTGTTAGGTATCGAGTCTGGGAAAGGCTCGGAGAGTTCACATGTTAATGTTCAAAACATTGTGCCCTAATATTTACTCTCCTCCCCCCCCCCCAACTATCAACAAATCCCTCCCATTCTTTCCCCCATTCGTACTCAATATCCTACCCCTCAACTCCCCCATCCTCCATATTACCCTCCATCTACCCCTATCATTTCCCCAATATGTCTTCCCTTCCTTCCCACTCAATTTCCCTCCCCCATCCTTTTCACCGTTCTTCACCCCCCTTCCCCTCCGGAGTATTCGGAGAACCTTTGACTCACCAGGTAAACAACTGGCACGGATCCTGGTGTATTACAGATCCTGAAGTACACACAACTTACTTATGTCTCGTCCCGTTCATTTCGTGTTTAAAGTTCAGGACCTAGATATACATTTATTAATATCTAGAACATAAATCAAACGAAATTCACGCTGTATAAAGATCTAGTACACAAATACCACGATTTTCATGATCCGTAAAGCTCTTGTGATTAGCTGTAGGCATAGTGAAACCCAACTAAAGGTTCACACTGCAATGTGATTGCGTTACATTACAGTCTGATTACTTTAAGTGTGCATTCCAGAATTATACACTTGGTGGAGAGTGTATTACATATATTTCACTTACTGTAAGAGTAGATTTTGATCACATATTTTGCGTATATTTGAGATAATTGACAACAGAGGATTCGCTAAGCCAGCATAGCTATGAAGGATTATGTAGGTAATGATTCAAGCTCATTAGGGATATTTAAAAAGCAAATTCATGGGAAAATATTTTAATTATCGACCTTTTTGTACAATTTACCTTCATTATCTACGCTAATGATTGAATGCTACCTTTTGTGCCATTTACCCTCATTATCTACACTGATGATAAAATATGTCCTTTTGTAACATCATTAGCTATACTGATAATAGAACTTATATATATACATTTTTTTTAATATCTTCAGCATTATTATATCCCTGTTCCACACTTGCATAGGGTGGGAGTTTGCCACTTTAATGGGGCTGGGAGTTTGCAACTTGCATGAAATGAGTTTGTCACTTGCGTGCATGGGCGTGGTGGTATGTCACTTGCATGGGGTGTGTGTGGGGGGTTTACCATTGGCATGGGTGAGATTTTGGCACTTGCATGGGGTGGTGATGATATGTCGCTTGCAGTATGTCTCTAGATATATCACTTGCAAGAAGTAGTGGGGTTTGACAGTTGCACGAGGTGGAGATTGCCACTTTCAAAGGGATGGGAGTATGCCAGTTTCAAGGGGGAAGGGGGTAGTGGTATTCCCCTTGAATATGGCGGGCGGCTTATTTAGACCAGATAAACAAGTACATATGAAATGAAATTAAAGTGACCACGACGCTTTGATCTCATTTTATATGTGTTGGTTGGGTTATTTGTTGACATAACAGTGTGTGTTTCCTTTTTCCCATTCCCTCTGGCACTCTAAGGAAGAGTATTGGTCGAGTGAATACCTCGTGACAGACTGAGAAATATGGTAGTTGGTACTCAAGTCCCCTCAGTTATCTTGTCCTTCAATCACCATGTTCTTATTCTCTACACGTTCTTTATACACTAAGGTAGTTAGTTGCTCGTTTTGTTAGAATACCAGATAGTCCTTTTGATTATTATTACAGCAGTTAAGCGAGTGCTGTAGTCAAACAAGTGGTCAGTTGGTCAGTAAAGAAATTTTTACATATGCCAATATGAACATGTATAATGAAAGCTGTACTGTATAATAAGTCTCTGGTAGTGTAGAGGTAACACTCGCCTTGTGAGTGTTTTGTTCTGGTTTCCAGTCTTGCCAGAGATGAGTGATTGGGTGCCAATCCGAGGCCCTTCCTCATCAACAAAGGCCAAAAGGCCTCCCCCCCCCCCAGCCAAACCCCCTGTTTATGAATGAAAAACGGTTTACACACAACTCACAACTGATGACGTCTGAACAGTTCCGGAACAAATGCTTCGCTGACCACTTTTGTTCAAACCACAACGCTGTAAATGCTTCACCAACGTACTACAAATATAAATGCAATTGGGTACCAGTTGTTAACCGATTGGCTGGCCGTGTTCCTGGGAAAAATTGCAGGGTAGAGCTTACCGCGAACAGTGGAGAGGGAAAAGCTCTCAACCTGTTAACAGGGGTCAGAAGGTGTCTACCTCTCGACACACCTGTGTAAACAGAAACAACCATTTTACAAAACTGTACATGTACAACAACCTATAAAGAAAACCGTACATACACTGCAACATACAGCTTCTTTACACCTGACATATCGCCGTATACTTCCCTTAGATACAGTCAGTGACGTATATCATCTGAGGTGGGTCCAAGACAAGTGGCGTGAGGATAAAGAGCTTTGCATCACCATTTATAATCAACCACAGCACTGTAAGTGACCAGTATGGTATTATATGGTAAAGGCAGCTCCAAACGTGTCACCACATAGGCAAAAGTAACTTTTTAATGCTCTTCCTGATTGTGTCGCATGTAATGGCTATATCTCGAGTTTAATAACGTGTAATTTTATATATACTCTTTACATGAGACATTAGCCACCTTGTGGAGTGTACTCGAAATACACTGTCATGCACGACACCAGATGGCGTTATACACTGTCATGCACGACACCAGATGGCGTTATACACTGTCATGCACGACACAAGATGGTGTTATACACTGTCATGCACGACACAAGATGGCGTTATACACTGTCATGCACGACACAAGATGGTGTTACCAGAGAGAGTCGCGTTCGTGTGTTTTCAAAGCAGTGGCAACAATATAAACAATATTTTGAGAATAAAGTTCACTTTGATAAATGGAAATAATCTTCCCTATGTATGGAAAATTCTGAACCACCCGGTACTGTATAATGAAATGTTCCTCTTGCATCGCTCACCTGATGACTGGACTTGATTCACAGTAACAGTCAAAAGGTACAAATCCATGTGTCAAAAGGCAGTCCCGATCGTGGCATCCATTGAAACTTCATAATTATAATTATTTCTGCGTCAAACCTTCCCTTTGACGCTGAAGTTGTGTTGGAGTGAACTGTGAGCATGGGTGATGTTTGTCCCACCAGTCAGTGGTGGGGGGTGATGTTTGTCCCACCAGTCAGTGGTGGGGCTGATGTTTGTCCCACCAGTCAGTGGTGGGGGGTGATGTTTGTCCCACCAGTCAGTGGTGGGGCTGATGTTTGTCCCACCAGTCAGTGGTGGGGGCTGATGTTTGTCCCACCAGTCAGTGGTGGGGGGTGATGTTTGTCCCACCAGTCAGTGGTGGGGGGTGATGTTTGTCCCACCAGTCAGTGATGGGTGGTGATGTTTGTCCCACCAGTCAGTGGTGGGGGGTGATGTTTGTCCCACCAGTCAGTGGTGGGGCTGATGTTTGTCCCACCAGTCAGTGGTGGGGCTGATGTTTGTCCCACCAGTCAGTGGTGGGGGGTGATGTTTGTCCCACCAGTCAGTGGTGGGGCTGATGTTTGTCCCACCAGTCAGTGGTGGGGGGTGATGTTTGTCCCACCAGTCAGTGGTGGGGCTGATGTTTGTCCCACCAGTCAGTGGTGGGGGCTGATGTTTGTCCCACCAGTCAGTGGTGGGGGGTGATGTTTGTCCCACCAGTCAGTGGTGGGGGGTGATGTTTGTCCCACCAGTCAGTGATGGGGGGTGATGTTTGTCCCACCAGTCAGTGGTGGGGGGTGATGTTTGTCCCACCAGTCAGTGGTGGGGGGTGATGTTTGTCCCACCAGTCAGTGGTGGGGCTGATGTTTGTCCCACCAGTCAGTGGTGGGGGGTGATGTTTGTCCCACCAGTCAGTGGTGGGGCTGATGTTTGTCCCACCAGTCAGTGGTGGGGGCTGATGTTTGTCCCACCAGTCAGTGGTGGGGGGTGATGTTTGTCCCACCAGTCAGTGGTGGGGGGTGATGTTTGTCCCACCAGTCAGTGATGGGGGGTGATGTTTGTCCCACCAGTCAGTGGTGGGGGGTGATGTTTGTCCCACCAGTCAGTGGTGGGGGTGATATTTGTCCCACCAGTCAGTGGTGGGGGGTGATGTTTGTCCCACCAGTCAGTGGTGGGGGGTGATGTTTGTCCCACCAGTCAGTGGTGGGGGGTGATGTTTGTCCCACCAGTCAGTGGTGGGGGTGATGTTTGTCCCACCAGTCAGTGGTGGGGGGTGATGTTTGTCCCACCAGTCAGTGGTGGGGGGTGATGTTTGTCCCACCAGTCAGTGGTGGGGGGTGATGTTTGTCCCACCAGTCAGTGGTGGGGGGTGATGTTTGTCCCACCAGTCAGTGGTGGGGGTGATGTTTGTCCCACCAGTCAGTGGTGGGGGGTGATGTTTGTCTCACCAGTCAGTGGTGGGGTTGATGTTTGTCCCACCAGTCAGTGGTGGGGGCTGATGTTTGTCCCACCAGTCAGTGGTGGGGGTGATGTTTGTCCCACCAGTCAGTGTTGGGGGCTGATGTTTGTCCCATCAGTCAGTGATGGGGGGTGATGTTTGTCCCACCAGTCAGTGGTGGGGGTGATGTTTGTCCCACCAGTCAGTGGTGGGGGCTGATGTTTGTCCCACCAGTCAGTGGTGGGGTTGATGTTTGTCCCACCAGTCAGTGGTGGGGTGATGTTTGTCCCACCAGTCAGTGGTGGGGGGTGATGTTTGTCCCACCAGTCAGTGGTGGGGTTGATGTTTGTCCCACCAGTCAGTGGTAGGGTTGATGTTTGTCCCACCAGTCAGTGGTGGAGTTGATGTTTGTCCCACCAGTCAGTGATGGGGTTGATGTTTGTCCCACCAGTCAGTGGTGGGGTTGATGTTTGTCCCACCAGTCAGTGGTGGGGTTGATGTTTGTCCCACCGGTCAGTGATGGGGTTGATGTTTGTCCCACCAGTCAGTGGTGGGGGCTGATGTTTGTCCCAACAGTCAGTGGTGGGGCTGATGTTTGTCCCACCAGTCAGTGGTGGGGGGTGATGATTGTCCCACCAGTCAGTGGTGGGGCTGATGTTTGTCCCACCAGTCAGTGGTGGGGTTGATGTTTGTCCCACCAGGCAGTGGTGGGGCTGATGTAACGCACACACACACACACACACACACACACACACACACACACACACACACACACACACACACACACACACACACACACACACACACACACAAGGGGTGTGATGATGGGTGTGTTGAGGGCGTGGGCAGGGCGGGCGAGGAAGGGGGGTATGAGCAGCAGCAGGTGTGGCGGCGGAGACTGCGCCAGTAGTGGTAGGTCGGGGTGAGAGGACGGTTGTGTGCTTCAGAGCTCTCGGCCACAGATCACTTGTACCCGTCGCCCCCTCGGGGCTCACCTGCTCGTACACGGGACACGCGGTGCTCGTTCAAGGGACACGCCAGTCCTCTCCCGTCGGTGGGTCACGAGTACCGGAGATTAACCGCTCGTTCCGTGTAAACAAATACACTCAAACGTTTCTCCAGTTTTAAAATCATACAATAAGGGAATTTGTTTTTGGAGGTTATCAAAGAGAAAAAATAAGGCATTTGGCGCCATTTACTACTGAACAGAAAGTTAATAGTAAGTTGCACTTAATTTCGCTGTGAATAAACTGAGAGGGAAAGTTCCTTGTATCTGTTTCCACTCGTGTTTGTTAGTGTTCACGCCTGGAAATGGCAGCTCATGTATATTGCTTATATATTAATGAAAGTAATAATTTGAACTTCATCTTGCGGTTGTGATATATATATATATATATATATATATATATATATATATATATATATATATATATATATATATATATATATATATATATATCAGTTAATTTTTATATCATATGAAAATGTACAAATTGAAAAACTCAGCATGCAGTGGAATTTATATGTTTGGCCTGGTGGTTAATGAAAATGGTTGATGCAGCAAAACGCTGTCAAATGTCACTTTATCCTGGTTTTCGTTGTACATAAACATTCGGCTTGCGTACTAGTAGTAAAAATTATATATATTCGTAACAATGTTAAAATGAAAATAATAACAATACAGATGCTTAATGGAACCAGAGAAGATGGTACTTGGCTGTACACGTTAACATTCCAGAATGACAACCTCTGGTTACCTAGGCATGACGCAGCGAGGTGGCTGGCCTCAGTGACCCCACAAGGGCTGCTACTGGTCAGCTGGTTAGCCCTCGGGTAGCCCTCCTGTAGTCCCTGTGTGTGTGGTTAGCCTCGGTGCTGCGTACTCAGAGCTTGGCCCCACCACAGTTGAGAGACTCTAGGGTTTGTATTGAGCGCAGAGGGTAAGTACGCCGCCTTTAGAAGCCTCGCACCTTGTGCGTATTTCCCAGGCATTTGTCACACGTGAGCCGCTTGACACACCTGGCTGTGTCCTCCTGGTGCCTGTCGCGCCTCACACACACACATGTGCAGCAGCTGTGGTTATTGACCTGACCACATACGACCCACGCAGCAGGTGTACCAGTGTTGACCTGACCACACACGACCCACGGTGTACAAGTGTTGACCTGACCACACACGACCCACACAGCAGGTGTACCAGTGTTGACCTGACCACACACGACCCACGCAGCAGGTGTACCAGTGTTGACCTGACCACACACGACCCACGGTGTACCAGTGTTGACCTGACCACACACGACCCACGGTGTACCAGTGTTGACCTGACCACACACGACCCACACAGCAGGTGTACCAGTGTTGACCTGACCACACACGACCCACACAGCAGGTGTACCAGTGTTGACCTGACCACACACGACCCACGCAGCATCTGTACCAGTGTTGACCTGACCACACACGACCCACGGTGTACCAGTGTTGACCTGACCACACACGACCCACACAGCAGGTGTACCAGTGTTGACCTGACCACACACGACCCACGCAGCAGGTGTACCAGTGTTGACCTGACCACACACGACCCACGCAGCAACTGTACCAGTGTTGACCTGACCACACACGACCCACGGTGTACCAGTGTTGACCTGACCACACACGACCCACGGTGTACCAGTGTTGACCTGACCACACACGACCCACGGTGTACCAGTGTTGACCTGACCACACACGACCCACGCAGCAGCTGTACCAGTGTTGACCTGACCACACACGACCCACGCAGCAGCTGTACCAGTGTTGCCCTGACCACACACGACCCACGCAGCAGCTGTACCAGTGTTGACCTGACCACACACGACCCACGCAGCAGCTGTACCAGTGTTGCCCTGACCACACACGACCCACGCAACAGCTGTACCAGTGTTGACCTGACCACACACGACCCACGCAACAGCTGTACCAGTGTTGACCTGACCACACACGACCCACGCAACAGCTGTACCAGTGTTGACCTGACCACACACGACCCACACAGCAGGTGTACCAGTGTTGACCTGACCACACACGACCCACGGTGTACCAGTGTTGACCTGACCACACACGACCCACGCAGCAGCTGTACCAGTGTTGACCTGACCACACACGACCCACGGTGTACCAGTGTTGACCTGACCACACACGACCCACGCAGCAGCTGTACCAGTGTTGACCTGACCACACACGACCCACGCAGCAGCTGTACCAGTGTTGACCTGACCACACACGACCCATGGTATACCAGCGTTGACCTGACCACACACGACCCACGCAGCAGCTGGACCAGTGTTGACCTGACCACACACGACCCACACAGCAGGTGTACCAGTGTTGACCTGACCACACACGACCCACGCAGCAGCTGTACCAGTGTTGACCTGACCACACGACCCACGCAGCAGCTGGACCAGTGTTGACCTGACCACACACGACCCATACAGCAGGTGTACCAGTGTTGACCTGACCACACACGACCCACACAGCAGGTGTACCAGTGTTGACCTGACCACACACGACCCACACAGCAGGTGTACCAGTGTTGACCTGACCACACACGACCCACACAGCAGGTGTACCAGTGTTGACCTGACCACACACGACCCACACAGCAGGTGTACCAGTGTTGACCTGACCACACACGACCCACACAGCAGGTGTACCAGTGTTGACCTGACCACGGGAGTCGTTAATTCATGGATTAGTTCTCATCACCAATTCATGGTCGAAGGCATGATCTTGGGTAAACAGTTTATCTTAACCTTTATGAATCTTTTGAAGTGTAATATTATCTTTGATGCTTAAACGAGGTCCGCTGTACTGGCCGCTTGATCATTTAACTGCCATGGATTGGTAGTGTGTGACTGTAGGGGACAGTGAGAGTGAGACTGTGACTGTAGGGGACAGTGAGAGTGAGACTGTGACTGTAGTTGACAGTGAGAGTGAGTGTGTGACTGTAGTTGACAGTGAGAGTGAGTGTGTGACTGTAGTTGACAGTGAGAGTGAGTGTGTGACTGTAGAGGACAGTGAGAGTGAGTGTGTGACTGTAGTTGACAGTGAGAGTGAGTGTGTGACTGTAGTTGACAGTGAGAGTGAGTGTGTGACTGTAGTTGACAGTGAGAGTGAGTGTGTGACTGTAGTTGACAGTGAGAGTGAGTGTGACTGTAGTTGACAGTGAGAGTGAGACTGTGCCTGTAGTTGACAGTGAGAGTGAGTGTGTGACTGTAGTTGACAGTGAGAGTGAGTGTGTGACTGTAGTTGACAGTGAGAGTGAGTGTGTGACTGTAGTTGACAGTGAGAGTGAGTGTGTGACTGTAGTTGACAGTGAGAGTGAGTGTGACTGTAGTTGACAGTGAGAGTGAGACTGTGCCTGTAGTTGACAGTGAGAGTGAGACTGTGCCTGTAGTTGACAGTGAGAGTGAGTGTGTGCCTGTAGTTGACAGTGAGAGTGAGTGTGTGACTGTAGTTGACAGAGTGAGTGTGTGACTGTAGTTGACAGAGTGAGTGTGTGACTGTAGTTGACAGAGTGAGTGTGTGACTGTAGTTGACAGTGAGAGTGAGTGTGTGACTGTAGTTGACAGAGTGAGTGTGTGACTGTTGTTGACAGAGTGAGTGTGTGACTGTAGTTGACAGTGAGAGTGAGTGTGTGACTGTAGTTGACAGTGAGAGTGAGTGTGTGACTGTAGTTGACAGTGAGAGTGAGTGTGTGACTGTAGTTGACAGTGAGAGTGAGTGTGTGACTGTAGTTGACAGTGAGAGTGAGTGTGTGACTGTAGTTGACAGAGTGAGTGTGTGACTGTAGTTGACAGTGAGAGTGAGTGTGTGCCTGTAGTTGACAGTGAGAGTGAGTGTGTGCCTGTAGTTGACAGTGAGAGTGAGTGTGTGACTGTAGTTGACAGAGTGAGTGTGTGACTGTAGTTGACAGTGAGAGTGAGTGTGACTGTAGTTGACAGTGAGAGTGAGTGTGACTAGTTGACAGTGAGAGTGAGTGTGTGACTGTAGTTGACAGTGAGAGTGAGCGTGTGACTGTAGTTGACAGGGAGAGTGAGTGTGTGACTGTAGTTGACAGTGAGAGTGAGCGTGTGACTGTAGTTGACAGTGAGAGTGAGACTGTGCCTGTAGTTGACAGTGAGAGTGAGTGTGTGACTGTAGTTGACAGTGAGAGTGAGTGTGTGACTGTAGTTGACAGTGAGAGTGAGTGTGTGACTGTAGGGGACAGTGAGAGTGAGAGTGTGACTGTAGTTGACAGTGAGAGTGTGTGACTGTAGTTGACAGTGAGAGTGAGCGTGTGACTGTAGTTGACAGTGCAGTGAGAGTGAGACTGTGACTGTAGTTGACAGTGAGAGTGAGTGTGTGACTGTAGTTGACAATGAGAGTGAGTGTGTGACGTAAAGGACAGTGAGAGTGAGTGTGTGACTGAGCGTGTGACATAGTTACTACTAGGTGAACAGGTAGATCAGGGAGAAAGAAACTCGGCTGCTGCCGGGGATCGAACACGGGGCCCTTAGAACTACGACCCCAGAGCGCTCTCCACTCAGCGTTGTGTTTGTTCTCACCTATTTGTACTCGCCTATTTGTGTCTGCAGGATCGAGCATTGACTCTTGGATCCCACCTTTCGAGCCATCGGTTGTTTACAGCAATGGCTCCGGTCCTATTTCCATATCATATCTACTTTTAAAATTATGAATAGAGTTTGCTTCCACATCCTGCTCCTTAAGTGCATTCCATTTTTCCACTACTCTCACGCTAAAAGAAAACTTTCTAACATCTCTGTGACTCATCTGAGTTTCTAGTTCCCACCCATGTCCCTTTGTTCTGTTACTATTACGTGTGAACATTTTGTCTATGTCTACTTTGTCAATCCCCCTGAGTATTTTATACGTTCCTATCATATCCCCCCTCTCCCTTCTTTTTTCTAGTGTCGTAAGGCTCAGTTCCTTGAGACGCTCTTCTAACCCCATCCCTCGTAACGCTGGGACGAGTCTCGTTGCAAATTTCTGAACCTTTTCCAGTTTCCTTATGTGTTTCTTCAGGGTGCGCGCGTGCGCTTGTGTATGTATGTGTGTGTGTGTGTGTGTGTGTGTGTGTGTGTGTGTGTGTGTGTGTGTGTGTGTGTGTGTGTGTGTGTGTGTGTGTGTGTGTGTGTGTGGTTGAGTTACTGAATATGACATAAATTGTTAGATCAATGATTCTAGCACGAATCTTTTCTATATTTTTTATATTCTTCACTTGAGAAGGGTATTGAAAAATTTATTTTCCAAAGTTCATTTTACAGTTATATTATTCCCTGACGCTAAGAGATGTGTTTCGTTGATCTTGTCAACGTTTTCAAAGTCAGAGGTGAAAGGTGACCGAGTTAGCAGTTGTTGATGTTGTTTTAGATTCAGCTACTCAGAACAAAAATTTCCAAGTAGCATGGGCTATGGTGAGCCGTAAGTGGAGGCTCCTAAGATTTCCTCGTCTGAGGAGTCTGTACCATCCGTAGTTGGTGGTTTTGTCATTCGTCTCGCAGCCTGAGGTAGGCTCAGGTGTCGTGGATTGGTGGTAGAAGCTATTTCAGGAGCGTTGGTGGTGCTGTTAGTATTTGTAGACAGCACGTCTGCAAGCGCTGCTGCTGAGGTGGTGATGGTAGGAGTGTTGGGAGCTGGAGAGGGAAGTACCTCTATTTGTGCCATCCGGGTCTTGGGTGGTTCTGGAGTCTGTGTTGAGGTCAATCTCGTGGTCGTCCTGGTGGTAGTCTCCGGAGTAGTAGTGGAGGCAGTGAGACTTGCGTCCGGGGCGATGATGGGGTCCAGGCCGTTGGCTAGGTACATCGCGTTGAGTTCCTTGACGAATCGTTGATTGTCTGGTCCGGCAAGCCTCTCTGCTAGTCGAATAAGACCGGGGATAATGCCTGCACGTGATGCAAGGGACTGTGGGGATGCTGGTTGGTCCTTAGGTCCCCAGTGTGGAGGCCGGGTGGCCTGTTGGGAGGAGCCACTGTTTGGTAGGACTGGCACGGTCGTGGTCTGCATCTGGCTTATATAAGTGAGGCTCGGGAACTGGTCAGGTCTGAGGTCGCGGCGACTTGCCTCTGGGTCGTCGGCGGCGTGGTGGTCTTCTCTTTAATCTTATTCAGTTCCTCCTTCCTTTTTGTGCAGAGGTTGGAGGTGGCGGCGTGCTGTTCTCCACAGTTCGCGCATTTCTTTGTGATGGCGGTACAGTCCTTGTAGTTGTGAGTACCGAAGCATGAGCTGCACTTAGCCGTTTGTTCTGACCACTTGTTGAAGTGTTAATAGCTAAAACACTTGTAGCACTGTCTCACGTTGTAGACCTTCTCCATGGCAATCTGTTTTGGGGAGGAGGTGATTCCAAAACACTTAAAACCGTTCTTCACTGCTTCCTGGGCCTGTTCCGCTGTTTCGAAGGTCATCTTCATCGTGGGTCGAGTGGCGTCGTTAGTCCTGACGAGTAGAGCTGTCGTCGCGTTCAGAGTAGGGTTTCCTCGTTCACATGCCGCACCATGGTGTCGGGTGTCTCACCCGCTAACCAGCGGTTCAGCCTGTTCACAAATATCGTTTTACCGGCAGTGATTTGTCTGGGAGGAATCGGTGAGACGTTCGCCTCCACTAGTGGAACCCGGCGTTCCGGATCTTCTGTAGATCCGCTTTTGTTGCTACGATTACCGTGGCCTCGTTACCCTGTATATGGACGACAATTGGTTCCAGTGATGTTGCCTTGTCAATGGCTGCTGCAATTTCGCGCTGAGAGCGCTTGTAGACACCGAGGGGTCGATCTTTCACTCCATATGTCATGTTCTCTGGTAGCGGTTCGGATCGTCAGAGTGTAGGGTGGTTTGCTAGCATCTATGTGGGAACACAGCGTGGCAGCAGGAGACGTGTGTGTGAGTGCCAATGACCAAGTTAGATTGATTGATTGATGAAGATTAAGCCACCCAAGAGGTGGCACGGGCATGAATAGCCCGTAAGTGGTGGCCCTTTTGAGCCATTACCAGTATCAAGAGCTGATACTGGAGATCTGTGGAGGCGCGACTGCACCCTGCGTGACGGGAGATGTCTCCCGGACCAAATGGTGACCAAATGGTGTCACTGCTAACGATTGATTGATTGATGAAGATTAAGCCACCCAAAAGGTGGCACGGGCATAAATAGCCCGTAAGTGGTGGCCATTTTAAGCCATTACCAGTATCAAGAGCTGATACTGGAGATCTGTGGAGGTGCGAATGCACCCTGCATGGCGGGAGATGTCTCCCTTGTGAATGTGTTAAGATGAAGATGAAGCCACCCAAAAGGTGGCAAGGGCATGAATAGCTCGTAAGTGGTGGCCCTTTTGAGCCATTACCAGTATCAATAGATGATACTGGAGATCTGTGGAGGTGCGACTGCACCCAGCGTGACAGGAGATGTCTCCCGGACCAAATGGTGACCAGATGGTGGACAAACACGAGAGAGAGAGAAGATTAAGCCACCCAAAAGGTGGCTTGGGCATGAATAGCCCATAAGTGGTGGCCCTTTTGAGCCATTTCCAGTATCAATAGATGATACTGGAGATCTGTGGAGGTGCGACTGCACCCTGCGTGAACACTGCTAACGATTGATGATTGATGAAGATTAAGCCACCCAAGAGGTGGCACGGGCATGAATAGCCCGTAAGTGGTGGCCCTTTTGAGCCATTACCAGTATCAAAAGATGATACTGGAGATCTGTGGAGGCGCAACTGCACCCTGCGTGACGGGAGATGTCTCCCGGACCAAATGGTGACCAAATGGTCGACGTGACCAAGTTAGCTTGAGTATCTGAATATGTAACCAAGAGAGATGAGGAGAAATAATTCATGCCTGTGCCACCTCTTGGGTGGCTTAATCTTCATCAATCAATCGGAGAAATAAGATGTGGCATGGGTAAGTAGGTCCACTGTAGTTTCCTATCTTCCAATGATCTTAAGATGGCTGGGGCAGCGTGTGTTGGAGACTGCTTCTGTCTTGAGGATGGTAGGATATACCTGAGTGTATTATTAGTTGATTGTTATTGTTATTAACAATAACCAACTGTTATTAGTTGGTTGAGATTGTTTGATATGTAGTGCTTCGTTGATGTCTTATCTTCTATTGTCATCCTATTTCTCCATTATTTCGGTGCTGAAGGTCAGCATATACCGCTGGTTTGTGGCTGTAACGTAGGTGTTACAGCCCCGTGACACGTCGCTAGTTTGTGGCTGTACCGGACGTGTTACAGCCCCGTGACACGTCGCTAGTTTGTGGCTGTACCGGACGTGTTACAGCCCCGTGACACGTCGCTGGGTTGTGGCTGTACCGGACGTGTTACAGCCCCGTGACACGTCCCTGGGTTGTGGCTGTACCGGACGTGTTACAGCCCCGTGACACGTCCCTGGGTTGTAGCTGTACCGGACGTGTTACAGCCCCGTGACACGTCCCTGGGTTGTGGCTGTACCGGATGTGTTACAGCCCCGTGACACGTCCCTGGGTTGTGGCTGTACCGGACGTGTTACAGCCCCGTGACACGTCCCTGGGTTGTGGCTGTACCGGATGTGTTACAGCCCCGTGACACGTCCCTGGGTTGTGGCTGTACCGGACGTGTTACAGCCCCGTGACACGTCGCTGGATTGTGGCTGTACCGGACGTGTTACAGCCCCGTGACATGTCGCTGGATTGTGGCTGTACCGGACGTGTTACAGCCCCGTGACACGTCGCTGGATTGTGGCTGTACCGGACGTGTTACAGCCCCGTGACACGTCCCTGGGTTGTGGCTGTACCGGATGTGTTACAGCCCCGTGACACGTCCCTGGGTTGTGGCTGTACCGGACGTGTTACAGCCCCGTGACACGTCCCTGGGTTGTGGCTGTACCGGATGTGTTACAGCCCCGTGACACGTCCCTGGGTTGTGGCTGTACCGGACGTGTTACAGCCCCGTGACACGTCGCTGGATTGTGGCTGTACCGGACGTGTTACAGCCCCGTGACACGTCGCTGGATTGTGGCTGTACCGGACGTGTTACAGCCCCGTGACACGTCGCTGGATTGTGGCTGTACCGGACGTGTTACAGCCCCGTGACACGTCGCTGGATTGTGGCTGTACCGGACGTGTTACAGCCCCGTGACACGTCGCTGGATTGTGGCTGTACCGGACGTGTTACAGCCCCGTGACACGTCCCTGGGTTGTGGCTGTACCGGACGTGTTACAGCCCCGTGACACGTCCCTGGGTTGTGGCTGTACCGGACGTGTTACAGCCCCGTGACACGTCGCTGGATTGTGGCTGTACCGGACGTGTTACAGCCCCGTGACACGTCGCTGAATTGTGGCTGTACCGGACGTGTTACAGCCCCGTGACACGTCGCTGAATTGTGGCTGTACCGGACGTGTTACAGCCCCGTGACACGGGGACACGTCAGTCATCATACTCATATCTACAGAGCGTGTGCACCAGCACGTCGCCCTGTGCGTTCTCGCGTTAAATATACGGTTTACTTTTGACTATTGATAATTTTTGTTTATCATGTTTTAATCCGTATAATTGGAGCAGAGTAACGGTCTTGAGCGAGCATTATAGATCCTCTATATCGTTCATTATAAATTCCACTGGACCAGTAAATGTATACACCGTAATCCTTTCTAATACTCGAGTGCGCAGTTCTTATATTATTCGAAACTGTATAATTTTGTTTCTTCTTTACAAATTAGTAAGAAATTTTTAAATAAAATATATCATATATATCCTTGGATATGCTGCTCGTCCAGGTATTTCCTATATCATATATATTACATATATTTCACACTGTATTGCTGTTTTGTGATTGGAATATAGACTTCTCAAGGACTTTAATTATAGCATCATTGAAATTTCAGCCAAATCTGAAATAGCCTGTATAAATCTCAGCAGACTCCACAGAAGTCTAGTAAGTTCAACTGAAACTGGAGTAATATGGTGGCGTGACGGTAAACATTGTCTTTTAAGGTAATACTCGTCTTAAATAGAAGTGACTGAGAAGCCTCCTCTCACTATGTACCTCGCTAATCCATCACTATGTACCTCGCTAATCCATCACTATGTACCTCGCTAATCCATCACTATGTACCTCGCTAATCCAAGAATGAACTCTGTTGTGTTGGGTCCTCCGCTCCAGTCACCTTGTGGAAGCTCCTGTCGCCTTGTCTTGCCCCGACACCATTGGTATCCCAGCTTGTCCTCTCCATTGGCCATTCCGTTAAAAATGCAACTGTTTTGCCTAACCAGAAACGTATGAACCCAAACAACCCATTTAACCTATCGAGGCCGAGGGATAGAAAACGTCACAATTATTGGGCTTTAATTTTTGCACATAGCGAATTTTTAACGGCTTGCTCAATTCTGTAAACCAAAACGGTAAATAAAAGTGATAATTTTCATTTATTATGATTTCATTTTAGTGTGCAATATTGAGTAGGCCTAGGTTGTCAGTTTTTATGAGCTTCTCCCTCGTTATGAGCGGCTCTTACACACAGTCGTTAGTTCTTAGTAACGACTGTTAGCACAACGTTACGAGGATATAAGTTTAATGGCGAGATGGAGATATTGAGTAGGTTATATTTGTCCAGGGTGAGAGGAGGACGCTATGAGAATAGGTGACGTGGGGAGGCTGCCGTGTGGGGAGGCTGCCGTGTGGGGAGGCTGCCGTGTGGGGAGGCTGTCGTGTGGGGAGGCTGCCGTGTGGGGAGGCTGTCGTGTGGGGAGGCTGCCGTGTGGGGAGGCTGTCGTGTGGGGAGGCTGCCGTGTGGGGAGGCTGTCGTGTGGGGAGGCTGCCGTGTGGGGAGGCTGTCGTGTGGGGAGGCTGCCGTGTGGGGAGGCTGTCGTGTGGGGAGGCTGTCGTGTGGGGAGGCTGCCGTGTGGGGAGGCTGTCGTGTGGGGAGGCTGCCGTGTGGGGAGGCTGTCGTGTGGGGAGGCTGCCGTGTGGGGAGGCTGTCGTGTGGGGAGGCTGTCGTGTGGGGAGGCTGTCGTGTGGGGAGGCTGCCGTGTGGGGAGGCTGTCGTGTGGGGAGGCTGCCGTGTGGGGAGGCTGTCGTGTGGGGAGGCTGTCGTGTGGGGAGGCTGTCGTGTGGGGAGGCTGTTGTGTGGGGAGGCTGTCGTGTGGGGAGGCTGTCGTGTGGGGAGGCTGTCGTGTGGGGAGGCTGTCGTGTGGGGAGGCTGTTGTGTGGGGAGGCTGTCTGTGTGGGGAGGCTGTCGTGTGGGGAGGCTGTCGTGTGGGGAGGCTGCCGTGTGGGGAGGCTGTTGTGTGGGGAGGCTGTCGTGGGGGGGAGGCTGCCGTGTGTGGGGAGGCTGTCGGGTGGGGAGGCTGTTGTGTGGGGAGGCTGCTGTGTGGGGAGGCTGTTGTGTGGGGAGGCTGTCGTGGGGGGGAGGCTGCCGTGTGTGGGGAGGCTGCCGTGTGGGGAGGCTGCCGGGTGGGGAGGCTGTCGTGTGGGGAGGCTGTCGTGTGGGGAGGCTGTCGTGTGGGGAGGCTGTCGGGTGGGGAAGCTGCCGGGTGGGGAAGCTGCCGGGTGGGGAAGCTGCCGGGTGGGGAAGCTGCCGGGTGGGGAGGCTGTCGTGGGGGGAGGCTGTCGGGTGGGGAAGCTGTCGGGTGGGGAAGCTGTCGGGTGGGGAAGCTGCCGGGTGGGGAAGCTGCCGGGTGGGGAAGCTGCCGGGTGGGGAAGCTGCCGGGTGGGGAAGCTGCCGGGTGGGGAGGCTGTCGTGGGGGGAGGCTGTCGGGTGGGGAAGCTGCCGGGTGGGGAAGCTGCCGGGTGGGGAAGCTGCCGGGTGGGGAAGCTGCCGGGTGGGGAAGCTGCCGGGTGGGGAAGCTGCCGGGTGGGGAAGCTGCCGGGTGGGGAAGCTGCCGGGTGGGGAAGCTGCCGGGTGGGGAAGCTGCCGGGTGGGGAAGCTGCCGGGTGGGGAGGCTGTCGTGGGGGGAGGCTGTCGGGTGGGGAAGCTGTCGGGTGGGGAAGCTGCCGGGTGGGGAAGCTGCCGGGTGGGGAAGCTGCCGGGTGGGGAAGCTGCCGGGTGGGGAGGCTGTCGTGTGGGTAGATACATAACCCTGAAAACAAAAATAATTTTTGTCTAGACTGATGATCTCATCATTACAAACCGACTACAGCATGTGTTAATTGTATACATTTAACATCTCTTGCTTAATCTCCAACTCTTGATAAAATGAATCAATCTGATGACAATATCATGTTAAAAACTGTCCTTTATTCAGGGTTCTTAGTTTAGTCTAAAATAATTAAATACAATATATATAAACTCACGATTGTGATGTCTTCTGGCGACTATTTTTTTCCATAACTCCAAATTGAAATATCTACCCGGAAGTTACGGGAAAAATCGATGCGTACAATCACTGAGAGTGCAATTATGCGGTGCAAGTAGAGCGAAATGGAATATTCATTGCTTGCCTCGCAGTACGCGCAAGGGTAGAGACGCAATCACAGCAACAAGGAAGGGAGCTGTTGGCAGGCTGGGCCAGGTGGCGGGAGCATGTGTGTCTCCTGCCACACCTGCATGTGTCTCCTGCCACACCTGCATGTGTGTCTCCTGCCACACCTGCATGTGTGTCTCATGCCACACCTGCATGTGTGTCTCCTGCCACACCTGCATGTGTGTCTCCTGCCACACCTGCATGTGTGTCTCCTGCCACACCTGCATGTGTGTCTCCTGCCACACCTGCATGTGTGTCTCCTGCCACACCTGCATGTGTGTCTCCTGCCACACCTGCATATGTGTCTCCTGCCACACCTGCATGTGTGTCTCCCGCCACACCTGCATGTGTGTCTATTGTACGCGCCTACGTGTCTGTTGTATGGTAAAGTGCTTTTGTACGCGCTCCTGATGCCAAAATATACTAACATATTGTGACTGGTGTACTTCTGTCATTGTAACTGGTGTACTGTCATTGTAACTGGTGTACTGTCATTGTAACTGGTGTACTGTCATTGTAACTGGTGTACTGTCATTGTAACTGGTGTACTTCTGTCATTGTAAAAGAAAAACACAATTATGTAAAAAAAATAGGAAAAACTAATGAATCAAAAGGCTCGAAGAGAGGCTTAAAACTGATTTTGCCTTTGATATTGACATTAATATTGGCATGGGTATTTCAATTTCCAGACTCACGACAAAGTATATTTACTCTGCTTCAGCAAGTCGTATCCATATATTATCAAGATGAACTCCGGTAATTTGGCGACTGCGTGTCAATAGCTTGCAATTATCTGCAGTAATTTGAAAGTAAATGTCATCACTAGCAATCAATGGGATGAAGTAACTATCGTAGGGGTATCATTAGCAGCCGCTATAGGCACCAGTAACCGGTTTGGGTATACAACCGGTTTGGGTTTTAAGGAGAGAATGAATTTAACAATTGAATCTTGTGATGATATCTTTGAAGTAAACTAAATTAATAAGCAATATTTTGTTATATTTCAGAAGTGATGGTTATGTTGCTGTGTGGTACGATATCATATTAGTTATGGATGTCAGCATACCTTGTCGTGATATGATATTATATTAGTTATCGATGCCAACATAGCACATCGTGGTACGATATCTGGAACAGTCTTGATTGTCCTCCCGTCTTGGCCTTCCCCTTTCCTTAACACTGCAGAGCTTCTATATCCCTCACCCCCCCCCCTAACTCTTCCCCATGGACGTCTATATGGTCATATATGGTTAGGTTAGGTTAACTTTGCTCTAGGTTAAAGTTAGGTTAGGGTAGGTTTCATTATTTTTGGTTACGTTATTACAGTGTATTATTTACGGTGTGAAATATGGAATTCGAAAACTATTTCACTGTGCCCGAGAATTCCGTTTATAGAAAACCACTTCTCCAAAGAAACGTTTTCAGCATACACTTTTTATATTTTAAACTAACGATTTATAATACAATAACGTTATAACTTGAGAATGATCTCTGTTTACGACAAAGATTCATTTGCCAATTTACATGCAGACTATTACTGGAACCATAATATGTTTTTATGTCGTCACAAATACCTAGAGGTGTGGTTTCTCAAGGTAATGGATTTGCTGGGAGGACGAGCTCCATAGTGAAAGGTGCCACACAGGACATCTCGCCAGGCTGGTGGTAAGAGTGCTCTGATACTTTTGAAAAGGCTATTCTTCGGGGACACTTGACACAGCTGATGCAACTACCACTGGGAAACAGCTGGGGGTTTGGTCAAGGAGGAGGAGCGACCACAACACTGGATGTGATCACATCTGCACAGTGCGACGGTCCATCAGACGAGGAACTGCGGTGAATCACTATCAGGTTGGGACCTGGATTAGTCAGAGAACATGGTGGTCCCCTGGGTTATTCAGGAACTACGGGAAGTTCCCTGGGTTAGTCAGGAGACATGGTGTCCCCTGAGTTAGTCAAATAACATGGAGAGTCCCTTGGGTTAGTCAGAGAACATGGGGAGCCCCCTGAGTTAGTCAGAGAATATGAAGAGTCCCCTGGACTAGTCAGCTAACATGGGAGGTCGTCTGAGATAGTCAGAGAACAACGTGCGGAGTTCATTGGGTTAATCAGAGATCATGAGGAATACCCTGGGTTAGTCAGAGATCATGGAGAGTCCCTTGAGTTAGTCAGAGATCATGGAGAGTCCCTTGAGTTAGTCAGAGATCATGGAGAGTCTCTTAAGTTAGTCAGGGACATGGGAAATCCTCCTGAGACATTTGTGTATGAAAGTAAATGATCTAGAGAGACTTGTTAAAGGTTCCCAAAGGTAAATATACCGAATGTTGCCACTCGTGCCAGATAGTTACAGTAATAATTTAGTTACAGTTGAGATACCGTAATAATTCAGGCAATAGCTCAGTAATAGTGTAAGAGTAATAGCTCAGTTACACTAACTGTTCAAGCAGTTACACTAATAGTTCAGGTAGTTACAGTAATAATCAAGCAGTCACGGTAATGCTCAAGCAGTTACAGTAATTGCTCAGTCAGTTGCAGTTACAGTGATAGTTCAGGCTGTTACAGTGATAGTTCAGGTAGTTACAATAATAGTCCAGCGGGTTACAGTCATAGTCCATCGGGTTACAGTCATAGTCCAGCGGGTTACAGTCATAGTCCATCGGGTTACAGTCATAGTCCAGCGGGTTACAGTCATAGTCCAGCGGGTTACAGTCATAGTCCATCGGGTTACAGTCATAGTCCAGCGGGTTACAGTCATAGTCCAGCGGGTTACAGTCATAGTCCAGCGGGTTACAGTCATAGTCCAGCGGGTTACAGTCATAGTCCAGCGGGTTACAGTCATAGTCCAGCGGGTTACAGTCATAGTCCAGCGGGTTACAGTCATAGTCCAGCGGGTTACAGTCATAGTCCAGCGGGTTACAGTCATAGTCCAGCGGGTTACAGTCATAGTCCAGCGGGTTACAGTCATAGTCCAGCGGGTTACAGTAATAATTCAGGCAGTTGCAGTAATAGTTCAGGCAGTTACATAAATATTGTTGCTCGCAGTTTCTACTTCCTCTTAATGTCTCTCCTCACTCTCCTACGTACACAGGTGTTCGCTAAGGGCGGCTTGGGTGACAGTGGACGTGGGATCGCTGGATTGTTTCAAGCGTAGGTTAGACAAATTAATGAGTTTGGTATATACAGACGCTGCCTCGTATGGACCAGTAGGAACGTGGTCCACTCGCTCCACACACTTGCCCCTTCCCCCAACACACGTGTGCCCCCCTCCCAACACACCCGTGCCCCCCCTCCCAACACACGTGTGCCCCCTCCCAACACACGGGTGCCCCCCTCCCAACACACGTGTTCACACAAGAGAGTAACACAAGAATAATTGCTCGACTTTTCCTATCTTAAAGGCGTAGTGATGAGAGCTCCCGCTGGTCCCTTTAAGGCCTGTGGCGGGCACGTGATGAGAGGAAGCACCAGGGGTGGAGCACCGGGGAGAGGCGGCCAGGTGTGGGGAGAGGCGGCCAGGTGTGGAGAGAGGCGGCCAGGTGTAGGGAGAGGAGACCAGGTGTATCGAGGGTGTGGAAGAATGGCCGTCAATCATGTGATATTGGCAGCGGGAAGCCAGGTGTGGCATGGAGGTGAGAAGCTGTCAGGTGTGAGGTAAGTGTTGACGCTACGAGCACGGTGGAGGCTGTGTGTAGGACTCGACACCTTACCGCACTCCTGGAGTGATGGGTCGGGTCGCCTTCGCCTCCCCCCCTCCCTCCACCCCCCCCTCTCCCTCCCTCCTCACTGGTTCACACAAAATTCTCAAATATTGCTTAGCGAATGTTCCTTTGCGTTTATGTGTTAGGTTGAACTGTTGTTATTGTTGATGTTCTGTAAATGTCAGGTAATCTGGCGATGGAGGATATTCTTGTTGATCTCTCATTCTGGTATGATAAGTCACTCTGATATCATGTCTTCGTAATTCTTTAAGTTAGGGAACAAGGATGGCATCAGGCAGCCTTCCGCTGTCCCTCTTGGTATCTATTGCATTTTGGTATCTGTTAATTAATATTATTAATTACTTTTTGTGATTATACATTAAACAAGGCCAAATTTAAATATGTATATATAATTTATAAATTAATTTCGTTTATATAAATGGGAAGTTAGTATTTTATTTGTTTACACAAGAGTTGATACGTGAGGTTGTGGCTGAAGACATGATGACCAGACCACACACACCAGAGGATGAGGAGACGACGACGTTTCGGTCCATTCTGGACCATTCTCAAGTCGATTGTGATCAATCGACAATCGACTTGAGAATGGTCCAGGACGGACCGAAACGTCGTCGTCCCTTCACCTTCTAGTGTGTGGTCTGGTCAATAGTGTTCCTATATGTTCTGCAGTAGTCCAAAAGATGCTTATGTTATTATACACAAACACTGTATATATATTTTTTGTATTAATATAATTGTATTTTATAAAGATGTTAACGAAGAAACAAGTTAAATTATAGTTTTTTGTAAGATAACCACAATTGAAATTATTACAGTCTACAATAATATAACATTGATTTAAATTTTCTCCTAATTTAATGTGAAACTTGGTATTTATTTGTTTGAACACTTAATTCGTGGTCGTAACTTTGCTAGGAACACACTAAGTTCCTCTTCTCTGGTTTTCATTTTCCTTAAACACGAAAATGATAACTTACACAGGTGCGACGTTGAGAATTGTAACACTATGTGTATAGCTCTCTGGAAGATAGCAGGAACTCTGTTTACACCGATATCCAAAACACATGTAATGACAGTTCATTGAATTAATTTTTTAGTGCAGGAGAAAATGTTGGCGCCATCCGTACCCTTAAGAGAGGTTGCCAGAAATGATCTGTCTGGCATTAATATAAGGCATTTACTTGACAGTAAATAGTATAGCAATAAATTGATACTTGTGAACTATGGTGCTACACGATCTCCTCGGCTTGGTGCCTCCTTTAAATACCTAACTTATGTAGTGTAAGGTTAACACGTACATTCTATATACTCTGACAGAAACTGACAGTAGTGAGTAGTAGGCGGGAGCGCCGTCAGCATCTCATTACAGCTAACTGAATTCCACACCTCACCGCCACCACCTCCCCCCTCACCACATCCACCACTGCCCTAGACTCACCCCCTTCCATCACCACAGCCACCCGTACCCTTCCACCCGCGACCCTCCCTCCCTACAACAAACAACGCCACCCCCACCCACCTCCACCACCCTTCCCTGTAAATTTCTCTATCGCAACTGGGATCCCCCCTCCCTGTGGGGGGGTGTGGGGGTGTTGTGACCACAGTTGCAACACCCACCTCTTCCCACCCGCACTTGTCAGCATAACCCTTGTGTGCTATGTAGGCTGATCCCGGGTTTAGACCCCAGGATGATATCCCCTGCTGGGGTACGATGGCCCCCCGTGGAGACCCCTGTTGGGGTACGCCGACCTCAGGTTCAACCCCCCCCCCCCACCCCTGCTAGAGTTTTATTTCATGTTGCAGAGATTATCAATCATGCAACTGGTCCACCCACCGGGACTTTTTTCCTTCCCTAAGCTGCTAACAACCGTGCCTCCCGACCCGACCGTGCCTTCCGACCCGACCGTGCCTCCCGACTCGACCGTGCCTCCCGGCCCGACCGTGCTTTACGACCCGCCCGTGCCTCCTGACCCGACCGTGCCCCTCGACCCGACCGTGCCTCTTGACTCGACCGTGCCTCCCGACCCGCCCGTGCCTCCCGACCCGACCGTGCTTTACGACCCGCCCGTGCCTCCCGACTCGACCGTGCCTCCCGACCCGACCGTGCCTCCCGACCCGCTCGTGCCTCCCGACTCGACCGTGCCTCCCGACCCGACCGTGCCTCCCGACCCGACCGTGCTTTACGACCCGCCCGTGCCTCCCGACCCGACCGTGCCTCCCGACCCGACCGTGCCTCCCGACCCGCCCGTGCCTCCCGACCCGCCCGTGCCTCCCGACCCGACCGTGCCTCCCGACCCGACCGTGCCTCCCGACCCGCCCGTGCCTCCCGACCCGCCCGTGCCTCCCGACTCGACCGTGCCTCCCGACCTGACCGTGGATGCCGACCATGAGATATTGCATTCCGAGGTAGAGCAGAATGGTTGCTGATTGTATTTGTTGGCGTGTGAGTGGCGGAGCGTCCGATGGGGGAGCTGTCTTGTTTACTTCCTTCTCTCTCCCCTTATCTCACTTTATCTTTCTTTCTCTCTCCTTATCTCACTTTATCTTTCTTTCTCTCTCCTTATCTCACTTATCTCCTCCTTGTCTCTCCTCTCTCCTCTCTTCATATTTCTTATTCCACTTTTCTCTTTTTCATTTGCTTCTTCCTTTGCTGATTTCTCCATTTCCTCGTCTTATCCCCTTTCTTGTTCTTCCGCTTTTCTCGCTCTTCCTCCTCCATTCTCTCATTTTTAGTCTATTTTATCTCCCCTTGCTTTATTTTTCCATTTACTTCTCTTTAATGTTCTTTTGATCCTCCTTTTCTGCCCTATCTCACTCTCTCTCCATATTCCTCTCTTCTCTATGTTCTCCACCTCCCTCTTCCCTTATCCCTCTTTTCTTACTGTATCTCTCCTTTTATATATCTCGTGGTTCCTTTCAGCCACAGAGCCCTGTCCCCTCCGGTTAGACTAATCATATTGTGGATTCGAGTCGAGTCTGTAAACCTTACCAGAGATTAAATGTGTGGTTTATACAGAGAAAATGACTTCTTGTTACGGCTCCAGAACAGTTATTAATCCATAAATCTCTTCACACCCTCCCCTTCTCTTCATCCTCTGCTCGTTTTCCCCCATTTCTCTGATATAAGCGATGGATCCTAGTAACGTGGCTGAAAATATGATGACCAAACCAAACGTGGGAAAATGAAGAACCCACAATGTTTCCGTTCCTCCTGGACCATTATCATGTAAATTACATTTATTCATATCAGTCTGTAGTAAATTTGATAAAAATGGTTTGATCTTTAAGTTTAGCTACAAATTCGTCTGAATTTACATTTGTGGGCCATGTACACAACCTATCATCTCTGTCTCCTCCCCTACCCTGTCTCCTCCCCCTACCCTCTCCTCTCCTACCCTGTCTCCTCCCCCTACCCTCTCCTCCCCTACCCCCTCTCCTCCCCCTACCCCCTCTCCTCATTCGCTATTCCACACTGATCCTGTGCCGGACGTTAGTCCCTCCTCGCCTCTCTGAATCTTGTCGGATATTATATTTCGACAAAGAATCTGTAATTCTGATTTTGTTTCCTATTTCTAGGATATAATTTTTTTTTTATTCTCATAAGAGTGTGTGTGTGTGTCGGGGGAGGGGAAGGGAGGTTATCTTGAGATGATTTCGGGGCTTAGCGTCCCCGCGGCACGGTCCAGGCCTCCTTTTTGTTACACCCCCCCCCCCCTTCCACCCGGGAAGCAGCCCGTAGCAGCTGTCTAACTCGCAGGTACCTATTTACTGCTAAGTAACAGGTGCATCAGGGCTCGGTGAGCGCTCACCTAGCCCCGCTGGCTAGCACCTCCAGGAGTGAAGCCCACAGCGCTCGACCAGCCCAACTGGCTAGCACCTTCAAGTCGACCTAAGGTCCAGAAGCCAGGTGTTCTACTGTCCTGACTTCACTCACTTCCCTCTCTTGTCCGTGGCTGCTCACCACTGTTCAGCCTGGCAGACTAAAGGATGGGTAACTATGATCACTGGGAAGGTCAACTGCTGTGGCTCGGCACCAAGATCGTAGATGGCGCCAAGGTCCGTGACAAAGGTTAAAGAAACATGTTACCCATTTGTCTCCGCCTCCACCGGTGATCGAACCCGGAACCTCAGGACTACGAATCCGAAGCCCTGTCCACCCAGCTGTCAGTCGCTCTAGTAACCCCTCCATACAGGGTTACTCACCTGTATGTACTAATCTATGTATGTACTAACGCAATCCCCCCCCCCCCCCCCAGCACCAACAAATCAGAAATAGGACTGCAACTGGAAGACACATTGCAATGGTTTACAACCCGCTTATAATATTTACTTTTGAGACTCTGTAGGGAGTCTGCCTCAACTACCTCCCATTGCAACTCATTCTTCTTGCTCATCACTACACTACAGAGAAGTGTTTTTCTGCACGCCGGTGATCACCTAAGTTTTTAGTTTCCACCCATGTCTTCCCGTCCTGCTCCTCTTTAGGAGAAACATTTCGTTCTTGTCCAGTTTGTCAATGTTACAGGAATCTTGTATGTCATGATCATATCACCTTCTCTCGTTCTCTTTTCTAACATAAAGCCTCCTCTAGCCTCCTCAGTCTTTCCTCGTAGCTCAGTCCTCTTACTTCAGGGACAAGTCTGGTAGCAAGCCTTTGGACATTTCTAATTTTCCTTAACGCATTTTAGCTTGGGATATCACATTTTGAATATATTCTATTTCTGGTCCATCATAGTTCAGCGCCCTGAACATTTATATCTTGGCGTATCTGACACACTATTCCAGATACAACTCCAAGTGCTTGGTAACTGTTGGATTTGCTTTGTGTTGTTGTGAACGAAGGAACATCTCTCGGGCTTATCACTTCTCTTCATCAAGTAACTCAGTCGAAGATGCCGGAAGAAACTGATGTCGGAACTCAGTCGAAGACTATGTAGAATACCCTTCTTAACCGAGCCTTACAGCCGTCGCCCCTCTGGTCCTGCAACCCTCCACCAGGTGACACTACGGAATCCTCCCTTCATGATGCCTGTTATTGTTATGTAAACATCGACATCTCCAAGCAATGCAAGGCCAATAGGGACATTCCTCCTCAGTGATCCCCGGTTAATATAGCTCCAAATATTGACTCCACAAACTTGGAGCAACACTTTCTCGCTCAGGTTGTAATGATATGATTCATTTTGTTTATCACTAGTTATCGTAAGCACCACTGAAGTTCCAAGCTAGCAACATATATTAAACATGAGAGAGATTGTGAGTGAGTGAGATTGTGAGTGAGTGAGATTGTGAGTGAGTGAGTGAGTGTGTGTGTGTGTGTGTGTGTGTGTGTGTGTGTGTGTGTGTGTGTGTGTGTGTGTGTGTGTGTGTGTGTGTGTGTGTGTGTGTGCATATAAGAGGTAAATGAGTATAGCCCACCGCATGACATATCTCAATATAGATAGAATAATGCTTCACAAACCCGCATTTTAATGCATATAAATATAGTGTTAATAAGGAACGGTATCACGTGCCGGAATCATCAACCATTCTAGACTCTGTGGCAAGTATTGATAAGGGCGACGGCATCGTAGAACACACTGTAACGTCCATACACTCTGAGATGGAGCTGTGTACTGCAGCTGGGTTGCACTTGACACACGCTGGGTTGCACTTGACACACCCTGGGTTGCACTTGACACACCCTGGGTTGCACTTGACACACCCTGGGTTGCACTTGACACACCCTGGGTTGCACTTGACACACCCTGGGTTGCACTTGACACACCCTGGGTTGCACTTGACACACCCTGGGTTGCACCTCACTACCCCAGTGGGGCCCTGGAACAAAACACACATACATATGTGCTACCGCCAGGTAGTAACACATAGCAGAGAAAAATCTCAAATAAAATAAACTGCAGAAGGCCACTTGACCCATACGAGGCAGTTCCTAAAAATACGAAAGGTATATGTAGAGAAAAGTATGATTTAACGATAGGAACCTTGAAGGTAAGATGTCATGCAGCCAGCATGACCAAGCGTTTAGTGTCGTGTGTCGAGTATCGGGCAAACACTAAATTATCAACAAGGATAACATTAGCAACGGTTATTGACACTCGTTGACACTCGCAAGAAGTTAAAAATTAACAAAATACTGACATAAAATAGTCATAATTGCACTGTATGAAAAGTCAGCGCTAAGCACGAGAAAACAAATCTAAGCTTTACTGTGGCTTAACAAAGCTTTTCCGATTGTCTGAGGATTAACAAGGATGATTAGCTAAAGAATATAGGAGTTAAATTATCCCGCTTACTAACAGTAAGCGTTGAGTGTGCAGGCTTGTGGTACGAGCTTTTGATGCCGTAGTTGTGGTTCTTTTATTGAATTGAGTGGAATGATGTTTCCTGAGCCGGATAGCAGGAAGTTATGAGAGAGCACTAAGCCAGTATAACGATATAACACATGGAAGGGTTATGAAGACATGACAGGAGCTGGGATGGGGGAATGGAGGGATGGAACCTAGAGGTGGTGGATGCAGTCCTCGGTGCGAATCAATCCTGTCACACCGGTCATTAAATTATGGCAGAGCAATGGCAACACGACCATTTATTGTGTACTTTGTTTGGTGCGGAAATTTTGTCTCCTTCCTTCAAAGGTGGCGGCCATATGCGCTCATGATGCTTCCCGTGGACATAACACCTCTAGACCTCTGCAACACAATGATCAGCATTGTGATTAGTCATCAACAGTAAGAGTGTGTTAGCCTTACTGTCTAAGTCTTACAGTAATCAGCTCCATGTTTCAAAACGATCCAGGTAATAATCGGGCTACACACGCCAGCAAATCATCTATCTTTTCTCGCTGCGACTCAACCTAACCTAACCCAACCCCTTCTCCTGCAACGGTCAGAACTGGAATGTTGCTCCTTGCTTATATGAGCCAATCCTAACCTATCTGGTTGAATCGATTTATATAGACTAGAATATGTCTTTCCAGGGTTGTAGGCCAGACGCTTGTGGGTAGCCTCATCCAATTTTTCAGGATGAGATACGCAGGAAGGACTGTCATGGGCGGGTCGGGGTTGGCCCTATTCCTCCTATTCAAGAAGTTTTGGCTCATATTACAAATTCCAGCAACTCCTATGGAGTCTGAAATAAGGGTTGTGTTTTCCAAAGAGTTTTTTTTCGTTGTTTTGCTGTCTTGTTATCTCTATATCTAAATCCAGAGTTCTCCATCCCCAAGAGAAAACTCATGTCCCCCTAACTTTCAAGGTCAACAACCAGAACATTGAAACGTGTGGGCAGCACAAATACCTTGGAGTTGGTATTAACAGTGACATTGTAAACGATCTACACCGTAGGTTAAAAGAAAGACTTAAACCACTGAAAACACTTACTGGTAAGAATATTGGTATCAATATTAAATATGCCGGATTATTCTGCATGATGTTTGTTAGATCTCTCGTTGATTATCATGCCTTGCACCTAATTAACTTCCCCGCCTCTGTGTTGAACAAATTTGAAGTAGTACAGAATGAAGCCATGAGGATAATTCTTGGTGCCCCAAGATGCACAAGAATCATCAACATGCGGGAAGAACTGAAGCTTCCAACCATACTAGAGAGAATCATGCAAATCAACAGGACCTTTTGCCTTAAAGTCATGAGAGACCCTACATCTCCTGCATTGCTCAGAGACAAATTATTCAGTGCTGTTAACACCCTATTGACTGGTGCCAACTCACTCCTTTTATGATAAATAGCTGATTAAAAATGCTTATAATCTCATCAAACTCAACATTCCTTTTAAGTGCAATCTACCTGTCTCTGATATTCCTCTTTATCTGTACCCCACCATTCAAATATCATACACACCCGTCACCAAGAAAGGTAATCTTGCTCTTCTCAAAGCTGTCACACTTGAAACAATTGCCTCCTCCATCGAAAATTTAACATCTCACAAGCACTGTGTCCACACCGACGGCTCAGTCCAATCTTCTACTGGACGGACTGCAGCAGCATGGAGGTTTTACAGAAATAATATTTGCTCACAGACTGTCAGTGACAGGTTAAACAAGGGGCTGACCTCCACATAAGCAGAACTAGCGGCACTACAACTAGCTACCAGTACATTAAAAACATAGGAGCAGGAATAATATTATATTCTCAAAGTCTGCTCTTCAAGCAATCAAAAACTTCTCCTGGAAGATCGATAGTATGAACCTGATACTAGCAATAATAAATGATCTAATCGCTGCACAGAGTAAAGGGTTTCGAATCACCTTTGTATGGATACCTTCACACATATATATAACCCATCATAATGAGACAGACATTGCAGCCAAATTAGTGTGCAACAATGATGAAGTTGAATTAGATCTAGGTATCCCCATCTCTGCTGTCTAGACTATCTTATTTCAAACACTCAGGTTTGATACGAGAGAAATTATTGACTCCCAACGATCTGAAAGCACCAGTATAAAAAAAGTTATGATTTGTTCAGATCTGAAACCCATGTTTATGGGCAGCACAAAACGTGCACCAGACTGTGCGACACAGTGGTTGCCAGGATCAGATTGGGTTATCATTACCTGTGGCAGGTGGCTACAGGTGACAGGTCTCCCAATCCTGAGCACTCCAGATGCAAACGCTGTGAACAGGAACTGGGGCATGATCTCCCACACTACATCACCGAATGCCCAGTTATTAGACCATTCAGACCAGTTGGCATGAGGTACCTGGAGCTTTGCAATTACTTTATTCACTCTCGTGTTCTTTTGAGGGATATCCTCATAATGCATCCAGAGTCTGCCAGTGCAGACTACTTATCGCATGCCTCTGTATGATTAACCATCCTGTGTGATGGGGATTTTAGCATCACGTATTTAGTTTTTTATACACTGTAATCCTCTTCATAGTATAGGGTGCTGCACAAATGAAGATGTACCTAAATGTGTTAATACAAAAATAAGTTCATAATGTTGCATGTTCTGAGACAGACAGACAGACAGACAGACAGACAGACAGACAGACAGAGAGAGACAGGCATACACAGGGCATCGCCACATGCCTCATATTATGGCCAGTAAGTGAAGAATCCGTAACTTCTCGTATCTGATTGGCTATGATTGTCATGTGACACTGACATTTCTTGATCTAGAACGTTGGTTGAGCCTCAGTTGTGTTAAAACTAAGGGAACATTAAATGAGAGTGCATAAAATATACTAAAATGTCTGAAAACACAATATGAAATAAAACACTCAGTATAGCAGATATTGTGCCTACATTGTTCTAGATAGTAACAGCAGCGTCCGTATAACAGATGAGTTGAAATAATCACAGAGGTGAAAGAGGTTTTGTAAACAGTGAGTAGTGTACAATGTCCTTAGACCTGCATTTTTTATTTTTCATAATAGTCGATACGCACTGACATGAATAGAGAGGTTGTGCGTGTTTCTGTCTGTCTGTCTCTGTCTGTCTGTCTGTCTGTCTGTCTGTCTGTCTGTCTGTCTGTCTGTCTGTCTGTCTGTCTGTCTGTCTGTCTGTCTGTCTGTCTGTCTGTCTGTGTGTCTTGTGTGTATTCCCACAGTTAAATACTGTCAGGCAATATATTACAACTGCGTACAAGCGTTTCGGGATGAAGAACAATGCAGCTAAGACAAAACACCAGTCAAGGCTCAAGTTACTTTAAAACTTGTCTTAAAACTTTCCGCCATTAAGTTTTGCGCTCCGTTCAGCGGGATTTCGCCAGCCATTTGTTATATTGAGATCCGACACACTCGAGGCGCCAAGAAGTTTCTGGCGGACCTCTGGAGAAGGTCGCAGCAGGCTCTCAGGGGAAGGGGGGACTTATAGCAGGACGTCTTGTAAGATAAGAATGAAGGTTGGAGCAAAATGTTGGGGTACTGGGTGTGGTCCAGGGGTCTTAGAGAGACCCCTAACAGGTTTCGTACCCATCAGCTGCCTTATGTCCTGCCACGCGCAACCTGTTTATTAATGTATTTCTTTAGCCTCGTCACCTCTCCTTCTGGGCACGTGTTGTTTGTTATCCTGGCATCAGAGGTGAAGTAGCTCTCGAGTGAGCGAGACAGTATGGGTAATAATGGCTCCGTCCTCACTGGAGCCCCTTTCTCCACTCTCCAATTACAGAGAAAAGACATTTTAATTTTAGTTTTGGTTTCGATACTCTCCTCTCTCACCCTCCCCTTGCTCGCCCCTCTCACCCTGTCCTTGCTCCCCCCCTCTCACCCTGCTCCTAGCACCAGTTCCCGAGTATTGGCGTGATACTCTCCAGATGACGTCCAACACCTCAAGGCTCCTCTCATTCCATCTTTTTAACTATCCAGAGAGGGGTCTTGTGTTAAGGTTGTGTTTCGAGACAGTTAGGCCCTTTCCTTGCCTCTCCCTCCTCACGGGTCGGGATGCGGCCCTTTCCTTGCCTCTCCCTCCTCACGGGTCGGGATGCGGCCCTTTCCTTGCCTCTCCCTCCTCACGGGTCGGGATGCGGCCCTTTCCTTGCCTCTCCCTCCTCACGGGTCGGGATGCGGCCCTTTCCTTGCCTCTCCCTCCTCACGGGTCGGGATGCGGCCCTTTCCTTGCCTCTCCCTCCTCACGGGTCGGGATGCGGCCCTTTCCTTGCCTCTCCCTCCTCACGGGTCGGGATGCTTTAGCAGTGGAGGAAGTTGTTTTATGCTCTTTTATTTTTCTATTTTGGGATTCTGGTTTTCGGCGAATGATGCTGTTTTATATTGTGGAACGTTGGGTGTTGTAGTGAGTTAGTGTCTCGGGTGTGGTGGTGCAGGTGTGGTGGTGCAGGTGTGGTGGTGGTGCAGGTGTGGTGGTGGGTTGTGGTGGTGCAGGTGTGGTGGTGGGTTGTGGTTGGTCTAGCAAGTGTCAACCTTGCTGGTGTCTGCTCGTAATAATTTTAATTATAATAATTAATAATCATGTAATTAATTTTTTCTAATGTAAATCAACTATTACGTGTAATTTCGATAATTCCGTATTATTACATCAGTTTTTCAAAGACTTTCGTCTCGATGTTAAATTTTTATTCAAATATAACAAATTATTTTTTTGGTTCTATTTAATATATTGATACATATCAAATAAATGTTCATTATTATCAGAAATTATAATTTGTTCAAAATAGTTCATTTATGACGTAAATTATCTATTTACAACTAATTATAATTTATTTATAATTTCCTAATATATATAATCAGATTCACACAGTAATCGATCGGAGGCTTTAGAGGATATTGGCGTATTTTAGCACTGTTTAAAAACTGGAGAGATTAGCATCTTATCTGAGTGTGGCAAATGGTGTCCGGACAGCTGGGATTTATAGATTTTTGTCCGGTTTTAAACTGTCGGTTTCGCTCACATGCTTGGTTTCGTGCACTCGCTTACGCTCTTACTTGGTTTCGTGCACTTTGCTTGATTCCTTGCACTCGCTAACACTCTTGCTTGCAATCTAGCACACTTCTCTCCCTCTCACACTCTCCATCCCATTCTCTGTCTCTCCGCATTTAATATATTCTAATTAAAAATGTATTAATATCTCTTTGAAAAAACAGATTCACAAATTAGTTGAGGTAAAGTTCTGACGCCAGCCCGTCCTCATCAACAAGGAGGAAATTCTCACTAATATGCACCGCCCGCCGCCCATACCTCTGGTTATGAGTGAAAAACACTTCACACTCAATTTCAACCCGTCCTTAGACAGTGCTCGTCCAAGCTGTGACCGACCCCATCCCGTCCTCAGACAGTGCTCGTCCAAGCTGTGACCGACCCCATCCCTTCCTCAGACAGTGCTCGTCCAAGTTGTGACCGACCCCATCCCTTCCTCCGACAGTGCTCGTCCAAGCTGTGACCGACCCCATCCCGTCCTCAGACAGTGCTCCTCCAAGCTGTGACCGACCCCATCCCGTCCTCAGACAGTGCTCGTCCAAGCTGTGACCGACCTCATCCCGTCCTCAGACAGTGCTCGTCCAAGCTATGGCCAACCCCAAAGGTGCATTCATCAATGATATATTGCTGTCTATTCAAAATAGATATTTCCTCATATGTAAATTAGTATTATTATGTTTTATAATTGTGTGCATAGTTAATAGGTCACGTGTTTAGGTTTTGTTGGCAATTACATTTTGTAGTGCGGGGTGAAGCATGTACGGCTGAGCATATGCGAGTCGAACGATTCGAACAGAGGACGTGAGTGAATTATTGTTCAAAAAAAAATTCGAATGCAATCAGTTGTGAGTCACGTGTTGTGATTTTCATTCAATAACAGGGGGGTTCATCGGCTGGATTAACGAAGCATTTAGCTAATGTTTTAATAATGGTTTGGCATTTAGAGGTGCAGGTATAAGTACCGAAATTAAACGAGAACGTGTTAAGGAAATGTTGCAGCATTATCAGCTGTGGTCCTGTGTTGCAGCTCGCCCTTGTAAACAATGACCAACTGCTCGTTAATCCAGCCGCCGCACCTTTATGAATCAAAAACACTCTACACACGAGTCACACTTGTTCGAGTCGCACCTTTCTAAATGTTTCAGCAACGTGCTAATGCGAATCATTCCCGACAGAACCTATACTTAAACTTAACCTAATGTAAGCTAGGCCTAACTATACGACAAATTTCAGTTTAATATATTTTTAATTTACACATCATGTAAGCTAGGCCTAACTATACGACAAATTTCAGTTTAATATATTATAACATATTTTTACATCCAACACACATTTACACATCCAACCCACGTACCTGAGCGTGACGGCAGTGTCGACGGTCCGCTCCGTCCTGGACTATTATAACGTAAGCACAATATCCATAGGTAACGTTAATTGAACACTGAATAATCGTTGACAACGTTCATTCAACGTTTAATTAACGTTACTTTTGGATATTGTGGCCACAGGATAATGGTCAGGGACGAACCTGAACGTTGTCGTTTCTTTTATTTTCAGGCTGGTGGGTTGGGTGGGTAATATTCAGCCACTTTATTGTCACTTACTCTTAGCTGTATTAATTTATATTTTAGAAAATAAAAATTTTAAATACACAGTTTGTTGAAATTGGTGAATGTTTCTTTGAGGTCGACCACAGCTTAGGAAATCTTGCCTGGAGGATGGTTCACCCACATGTAACAAATACATAGGAATCATAGGTCTAAATATACATAAAATTATAATATTAAATAATTAATCGAGAAAATACAGATTATTTATTACACAATGCGTTAAAATGGATTATTATATCTTTGGGAACGGCATTATACACGGCCGCAGCTTGGACGATCACAGCGTGAAGACGGGTTGGGGGTCGGCTGCACCTTGGACAAGTATAAACCGTAGAGAGAGTTTGGTATCGTTGACAGCTTGGACAAGCATAACCTCTACACGGGTTGGGGTCAGCCGCACATTTGACGGAGAAAGCCTGTGGATGGGCTGGGAGGAGCCATAGCGTGCACGAGACTAGCCTGAGGATAGGTTGAACAGCACCCACGTACGTGTTGCATAAAATCAGCAGGTATTGGCAAGTCTGAAGCCTGTCAGTCGTAGTTATACACATTGTTCACACTCTTGTTATAGTGTCATCTGATCCTCACCGACACGACAAAAAAGAATGTGGATAGTTGGTCTACTAAAGATGAGAGTGTGGTCTGTCGACTGACAGCATATTGTTTAGGTCCCTCGTATTTTGTATTTTTATGTTACAGTGAAACAAAAGAGACTGCCTGAAAACAAAGGCGTGTGTGGCATTTTGATCGGCATTGGCGGCGCGCGGAAGTCCTGAAATACGGACTTCAAACGTAATTCGTGGCGAATATTAGAGAACTAGCGCTGTTGCCCACTGAATACCTGAATTAAAGCGTTTGTGAACTTCATGAATGCCTCTTTTTTTTTTTTTTTTACTGGAAATTTAGAATGTGAGGGATAATTTGGAGGGGGGATTGGGGGAGGGAGCGTTACCTGTGACTGGTGCAAGGTTTAATTAGTTGCGGAGCATTACCTGTGGCTGGTTTACCTGTGGCCGAAGTATTGACCGTGACGTCTCTCTGGATATTGACGGAGGTAGTGTGACGGTTCACATGTAATCTGTAGATGTATTGCTAGCGTGTACATGGTTCCCAGACGAGGGCGACGCTCTGATTGAAGGAGATTTCATAGGTACTTCTATGTGTATTTACATAGCCACTTATTGTGTATTTGATTCTGTGTATGTTGTTGGGATTTCTACTAATACTCTACGATGCATTATACACAAATCTACTTTGTGACATGTAACCGTCCCACTGTACGATACTGAGCCCTCTAGAGGAGCACCCTGTCTTAATAATTTTTGTACGACTCGCTTTACTATACGGCTTCTTAACACGGCTGTAATTAGAAAGGATTACGGGAGTTTGAATGTACTGTACAACATAATTATCTCCTACATATAGTAGGAGATAACTCAATACGGTTTCCTATATTGAGTTTGGAGATCATGTTAATAACATGATATCGTACGGGGGGACATCCAACTTGACTATAACCATCCACTTGGAATGGTCGATACTACAACAATTTCGCTTCTGGCAGGCCGGCGTTCGATCTCCTATGATCTAAGTGGTTGGGCACTGTTTCTCGAGACTGTCCCATCCCAGCCTCTTATCTTATCCAGTCCACATAATCTATCCGTGTGCTATATAATCAAAGTGGCGCTTCTCAAAATTTCCCCTTTCTTGTTTTCAGTGTTCTTGTAATGCAGTAGATCATGTTGATGGTTCTGCGGTGTTGGGGTCACCAAATGTCCAACATCATCATTTTCAACTTATGGAAAGATCTGCATGAGTCTTGTATTCTAAACTCAATTCATGATTTATATTTTGTTTTCTAACTGGAATTTATATACAAAAATCGTATTATTCATCATCAGAATATCATCTTTTGATGTGATTATTGGTTTATCCTGCGTTCTCTTTTCACGAAAACATTGGTTTAGCGAAGGGAGATCATGCCTGACGAACCTATTAGAGTCATGTGATGAAATTAAAATATTAGAACTTAAGGGTGCACAGACTGTGCCTGTTAATTGCCAATAATAGACTGATATAATTCCAGACGAACTTTTCGTCTGTAACTGTGTCAGACTCTTGTTGGTCATACTTTTCCTGGCTTCGAGCATGAAGCTCAGGCCAGGAACCCATATCAAATGATTCATAAATTGAAACTAGAAAAGTTATAAGCTAAACAACAAAGTGTTTGCCCGAGCTAAGAGGACTCATATTTCATCAAGCTGCTGAGAGAACTGAATCTTAAAACATTGGAGGAAGTCAAATTAAGCGGAGATATGATAACAATGTACAAGATACTAAATTAAATTTTTGATAGAGTATAAGCTTTGTGAAAAAAATGAGATGACCCGGAGAAATGTCATTAAGTAAGGATGTAAGTTTCGTAAACTACAAGATGCTTCGCGAAACTCGAGGATTCTGTCGGTAAATTAATTGATCAGTAGATGTAAATTCGGGCTTAGGAGCTAATTCTTGACCATAGAAGCATTCTAGGTGAGTGTATATGGGCGGGTAGAAACATACACACACACACACACACACACACACACACACACACACACACACACACACACACACACACACACACACACACACACACTCTCTCTCTCTCTCTCTCTCTCTCTCTCTCTCTCTCTCTCTCTCTCTCTCTCTCTCGCTCTTTCTCGCTCTCTCTCGCTCTCTCTCTCTCTCTCTCTCTCTCTCTCTCTCTCTCTCTCTCTCTCTCTCTCTCTCTCTCTCTCTCTCTCTCTCTCTCTCTCTCTCTCTCTCTCTCTCTTTCTCTCTCTCTCTCTCTCTCTCTCTCTCTCTCTCTCTCTCTCTCTCTCTCTCTCTCTCTCTCTCTCTCTCTCTCTCTCTCTCTCTCTCTCTCTCTCTCTCTCGCTTCCCCCCTCCCTCCTTACTCAATCTCCTCTATATATCTTCCCTCTATATCTTTACACAGTGTCCCCTCTATATCCCTCTCCCCTCTATATCTTTACACAGTGTAAAGTAAAGGGTATGAGCTACGAGGAGAGACTACGGGAATTAAACCTCACGTCACCGGGAGAAAGAAGAGAGAGGGGACATGATCACCAGATACAAGATTCTCAGAGGAATTGATAGTGCAGATAAAGAAAGGCTATTTACCACAAGGGGCACACGCACTAGGGGACACAGGTGGAAATTGAGTGCCCAAATGAGCCATAGAGACAGAAAGAATTTTTTCAGTGTCAGAGTAGTAGACAAATGGAATGCATTAGTAAGTGATGTAGTGGAGGCTGACTCCATACACAGCTTCAAGTGTAGATATGATAAGAGCCCAGTAGGCTCAGGAACCTGTTCATTAGTTGATTGACAGTTGAGAGGCGTGGCCAAAGAGCCAAAGCTCAACCCCCACAAGCACAATTAGGTAAGTACAGGCCAAAGTTAGAGAAGATTCAGCGGTATGGCACCAGGCTCGTCCCGGAACTGAGAGTAATGAGCTACGAGGAAAGGCTAAAGGAGCTAAACCTCACTTCCCTGAAAAACAGAAGAGTAAGGGGAGACATGATAACCACCTACAAAATTCTCAGGAGAATTGACAGGGTGGACAAAGATAAACTCTTTAGCACGGGTGAAACACGAACAAGGGGACACAGGTGGAAACTTAGTACCCAGATGAGCCACAGAGACGTTAGAAAGATTTTTTTCAGTGTCAGAGTAGTTAATAAATGGAATGCATTAGGCAGTGATGTGGTGGAGGCTGACTCCATACACACTTTCAAATGTAGATTTGATAGAGCCCAGTAGGTTCATGAATCTGTACATCAGTAGATTGAGAGTTGAGTGGCATGACCTAAAGAGTCGAAGCTCAACTCCCGTAAGCACAGCTTGGTGAGTACAAAGTTCTAAATGTAACAGACTTAGCAAAACATGAGCCAATCTGTCATCCATAATGTACTAATTAGTTTCCTCTCCCCCTTCCTCCCTTCTCCCTTTCTCCTTTTTTCCTCTCTCCTCTGTACCCTCCACTCCTCTTTACTCTCCTCGTTACTCTTCCCTGCTCCTCCCACACGCCTGCCACCACTCTCTCCTGCCGCAACTAATAACACAGATAGATGAGGGCGTTCATAACAGAGTGCTTGCACTCCTCCTATTTATTATGTCCATCTAATGAACCGGTCAACTAATTACTGGGTATTCGTAATTGTTCAGACTTTCAAAACTCTCCCATTAATCTTTATTTACAGTAATAAGCCGTGACCTTAGTACTGATTTCTTACCAGTTGTGACTTGAGTAAAATGTAAGATGTTGCTGGTGAAGTATAACAAGGTGACTATGTTGTATCAATGTTCCATCTCCGTACCTCATTGTTGTGTACGAACGCCGTCCGTATGATCGCATGGGCATTTGCGTACTTTGCAGAACTTTTAAAAGGCATCGTTTACATACTTTTGTTACAAATCTAATTGGTAATATGTGAGAGGGAATAGCTCGTACATACTTGCACTAATGGTACGTCGAGCTGGACGCCCCGTGCATTTCAGTGGCATAAATGTTCAGTGAAATTGTGTGAACGTTATGGAGCAATGAAATAATGTTAAGGCAGTATGGTGGGATCCAACCTGCGTCACTGGATTCCCCATTTTACCCTTGGCATGAAGGTTTTCGCTGAACGACTATAATATGTATGGTGTATGACCACCATGATTTCTATAGGGAAACATTCGTTATGTATGAACAGAAACACTATAGGGTAACACTCGATAACAAATTCTTTTTACCCTTGATTATTAATTCCCTATTGCGACATCTTTCTGCCAGTTGAGTGAAGTATTAGGACCTTGAGGTTGATAGCTATGCCTCAAGGAACTGTAATTGTCTTAGGTACCATAACATTTGCGGTCACTAGCGCAAGATTGGCACAATATCTTGTTCCCTTTTAGAGCGTTAACTGACACCTTTGCCTTCTGCGTCCACCAGCCGTCTACTCTTATTTTTCCTTCACTTGTATTTATTCGCAGTAATAACCTTTCCTGAGATCATATTCTCGATCTTACGGTAATAAATGAATGTAAGTAATTTTCTCATTTGTTGCGAGATTACTTAGTAATCTGTACTGAGTATTGAGTATTACTGAGTAATTGTTCGATAATTTACGGCAGTGACGCTAGTTTGTTTGTAGTTGCTGATCTATAAACGACACTTATTTTGTGGATTGGAACTACATCTGCCCTCTTGCATAATGAGGGTCATATTCCCTGAGGTAGACGGAACTAGCAGAGGCTAGTGAGAGGTGATGGTAGGAGGTCCACACAACGTCACAAGTCATAAATTTACCCCGTTTAGGCCTAACACTCTGTCTGTGTGGGAAGTGATTTAAGGAGTCGGTGGCCTTAGATCTTTTACTGCGGTTGATTATTTTGAGCCGGTGGCCAAAGCCAGGTGTGAAGAGTGTCGCTCTGTGGATCAGTGACTTTCTTCTTAGCAACAACATGGTCTATCAGTGGGTTAGCCGTCTCATTATTTCTGGTTGCAACAGCCCCAGCTTATCGATTACGTTTAAGGTTTGCGTTAAATAAATATCAGTGTTGTTATCTATCCCGGGACAACAAGGCTTTGCAACCTACTCTTGATGATTACAGTTTTATTCTGGCTTTGGTTCACTTTGGGTAAAGATCGCCGGACTGCTTTAATTCCCGGACAATTTTTTCTGTGAAGATTCCTGTTGAGCATTTGTGGCTTCTGGAGGCCTCGCCCTGGGCCCCACCTCCTCCCCGGCCCCGGCAGCCAGACCATGGCTGGTCACAAGGCTGGTCACCACCTGTCCTCACGTACTTGTGACGGAATTATAATACGTAATTGGTGAAGTAATTTTGCTTAACTGCTTGTGTTTCCCTGGATCTAAGACGTTCGTAGAGTTGCTGGTAACTCTGATATACCTGTTGTATCATAGCCAAGTTGTGCGAGTTGATTCCCCTTCCTCTAACATGTGGGAGTATGAGAGTGTGGTTGGTCTGATGGTCCGACATATGCCAGGCGCCTTCAGGTAGATCATGTATTACCTGATCAAGGAAGATCCTGAGATATTAATAGGTAAATTTTCCATGTCTAAAATTAAGTAAAAAAAAACTCGTGTGTGTATGAGATATTACTTGAGGTCTTCAGTAGTCATAATTCTCTAAATGTTGCATTAGTAAAGTAAGCTTCCTGCGACTTGGGGTCTGAATCTTGCAAATATAACTCTTGCCATTATGCAGTTCATGCTCTGTTTAGTGAGCATCATTTCCAAGTGATCAGTGATGATATCAAGGAGTTGTTGTGACCAGGTGTACCGCATCATCTTGGTCCTATCTGTCACGACGCACCTCTCAGGTATATATAGTAATTATACCAAAGTTCTCAGTCCTTGTCATCTAGAAATGTTTCCAGCTCAGCATCCACATCGGGTTAATTACTGATCAGGAAACTGTGTGTGTGTGAGATCGCCAACTTTGGTAATGAAGCCCATAATGTTGGAAGACATTATGCAAATGGATTGACTCCTCGTGTTTGCATGCGGTTGAATTAGTATGGTGCCTATGAGCGTGGATGGTAGACTAATGCTCTGTTGATCTCTTTGGTGTGTGTAAAGCAAAAATAATTTTTAGATTTTGGGTGTAGGTAGGTGACGAATGTGTTCACCTGAAGTGTGAATGTATGTGTCTGTTCAGAGGTGTGTGTGTGAGTCTTCACCTATTCACCTAGTTGTGCTTGCGGGGATTGAGCTCTGCTTTTTTCGGCCCGCCTCACAACTGTCAATCAACTGTGTTTACTGCTGCTACTATATATATATATATATATATATATATATATATATATATATATATATATATATATATATATATATATATATATATATTAGTTTTTCCCACACCACACACACAAATACACACCCCAGGAAGCAGCCCGTGACAGCTGACTAACTCCCAAGTACCTATTTACTGCTAGGTAACAGGGGCATAGGGTGAAAGAAACTCTGAAAAAATGCAGTCCGCCCACCCTTCTCTTTCTTACTTAATCTTTGTCACCTGGTCGTTGAATTCTATTAAGCCTGTAAGGCAAGATTTACTCTCCCTGAATCCATGTTGCAATTTGTCACGAAGTCCCTTCTCTCCAGATGTGTTACTAGATTTTTTCACAATCTTCTCCATCATCTTGCATGGTATACAAGTTAAGGACACTGGCCTGTAGTTCAGTGCCTCTTGTCTGTCACCCCTTTTTGTATATTTGGACCATATTAGCCATCTTCCATATTTCTGGTAGGTCTCCGGTATCCAGTGACCTATTATACACTATGGAGAGTGGCAAGCAGAGTTCCTCTGCACACTCTTTCAATACCCATGGTGAGATCCCGTCTGGACCAACAGCCTGTCTCACATCCAGATGCAACAGGTGTCTCTTGACCTCATCTCTCGTAATTTCGAACCCTTCCAAGGCTGCTTGGTTTACTGCCCCTTCTCCTAGCACAGTGAACTCACCTTGTTCTAATTGTGAAGACCTACTGGAATCTCTTGTTGGGTTCTTCAAACGACACTTTGTCATTCTCTGTGTACCTGTCCTCGCCTGTTCTAAGATTCATTACCTGTTCTTTCACTGTTGTTTTCCTCCTGATGTAACTGTGGAGTAGCTTTGGTTCGGTCTTGGCTTTGTTTGCTATATCATTTTCATAATTTTTCTGTTTCTCTTCTCATCCTAACATACTCATTCCTGTGTGCGTGTGTACTCACCGTAGTTGTACTCACTTAGGTGTGCTTGCGGGGGTTGAGCTCTTGTCTCTTTGGTCCCGCCTCTCAACAGATAATCAATTGGTGTACAAATTCCTGAGCCTACTGGGCTCTAATCATACCTATATTTGAAACTGTGTATGGAGTTAGCTTCCACCACATCACTTCCTAGTGCATTCCATTTATTAACTACTCTGACACTGAAAAAGTTCTTTCTAGTGTCTCTGGGGCTCATTTGGGTACTCAGCTTTCACCTGTGTATTCTTGTCCGTGTACCACCCGTGTTAACTAATCCATCCTTGTCTACCCTGTCAATTCCCCTGAGAATGTTGTATGTGGTGATCATGTCTTCCCTAGCTCTTCTGTCTTCCAGCGACGTGAGGTGCAGTTTACGTAGTCTGTCCTCATAACTCATGCCTCTTAGTTCTGGGACTAGCCTAGTGGCATATCTCTGAACTTTTTCCAGCTTCGTCTTGTGCTTGACTACATACGGGTTCCATGCTGGGGCTGTATGTATGTGTGTGTGTGTGTGTGTGTGTGTGTGTGTGTGTGTGTGTGTGTGTGTGTGTGTGTGTGTGTGTGTGTGTGTATTATATCACTCGCCTCCAAACAGAGTAATCCTGGATTATCCGAGTAAATGAATTTTCGAAGCTCGTTGATCCCATCAAAATATCTCCGCAAACAGTGAAAAATACTGTACAGTTTCTCTGTTTAGTGATAAAGGGTCATAATAATTTACCCGAATACTTTCATCTCTATGAATTATTATTTACGGAAAATTATAGTTTTTTTTATGTCGAGTTGAGAATAAATTTTCCACAGTTGTTAATATTATTTTCAAAGTGATTTGTACAATATGACGGTCCAGAATTAGTTAAAGTGCTTCGCTTCACTAAACATTTCTAGCGCTGTAAATTTTTCGGAATTCTGTCCACCCAGGTACACACTGTAAGGGGGGGGGGGGGGTGGAGGGGGTTTTGCCCAGCATTTAAATATCAAGTATTTGCATTATTCTAACGAATTGTCACGTGAGAGGAGAAATTACAAAACGTAAACCTCGCTAAGCTGATTTGTTCGTTAAACCTTTAACGAAAACAGGTGATTGTCGTAGACAGATTGTGGTATGGATATATGATGAGAAATAGTTTAATTTTAAAGACCCCACAACCTTTGTGAAGATCCCCCAGCATTGTAAAGTCCCCCACTATTGTAAAGTCTCCCACCATTGTAAAGCCCCCCACCATTGTAAAGTCCCCCCACCATTGTAAAGTCCCCCCACCATTGTAAAGTCCCCCACCATTGTAAATTCCCCCACCATTGTAAAATCCCCCACCATTGTAAAGTCCCCCACAATTGTAAAGTCCCCCAACATTGTAAACTTCCCCTACCATTGTAAAGTCCCCCATCATTGTAAAGTCCCCCATCATTGTAAAGTCCCCCCAACCATTGTAAAGCCCCCCACCAGTGTAAAGTCCCCCCACCATTGTAAAGTCCCCCCACCATTGTAAAGTCCCCCACCATTGTAAATTCCCCCACCATTGTAAAATCCCCCACCATTGTAAAGTCCCCCACAATTGTAAAGTCCCCCAACATTGTAAACTTCCCCTACCATTGTAAAGTCCCCCATCATTGTAAAGTCCCCCATCATTGTAAAGTCCCCCCAACCATTGTAAAGTGCCCCACCATTGTAAAGTCCCCCACCATTGTAAAGTCCCCCCACCATTGTAAAGTCTCCCCACCATTGTAAAGTCCCATACCATTGTAAAGTCCCCCACCATTGTAAAGTCCCCCACCATTGTAAAGTCCCCCACCATTGTAAAGTCCCCCACCATTGTAAAGTTCCCCAACATTGTAAAGTCCCCCACCGCTGTAAAGTCCCCCACCATTGTAAAGTCCCCCACTACTGTAAAGTTCCCCACCATTGTAAAGTCCCCCACCACTGTAAAGTCCCCCACCACTGTAAAGTCCCCCCACCACTGTAAAGACCCCCCACCACTGTAAAGTCCCCCATCACTGTAAAGTCCCCCCACCACTGTAAAGTCCCCCCACCACTGTAAAGTCCCCCCACCACTGTAAAGTCCCCCCACCACTGTAAAGTCCCCCCACCACTGTAAAGTCCCCCACCACTGTAAAGTTCCCCACCATTGTAAAGTCCCCCCACCACTGTAAAGTCCCCCACCACTGTAAAGTCCCCCACCACTGTAAAGTCCCCCCACCACTGTAAAGTCCCCCACCACTGTAAAGTCCCCCACCACTGTAAAGTCCCCCCACCACTGTAAAGTTCCCCACCATTGTAAAGTCCCCCACCACTGTAAAGTCCCCCACCACTGTAAAGTCCCCCACCACTGTAAAGTCCCACACCACTATAAAGTCCCCCACCACTGTAAAGTCCCCCCACCACTATAAAGTCCCCCACCACTGTAAAATCCCCCCACCACTGTAAAGTCCCCCACCACTGTAAAATCCCCCCACCACTGTAAAGTCCCCCACCACTGTAAAATCCCCCACCACTGTAAAGTCCCCCACCACTGTAAAATCCCCCCACCACTGTAAAGTCCCCCACCACTGTAAAGTCCCCCACCACTGTAAAATTCCCCCACCACTGTAAAGTCCCCCACCACTGTAAAATCCCCCCACCACTGTAAAATCCCCCCACCACTGTAAAGTCCCCCACCACTGTAAAGTCCCCCACCACTGTAAAGTCCCCCACCACTATAAAGTCCCCCACCACTGTAAAGTCCCCCACCACTGTAAAGTCCCCCACCACTGTAAAATCCCCCCACCACTGTAAAATCCCCCACCACTGTAAAATCCCCCCACCACTGTAAAGTCCCCCACCACTATAAAGTCCCCCACCACTGTAAAGTCCCCCACCACTGTAAAGTCCCCCACCACTATAAAGTCCCCCACCACTATAAAGTCCCCCACCACTGTAAAATCCCCCCAGCACTGTAAAATCCCCCCACCACTGTAAAATCCCCCCATCACTGTAAAGTCCCCCACCACTGTAAAGTCCCCCACCACTGTAAAGTCCCCCACCACTATAAAGTCCCCCACCACTGTAAAATCCCCCCACCACTGTAAAATCCCCCCACCACTGTAAAATCCCCCCACCACTGTAAAATCCCCCCATCACTGTAAAGTCCCCCACCACTGTAAAGTCCCCCACCACTATAAAGTCCCCCACCACTGTAAAGTCCCCCACCACTGTAAAGTCCCCCACCACTATAAAGTCCCCCACCACTGTAAAGTCCCCCCACCATTATAAAGAGTGTGAGCATGGGGGGGTAACCTCAGCCTGCCGACATTCTGGGCCGCGGATACATTGCCATCACTCTCGGCCGCCGCTGACAGATGTCAGATTAGCTGTCACCATGTTGCATGGCGCTCACTCACTATTGTAACGGTGCCAGAATTTTGTGGCGGTGGTGTTGCAAGAGTAAAGAGTTAAAGTGTTCTCAATATTGGTGTTCTCAGGTGTGTTGCAAGAGGGGGAAGATGTTGGCAATGTTTACAAACATCAAGTGTGTTGAAAGAGGGGAAGATGTTGGCAATGTTTACAAACATCAAGTGTGTTGAAAGAGGGGAAGATGTTGGCAATGTTTACAAACATCAAGTGTGTTGCAAGAGGGGAAGATGTTGGCAATGTTTACTAACATCAGGTGTGTTGCAAGAGGGGAAGATGTTGGCAATGTTTACAAACATCAGGTGTGTTGCAAGAGGGGAAGATGTTGGCAATGTTTACTAACATCAGGTGTGTTGCAAGAGGGGAAGATGTTGACAATGTTTACAAACATCAGGTGTGTTGCAAGAGGGGAAGATGTTGGCAATGTTTACTAACATCAGGTGTGTTGCAAGAGGGGAAGATGTTGGCAATGTTTACTAACATCAGGTGTGTTGCAAGAGGGGAAGATGTTGGCAATGTTTACTAACATCAAGTGTGTTGCAAGAGGGGAACTTGCAGGATGATACATCAGCGGGTGAGGGGGTTCTCGGGGTGAAGAAGCAGTAATTAAGATACTCAGGGAGAGGAAAGGGGGAACAAAGGGAAGATGTAACTAAAGGAGAGGAGGAAGAGGGGAAATAGAAACAAGGAAGTGTAATAGGTGAAGGAGCCATAGCTGGAGGAATTAGGAAGAGATGAAGAAAGATGAGGCAGGTGAGTAAGGTACAGTTTTGGCAAATAATATTATTATATAACATATAATAATATTTCAATGTCTCGGGGGGAAAGGCAGCCAGTGTATATGTACATATGTTAAGCATATATTGAGGTCTTCCTCAAGGTCGAATTACTGACCTTCCCCATGATGCAATCTCCCCTCCTCTTCCCCCTCACATCTCCCCTCCTCTCTCCCCTCACATCTCCCCTCCCCTCTCCCCCTCACATCTCCCCTCCCCTCTCCCCCTCCCCTCTCCCCCCTCACATCTCCCCTCCCCTCTCCCCCTCCCCTCTCCCCCCTCACATCTCCCCTCCCCTCTCCCCCTCACATCTCCCCTCCCCTCTCCCCCTCACATCTCCCCTCCTCTCTCCCCACCCTTTTAAATTTCATTACGCATTTTGGTTTTACAAGGTAGCCAACTCTATCAAAATATTAAATATGAACCCAACTCAATTAATGATTAATCAACCAATTAACCCATGGGATAACTGTGATCTATCAGTATATTTCGTAAATGCATCCAAGGTAGTGTACACGCTTCGTTATTTATACACTTGACAATGAAACAGCATAACCGAGAGTGCTTAGGTTATTGGTAACGGCGTGTGTTAGTGCTAAGTATAAGAAGGTGGAAGATGTACTGGATGTGCATCTCATATATGTAAACAATCTTCTCTCGTACATACAGCAGTGAAGCGTGTCAATGATTGGGGTGGTACGACTGTCAATGATTGTGGTGGTACGACTGTCAATGATTGGGGTGGTACGACTGTCAATGATTGGGGAGGTACGACTGTCAATGATTGGGGAGGTACGACTGTCAATGATTGGGGTGGTACGACTGTCAATGAGTGGGGTGGTACGGCTGTCAATGATTGGGGAGGTACGACTGTCAATGATTGGGGTGATACGACTCATACCCAACTTGCAGGCATATACTGTATCACTGAATATTTAAAAGACAAAGTCAATGCAGTTATGTACTGTGACTCGCAGTAGTACACTTCTGGACATTGAACGCACATCGTAGTAATACAGCCAGAAAATAGTCTGATATTCGGATAAATGTTTTAGCTTTTAAAGAAAATAGATTTGAAATAAAATTCCTTTGGATACCATCACATATTGACATCTCTAACGCACTGACACTGCTGATATGCTTCCAAACGCAGCCTGAAGTAGAGCAGAAGTAGAAATTAATTTGTTTTATTAGCAGTGACAAAGAGAATACTTAAAATGTCTGAATGAAAATCTTACTGACCTAACAATTTCTCAATAACCTCAAAGTTGTAGCATTAATCATTATGATAAATATCATAATGAAACGTATATAAATGGAACTAATAAAGCAAGAACTCGACAATGTGCTGTTATAGTAGCCAGAATACGCCTGGGATAGTGACGTATCTGGCAGCTTTCTCAAAATTCAAATACATGGATGACACATGGAATACATCATGTGTTAACTTTGTGAAAGTGTCGAATACATCATGTGTCAACTTTGTGAAAGTGTCGAATACACCATGTGTCAACTTTGTGAAAGCTAAAACATGCATGCCCTTGAACATTATATTTGTAGAATGTCGCATATTGACTGACTTTCCTCCCCTTTCCCCTCTAGAGTGAGATATGCTGACCTCTGTAAATACTATCTGAAGGCTGGAACACTTGATGATTTATTGGATTTATACCTAAAGTGGTGAAGTAAAGTGGTCTGAATTACTTTACAGGTTTGAAATCGCACATTAATCAGAATATGTGTAAATAATGTGTAACACACTATGTAGGACAGGCGTTCAGACGTAAGTGTATGTAGACAAGCATCTTCAAAGAACTACAATCACCTTATAAGGATGATTGTTAAATAAATCACTGAACTATATATCTAACAGATCTTTAATCCCGTCCATGAAGAACAGAAGAAAATGTATATATGTTGGTTAGCATTGTTAATTTGTGGCCACGTCTGTGGTTGAAAATAATACAAAAAAAATCTCTCCTCCCTCATATCTTCCCTCATATCTTCCCTCACCTCTCCTCTTATATCTCCCCTTACATTTCCCTTACCTTTCCCTTCACCTGTCCCCTCACCTCTCACTTTCAAAGAGACTTTCACCTTTGGTCTTTTACTCGTAAAATCTTCTCCCATCTCTTTGTTGGCAGACTAATCGCCTCTTCCCGTTTTCCCCCTCACATTTGTGTGTGTGAGTGTGTGTGTGTGTGTGTGTGTGTGTGTGTGTGTGTGTGTGTGTGTGTGTGTGTATGTGTGTGTGTGTGTGTGTGTGTGTGTGTGTGTGTGTGTGTGTGTGCGTGTGTGTGTGTGTGTGTGTGTGTGTGTGTGTGTGTGGAGAGAGCGAGAGAGTATTATCTTTCACCTGTTCGCTCACACTAGTTGGTGAATCCGTTTCCAGTTGACGGCGCCCAGCCGCTTGCTTGGTAGAGGCTTCTAGTGGTCGTCGTAACTCTTATGGCTACTGTGTTTGTGGTGGTGGGTAACTGTGGTAGGCATGTTTGTGGTGGTGGGGACTGTGGTTGGCATGTTTGTGGTGGTGGGGACTGTGGTTGGCATGTTTGTGGTGGTGGGGACTGTGGTTGGCATGTTTGTGGAGGGGACTGTGGTTGGCATGTTTGTGGTGGTGGGGACTGTCTTTGGCATGTTTGTGGTGTGGTTGGCATGTTTGTGGTGGTGGGGACTGTGGTTGGCATGTTTGTGGTGGTGGGGGCTGTGGTTGGCATGTTTGTGGTGGTGGGGACTGTGGTTGGCATGTTTGTGGTGGGTGTGGCTGACGTTGTATACCTAGATGTTAGCGCGACCTTTGCGCGACATATATATACACACACCATGTTTCATTGTGTATATACAATGAAAGGTTACCTTAGTCTTGACTCCAGTAAACTCAAGCGAGGTTTACGTGCTTGTTGGTTAGTAAGTTGTTATGGTGACCTTAATAACTTCTCCAGATGTTGATAGGCCTTAATCCCATCACTCTACCTAGACCTTCGATGCTATTACATATGAACAACCGGATATTCATATCCAGTTGTCCATATAGAATAGAGGCAAATGGTATTAACGAAATATCTTAAAATTGCTTTAGTGCCGTCATATAAAAGAGGATAAAGGGTGAACACAGAGTCCAAGTGGATGGTAAGGACACTTATGGGTGAGCATTGAGATCATTTGAACTATTTCTTCCTTTCCTTAAAGACAATAACAGTAAATGTATGTAATTGATAATATTATACACTCAGCTGTATGTATTGGATAAAATACAGCGTTCGTAGCGATGCTCAAGTGACTCGTTAGCATCTCTCATCCTGTTCGATATAAAAGTTAAGATTTACGCGTCTTCTTATCAAAAGTTTCGAGTCATAATTGTGAAAAATCTCCTCAAACACTGGCATTAAGGCTGTCAATATGTATTTTCACTGCCTGACGCCCGGACGCCTCACATCTATGATTTTACTCAGATTTGGAGCGTGTTTTCGTCTTAAAATTAAGAAACTTTTCCCTGACATCTTTTCATTAAAATTACATTAGACATTCAACCTCCCGGGTTGTGTAAACATTCCCTGAGCCATGATTATGGGCAGGACGTTTTTAGAAGTGAAGAACGATGGTTTTCATTCTAGTCATCAATGTGCATTATATGTTGATCGTGACTGTTTTTTAGAGGACATTAATGGGCGCTATTTCTTAGGTATTGTCGTCCCTACGAGGTAATACCCCAATCATTCATGTGTATTATTTATTTATTCAAATTAATAACATGTTATTCATAAATGCGGAAAATGTCACAATAACGTGACTGAATGTAGTAACACATCCCGCTTAACGTGTTTCATTCATGTAGGTCCGTTTATTTTATTAATAAATATTTGTATATTTGTAATTGTAATAAAAATTACACTACGAAAATTAATTGCCAAACGTAGGAAACGATATAAAATTATTATTTCAATATTACGTGTAAGAGTTATATATATATATATACTGATATTTATTAATTAATTATATTATTATTATAATAATCCTTATAATAATAATTGTTGTATTTAATAATTATCACTCTACCTTCAGCTGGGTCATGAAGGAAGCCGGCCTCGGGTGAAAGAGGGCTGTGACGATCTCTGTCAGGAACCCGTAGGTGCGGGACCGGGACGTCCACCTCCTGGGGCTCGTGCAGCCCCCCAGGCTCTGCTTCAGGAGGCTGGGGTCGTTCTTGCCCTTGATGGGGTGGTTCTTCTCCGGCCCCGACCACTGCGGTCTCCGGGTTTGGAGTCCCTGTGCTTTCTTTCACCAACTACGAGGTCAACTCCGGAGCTCACAGTTTCTGCGATGGCGCTGGAACCAATTGTATTGGCGTTTGCCTTTCTATTGGAGACTTTCGGCGCCGTGTAGGAGGGGACCTGCTTCATGGGTAACAGCTTCTCCCCTGTATTACCCTACCCTGGCTTTGTGCCCTGGAGAGGACACTCCAGACCGACAACCAGAGCGCAACTCCATAGTCTCCTGAGACTGATGGATGCCTACTACTACTATATATATATAGTAATGACGATAATAATATAAATAATGTATTGCGTTGTATATTTATATATCAAACAGTTTAAATAACTATAGTTGTAGCATCATTATTGGCACTGTATTATCGTATCCAAGCACTTGAATTGGTCGATACAGCGACGGATTTGCTATTTGCAGGTCGGCGTTTGATCCCCCGATGGTTTAAGTGGTTGGGCACCGCCCCTTCCTTCCGTCCTATTCCAGATCCTAATCCTCATATCCCTTCCAAGTGGTGTATAGTTATACTGGCTTAGTGATTTCTCCTGATAACAACCTTACCTGTATTATCGTTGTCCGGACACCATCTTTATTATTCAAGTCCCCCATTCATCTGTATTTTTAACCATTTCTTCCCTTTCTCTGTGTTCTGTGGATCGACAAATGCAACGAACGAAAACATCCTATGAAAATATCTTCAGCGAAATTCAGTTTGAAACGAAGGAATCTTGTTAAAGAGAATATCAATATTTTTAAAAGAAATAACAAAGATTTTACCTTCAATAACTATGTTATCTTTCGAAAATGCGGCCCCGGGTCTAGGACTTGGAAACCAGGTGATGACGTTAGCAGGTAACGTGATTGAGCTTAACGTTAAGGTCCTTTGTCCTACCAACAAAAACACACAATTTCACTCTTTCCCCAGTGGTGCTTGGCTCTCCCACTCCCCAAATTCTCATCGCTAGTCTGGCAGGTTTTAGGTGGCACCCCGCCTGCTCCGTCCACCAAAACACTCTGCCTGATTTACCAGGTTCCAGTTAGCACTTGTCTGTTCCATCCACCAAACACCCAGATTCCAGTTAGTTCCTCTCTGTTTCATCCACTAAAACACCCTCCCCAAGTTTTCCAGATTCCAGGCGGCGCCTGTCTGTTCCAATCAACAAACACCGTTGTTCCCCCTTGTGTTCTAGAGGCCAGGTAGTGCCTCTTCCATTAAGCAAAACAAGCACCACTTGTCCCCCAGGTGGTGGCCACCTGCCTGACTCACCAGAACACTCTCCCATCCCTCGTCTTCTTAAAATCAATCTCAAAAACACGTGAATAATTTAGGAATGAAATAACATTGACAAACATAGGAAATAATTCATTATAATGCCACCGTTTCTCCATCCGTATAAATAATCTTTGTTTTCATCCATATTCAAGGAACACATTATTTGATGTGTATAATACAGGGGAAAATTCAAATTCAAATATTGTATCAGAATATACGAGATTCAAAAGTGTTACAGTAAAGTAGATTATACAATTTGAATTCTATAACTTGAGCATCATTGTAAGTTATAACATCAATTATCATATGCATATTCTGGAGTATCAAATATTCTAGAATATTCTAGAATATCCTATATCTAAGGCATCACCAGATATCACTTCATATGATATCAAATTTAAATTAATCCCAGTCAAGCTAATATATTACGTTGAAAAACCATATTATGTTAATATTAATCCCAGTTATATTAATATATTATGTTGAAAAACTATATTGTAATGGAATTAATCCCAGTCATACTAATAATATTATGTTGAAACACCATTAATTTCATTCCAGCAAAGTACCCAACATTATGTTCTGAGCGACCACGAGAGGGGAGCAGCGATGGTTATAAAACTTTATCCCAAGTTTCACTTCTCCTGCAAAACACACAGAGGACACCACGTCTGTTTGTCTCTGCCAAGCCTCTCTCACCCGCCCTCTTCTGGTTCCAATACTCCTTTATACAGAAATATAGTTTATTGATTTAATTGGTTTTTATGTGGTTATTATGTTTCAAAATATTTTTCCATTGATGTTTTAATATTTTTATGTTTCCAATAATCCAATATTTAATCACAATATTGCAGGTATTATATATTTATTATATATATATATATATATATATATATATATATATATATATATATATATATATATATATATATATATATATATATATATATATATATATATATATATATATACAATATAAATATTTATTTATATAATACCTGTAATCCTGTAATATGTTTCTACCAAAAAAATCAGATATTTTTAAGTCTTCTATTAATTTCCGTGTACATTTTCTGGTGTAATGTAATATAGTGAGTGAACCTTAGGTCTGGAACAGGGCTTAGACATGTCAAATCAGATGAGACACACTTGTCCGCCCAGTCAGCGCCGCCACGCATGGCGGGGTGCTCGATACTAACTGTGGCGTCGGGAACTGCAATATTATCCTAAATTCACACACTAGGTCGACCCGCTCTTTATTATGACGAGAATAAAGTGCCAAAAGAAGGATATGAGAAGTAACTATTTTAGTGTTTTTTAGTAATATTTAAAATATTGGCTATTGCAAAAGGCTGTAATAATGAGAATAAGACTAAGAAGAATGATGATGATAATAATAATAATAATAATAATATTAATAATTCACATATAAAGTAAATTAACGTGATATATAACGTGTTATTTCATGTTAATGTGTTTTCTCTGTGTATTGAAGGAGAACTACTCCGTCAGGGGTAGAATTACTGATTGACAGAACCCGAGTGCATGGGGGGAATTGTGGGAAACCCCGGTTAGGCTTCAGTGGAAGCCTTGTGGGTGCAGTAGTGCCCCAAGTTGCAATTCTTTTACCATGTCGTGGTACAGTTGACTAGAGCGCGCCTGGGAACACCCGAGCACATAGGTTCGAACCTTCATGAAGGCACCTGTGGATTTGTTCAATAATAGTACTAATACCTAAGACTAACAACAACTTAAAAAATAAGCTCATTGATAAGAAAGATAACGTTAGCGAAAGTAATAATTTGAACGATCAGCTGGTCTAAAATATCCTCAATGAAGGATACTTCAATTGAGCCTTTGCTAACCAACTATGCAATACTGGGGCACTGTCGTGTTCAGGGGCTCTGTCGAGCTTAGGGGCTCTGTCGTGTTCAGGGGCTCTGTCGTGCTCAGGGGCTCTGTAGTGTTCAGGGGCTCTGTCGTGTTCAGGGGCTCTGTCGTGCTCAGGGGCTCTGTAGTGTTCAGGGGCTCTGTCGTGTTCAGGGGCTCTGTCGTGTTCAGGGGCTCTGTCGTGTTCAGGGGCTCTGTAGTGTTCAGGGGCTCTGTCGTGTTCAGGGGCTCTGTCGTGTTCAGGGGCTCTGTCGTGTTCAGGGGCTCTGTCGTGTTCAGGGGCTCTGTCGTGTTCAGGGGCTCTGTCGTGTTCAGGGATACTGTCGTGTTCAGGGGCTCTGTCGTGTTCAGGGGCTCTGTCGTGTTCAGGGGCTCTGTCGTGTTCAGGGGCAATAGGCGAGGCACACACCGCAAGACTTTCCTCTTCCCCCCTGTCGGAAGAAAAACATGTATACTTTTACACCAAATTGGTGTATCTCTCTCTCTCTCTCTCTCTCTCTCTCTCTCTCTCTCTCTCTCTCTCTCTCTCTCTCTCTCTCTCTCTCTCTCTCTCTCTCTCTCTCTCTCCCACCCTCCCTCTCCCTCTCCCTCTCCCTCCCCCTCCCCCCTACTTCCCCCTCCCCCCCCCCCCTCGATTGCGATATCGATTACAAGACAGCTTGTTTTGTTGCTCTCCTCTGGAATGTAATGTGAATTGTTTGGTTGTCGTTGTTTTATTAACTTGTTACGTGTTTTTATTTTTGTTTTTAATTTTGAGTCATGGAAGGCCAGACTGTTGCCATGGTTTTTGTAATTTTTGTTTTCAAGTTGAAATTCATTAGCAGTTTATACTTTATTTTTGTACACGTAATATTTGCAAATAGAGAATTATGTTTGTTTAGAATTTGTATAATTGATAAATGACACAAATCTGAAATTGTTATGATATAGGAGAATTATTTTTACCTTGACTTAAGTATATTTAATTGTAAAAATAAGACAAGTGGGACTGGTGGTGAGGTCGGGGCTGGCTGACAGGTGGGACTGGTGGTGAGGTCGGGGCTGGCTGACAGGTGGGACTGGTGGTGAGGTCGGGGCTGGCCGACAGGTGGGACTGGTGGTGGGGTCGGGGCTGGCTGACAGGTGGGACTGGTGGTGAGGTCGGGGCTGGCCGACAGGTGGGACTGGTGGTGGGGTCGGGGCTGGCCGACAGGTGGGACTGGTGGTGGGGTCGGGGCTGGCTGACAGGTGGGACTGGTGATGAGGTCGGGGCTGGCTGACAGGTGGGACTGGTGGTGGGGTCGGGGCTGGCTGACAGGTGGGACTGGTGATGAGGTCGGGGCTGGCTGACAGGTGGGACTGGTGGTGGGGGTCGGGGCTGGCTGACAGGTGGGACTGGTGATGAGGTCGGGGCTGGCTGACAGGTGGGACTGGTGGTGGGGTCGGGGCTGGCTGACAGGTGGGACTGGTGATGAGGTCGGGGCTGGCTGACAGGTGGGACTGGTCACTAGTCTCCAAGTGTTCAAAATGATTTACTGAGTCCGTCCTGTGAGCATGAAAGCTTCAATGACTCCAATATGCTAGCTTTCAACTTATCAATAGTAAGTGAAACTGGGCAATATATGTCCGTAGAGTTAGTTACACCTCTTATGGGGATCAGTACTAGGGTAGCTGCACTAATGCAGATGCCCTTTTGCAATGTAGCTGTGAGACCTAACAACTCCATAAATTCCCGCGGACTAATTATTTTGTGATCTTATAATTCAAGTCCTCAATGCACAAACAATAAGGATAGTTTCAGGTTAACCTAGCAAGAAATTCAGCCAAAAGATTGCAACACAAAAACACATATGAAGTTCAAGTTTGCTGGCATACTCAGCACTGCTGTGTTGAACTGTCTGCCTTATACTTTTTACTGACTTCTGAACGAGTTAGAGAAACGTACTTAACAACTCCTTTTAAGTATTAACCCATCATGGCTGAACGTATCTGAATCTATAAAAAAAATTTGTCTCTTTGTCCAAGGTTGGAGGCCAGACGCTTGGGGCTAGGTTCACCCAACTTTTGAAGATGACACATAAGTGGTATATGAGTATCACAGACTGGTCGGGTTCGATCACAGTGCCTTCCTTTAAGAAATATCCGCCCCTACAGCTACCCCGTTGCGTTTTTTATGAAGTCTAAAATCGGGGATTTGTTTTCTGTCGAGTTTTGAGCAATATTTCATCTTTTCATAATATTACAGTTTCTGAGACAGGGAAGAGAGAGAGAGAGGAGATGGAAATGGAGAGAATGGGGGATGGGAAGAAGGGGGATGGTGGGGGAAAAGGAAGGAGAGAGGGTAGAAAGGTGGAGAAGGGGGTACAGGGAAAGAGAGGGGGCGATGATTGGGCGAGAGAGGGTGGTGAAAGACGTCGAGGGGGGATGGGTAGCAAGACCTGGGCACCGCTAGGCACCCCATCTAGTTATAACATTGGAGTCTTCAATGCCAGGATGACCTCGTCAGCCTCAAACACATAAACATGGACACTGTTCTCAGGTTTCTTCACCTCTGCCAATTGTCTGGACAACTACCACGCAAGACGCTCAGTCTTGATTATGGTATGGCATGGTATGGTATGGTTATGGCAACCATACCATAACAGTACCATTATCAAGGACTCCATCAGTGCTCAATCATTCCTCAGCTGATTCGCATTTCTAATATGTTTTCTCAACAAATCCCTAAATAAAGTTTCTGACCACATATTGGCTTCAGCTTCTCTAATATGTAATTTGATTGTAATTTAATATTAAATTAAGGTACTGTATGTGCGTAAAGAATATAATTATTTATATTTATTGGATATACGGAGAAAGCTAAATATAATTTAAGAGAGAGAGATAGAGACTTTAAGAAAATGAGTTGAGTTATTTATAAGGAAAGAGCACTAAACCACATAGATTATGTAGCACTTAGAAGGCATGTGAGGACAAGGAGCTTGTATGGGAATGAGGGAAAGAACTTTGACCATCGGGGATCGAATACCGACCTGTAAGAAGCGAGGCGGTCGCTGCACCGACCTATCCAAGTGGTTAAGAGTGTTATGAAACTATGTACATAATTAGACTATGTACATAATAAGGCAACTTACAATTAATGTAGTGAATTTGAATCATATCGCAAATATATTTAAATTAATAAACTTACAATAGAACATTATAATTTTACTGTAGATTAATGTGTATAACTTACAGTTATTATTTTCTGTGCCTTTTGAGACAAGGGCAGAGGAACAGGCTATAATAATCTCCCATTATTTCCCCCTACCGCATTCACCTTCCGACAGGGAAGGTTTATTTGGCGCGAGTAATATTGATATGGTCGTATATAATGCTTAGTGTAAATCCCCGCAGGCGTAGAGAGAGCATGCTCACGTCGCTAGCAGGCCCGGGAGGGCGCGCTCCGCCACAATGATTCTCTGTTATCTCCCTAGGCACGTTTCCTTTCATAAATGTTCATAATGATATGCTATAAGGGTTGTTGTAGGCGGAGAACAGTGTGTGTGTGTGTGTGTACTCACCTAGTTGTGCTTGCGGGGGTTGAGCTCTGGCTCTTTGGACCCGCCTCTCAACTGTCAGTCAATCAACTGATTTTCCCCCCACCCTCAGGAAGCAGCCCGTAGCAGCTGTCTAACTCCCAGGTACCTATTTACTGCGAGGTCAACAGGGCCAACAGGGTGAAAGAAACTCTGCCCATTTGTTTCAGCCTCCGCCGGGGATCGAACCCGGACCCTTAGGATTACGAATCCCGAGCGCTGTGCATTCAGCCGTCAAGGCCCCTAATAGGAGAACACACACACACACACACACACACACACACACACACACACACACACACACACACACACACACACACACACACACACACACACACACACACACACATGATTCAGCCCACTGTTGTGACCGCTCTCACCAGATTTGTTATGGTTACACAGTTTAACTAATACCATTTATCATCATGAACTGTTCCACTCCAAAACACTTTATATATACATCTAGTCTCTTGAGACATACCAACAAGTTATAATGAATACAAATGAATTTACAACGAAATGTTACTGAAGCCAACTAACATTTAGTGATTTTGTTTTATAATATATTAAATATGAAATAATCTACATTAATACTTATACGCCACTACACTCACAGACCATCCCGGTTCGCTGCCCTTGGACTCACAATGAACCCTTACCTGACCACATAACACAAACATCCTATATCTCAGAATTTACCCAAGTCATCCCTGCATTAGTCAGTCATTACTCACCCATACATACACACAAGAAGAAGTCGACTTACACAGCCAATAGAGATGCCCCATCCTAACTCTGGGAACTCTCGTCTCCCCACTCAGGACATTTGTCCACCACTCAGGACATTTGTCCACCACTCAGGACATCTGTCCAATGTCCTGGCTTCACAACCTGGATAACCGGTCAGGTGTCTGTCGTGACATTCTCATGCATGACAACTGATGATGCCTCAGGCCATATGTCACGCTAATACTGCATGCTTCTGTCGCCACCTGATTCGCCAGAGGCATTGTTACCAGACACAACAGGAACTTGATTTTTCTAACAAGATTTCAAGACCTGCATATTTACAAAGGTTGTGACCTTACCCAGTCAGTTAACACCCCAGCATGTAGGTGCTGTCTCGCAGCCAACATCCAAATTTTCCCCTTCGAGTTCAAAACATTTAAAAATTCCTCCCCACCGAGTTCCTAGGCACTTTCATATCTTCTCCACCGTATATCAGGATTTTTTATGGGAACATAAGTAGAATCCTATTCAGTTTCCCCAATTTCTTTCGCTTAGAAATTACATTCTTTTAGATTTAGAATTCCTGTGATGACTAAACCACACATGAGGAAATGAAGAAACGACGGCGTTTCGGTCCTGTTATGGACCATTATCAAGTCGTGTGAAAGAAAAGAGGAATGAACAGGCAAATAAATAAGTCAGGAGAGTGAGATGAGAGGTAAGAGAAATGTATGAATTAGATAAAAGGTAAGAATAGGATTAAGGTAAGAATAAGAGGAAAGGTAAGAATAAGAAAAAGGGTAAGAATAAGAGAAAGGGGCAAAGCTCAAGTCAGATCACGTTTGTTAAGGTTAAATCATTTATGTAATGTGAACGAGAAGAGTCAGCAGCAACAAAGCCAGGACTAATGTTCGTGTTGGGTATGTTGGGTGTTGAAGAAAAGAGGCAGGCAAGATTATTTTAGAAGACCAATCTATCAAATGATGAGAGTGCCTAACATGACAGAAGAGAGCACTGTGTGTGTGTGTGTGTGTGCAAACTTAACATTTCTTTTGCGTTCCTTAAGTCTATCATATTCAGTATTTCATCCAAGTATTGGAGAGCACAAGACAAATTTCTCCCATGGGGTTCAAGCGGGCGCCTTTGATCCTTGTTTAAGATAGTTAGTTGTTTAGGACCAGTCTGCCTGGTATAGTGTTAATAATTATACCTCCCTCTTCCCCTGTCCCGTTCCTTATCCCCCATCTCTGGCTACCCTCGACTCTGAGAAAGTTCGGGCCATTTCCCGTTCTGCTTTTACGCCTCGGCTGTTCTCAGACCACACGAACTTCTTGCGGTCATCACCCACATGGTCCAAAAACACGGGCTAAGTTTCGACAACAATTTTCCGTGTGAGCTAGTTAGTGTCTTCTGTGCGTGTGCAAGCGCGTGCCCACATGAGCGTCCTATTTTTATTGTTCTACGCCTCATGCAAGGCAATGTTTTTCACTAACGATGAAGGGCGAGCCGAAAATGAATAAGTACTCAATGAAATCACAATACCATGATGAATCTATGAGAGAATCTTCGGAGCAGGACGCCGTGATTAAACCAGGATACAGGTACGATCCCGCCGTCCTGCTCCAAAGATTTTCTCAAAATGAATAAATATCAGCTCCCTTTCAAAACAAAATCCCGGGGATTTAGGAGTGACGTAGGGAGGAAGTTTGTTCCACATTATGGCTGAGGAGCGGAACTTATTACGGCATTATGGTCGGTTTAGGGATTAATGAAAATATTATCTTGGGACTATTTATGTCTGCGAGTGGCCACATACCTAGTGTGTACTTTGCGACCTCTCGTATGTGGCCAGATACGATGTGTTTACTTTGCGACCTCTCGTATGTGGCCAGATACGATGTGTTTACTTTGCAACCTCTCTTATGTGGCCAGTTTTATTTTTATAGCACTAGCGACGGGGGAGGGGGATACCCCGCGTTCTGAGGTCTATCTGTCTGTCGCCCATCTGTTCATCTGTTTATCTGACCATCTATCTATGCAGCCATGCACCCACCAATTTATCTACCTTTCTATCCATCTCTCCGTTCATCAGTCTACATCTATCGATCTTTCTTTCCATCCATACATCTGTCCATGTGTTTATGTTTTCATCTATCATTCCTTCTACCCATCTAACCATCCATATATCCATCTATCCTTATATCTATCAGTCCAGCTACGTATCCCGCTAACTATTCGTCTGCCCACCTACATATCCACTATCTATCAATCCATTCACTTATCCATACATCTATACACCCATACATCTATTTATACATCTGTACATCGATCTATTCATCTGTACATTTATCTATCCATCCATCTGTCGACCATCTATCTACTGTCTCTATCTTACAGTTATGATCGAGATCAGTGAATAATGGTGTATATTACTATGACTATTGTTTGGTTTGGAAAATATTTAGCTGTGTAGGAGGCGGGTAGTGCCACGCATCGTCGTAGGGGTCTGAATGTGACCCTGGTACCCTGTTCCATTATGAATGCTGTCAACCCCCGACCAGCCTATGATCATCCCGTACCCCAGACAGGCATTCCCTCTGCCTGTTTGGGTGCGGCTTGCCCTAAGCGTCGGCCTTCAACTCCAAATATTCTCTCTTGAAGTATAGATGTGTTACTGAATCCATGAATTAAGTCAAGCTCAACCATGTCCCTGTATCTCGTCAACTTCTTCAGTATGACAATTAATGATATAGATCCTTATTGCAATTCTTCGTCTCATTTGCGTCTTCAGCTTTAATCTGTTCCAATCTTCGTGACCCAGGATTCATCAAGCATTTACAAAACCGTCGTCGAAACCTGTGCATCTTTCACTAATCATGACATCTTTGTTTATATATATTAAACAGTGCCCCATGAAAAATTGAATAAAAAGATAGAAGCTCACGGTATTGGGGGTGCTATATTAAGTTGGGTTAGGGGAAGTATATTACAAAGGAAAAAACGCGATAGTGTAGATGGAGTTAAGTCATTGTCGGAAAATGTTGTAGGAGTGCCTCATGGCTCTGTACTGGGACCTCTGTTAATAATATATATATATATATTATTTGGATTCAGGTTTGAGCAGCAATGTTTGCAAATTTGCCGACGATACGAGGATCGGGAGGGGAATACACACGGAAGGGGGCTCACTGTCACTTCAAGACGATCCGGGTAGGATTTTGAAATGGTCGAAGGATTGGCAGATGCAGTTTGTTGCTGGCAAATGTAGGGTTTTTAGGCTGGGTAGTGATGATAGAGTTGCAAGCTGCGAGCTGGGTGGTGTTGAGATTGCAAAGTCGGATTGCGAAAGAGATCTGAGAATTGTGATTGGCGAGAGTTTGGAACCAAAAAATCAATGCATAGATGTTCGTGGTGGGACATTGGGAATTGTTTCTCGAAGCGTTGGTAACAGAGCCCCTGGTGTTGTTCTTCAGCTGTGTCTTGCTCTTGATGAGCACTAATTAGACTGTGCTGTTCACTTTTGGTCGCCGTACTATAGAATGGATATAAATTCTCTAGAGCGCGTCTAGCGTGGGATGGCGGGATTTGTCCCGCAAATTGGAGACCTGTCATGTGAGGAGGAAGTGAAGGAGCTTGATTTGCATTCTCTGGAAGGGCGGAGTTGGGGGTGGCATGGTGGAGGTGTACTCACCTAGTTGTGCCTGTGGGCGTTGAGCTCTGGCACACACACACACACACACACCAGGAAGCAGCCCGTAGCAGCTGACTAACTCCCAGGTACCTATTTAATGCTAGGTGAACAGGCACATCATGATGAAAGAAACTCTGCCCATTTGTTTCCGCCTTCGCCGGGGATCGAACCCAGATCCTTAGGACTACGTATCCCGGGCGCTGTCCACTCAGCCGTCAAGCTCCCATTAGGATTAGGGCAAACAAAGTTACCTTCATTCTAATGTTCTTAAACCGTTTATGAGCTGCGAAATTTCACAGCCCATGGTTATTAATTGTTATAAAAAAATCTTGTGGTACTTTAAGGATCTCCAATTTTTAATAAATGTAAATTAAGCCGTCATTATTAAGGAGAGATATATAGGCTTCGTTAATGATTGCGTAAATGCTTAATGAATCCTGGTTAAGGTCCTTTCAATTTCACTCAGTCCTTGACCTAGGATTTGTAGGTCGCGATACTTCCTCTCTTTTCTGAGCTTTCCAATGTTGATCTCCAGCTCGTGTACTGATTCTCATAGTTCTTGGCCTTCGTCTCGACGGTAATTTGGCGATAAATCTTTGGTATTCTTGAGGTTCTTCTCTTATGAGGATTAAGGTTGGTTATACGAATCTTAGAGATTGGTCTTGCTCATTGTACTCTTTCATTAATGGTATACTTCTGTAGTATACTTCAACCTTACTTGCTTGTATGTTTGTTGCCCCTGTGTTTTTATCTTTGTATGGCAGATTTGGCGTGCTCGCTTGCTTGTAAGTCAAGTTTGTTTCTCTGTGTTCCATCTTTGAATAGTAGATTTGGTGTGCTCGCTTGCTTGTTAGTTTGTTTACTAGTGTTCGCAGCCTTACTCTTGTGGGTAGTTGTCTGGTCAGAAAGGAACTTATCTCGTAATATGATATAATGTGTCATATGAAATCTATGGATTTGGTCTATCCGACGAAGAGCTTGTTTCTATCACGTTGCTCACCTTCATTTGTTTTCCTTTTTATAGTCACTGCTCTTTTGCAGTGCGGCAAGCAACTGCCTTCCTGTAAAGTATCCCCGCTCATTATTCCACCTGATCATCCAACTGATCACCCACTTTATATAATTGACCTCCCATTTTATATTTATAATCTTCAACTTTATATATCTGACTTACGACCTAATATTTCACGGAACCTTTATGTCAACTCCATTTTTCGATCTGCCTCGGGTAATTACGTTTTCATTCCAGTAAAATGAGAATATCGATGATAATTTCATAATTTTTAAACATAGTTCTCCCTTTTTATAGAAATGCGTTATTGTGCACTTCGTTTTTTTTATTCGCGATTAGTTTTCTTTTGTTCGACTTGTTTTAATACGCCTCGTTTTCTTTACACACGCCTAGTTGTATTTACATATCCTCGTTTTCTTTATTCACGCCTCGTTTTCTTCAGAGACGCCTCATTTTCCTATTGCGTGGTTCAGTTTCTGTGATAAAAGTCTCATTTCCGTCTAATGCAGGCTGGGCATATACAAGCACCGTTTTATCGTGCTTTGCAAGATGAGAAAATTCTGAATCAGGGCTTTCCCCATTTCTGAAAGGGCACATCATGTTTTGCAAGACGAGACACGACCCGAGCAAGTGGACTATTTCTCCAGCTCTGTGACCGACCAGGCTGTGTAACTGCTGCTGTGTGGGCTGCACCACGAGTGTGTCGTGAGGATGTGTGTGGGGGTGTGGGTGTGCGTGTGTGTGTGTGGGTGAGTGTGGAGCGTAGATGGGTGTATTTGTTCTTTCGTATTTACTATTCGTGCCTGCAGTATGGAACGGTTAGCTATCGAAGCGAGTATGCGTGTGTGCTTAAGATTCTGTTTAAGATCCTCTCACTTATCTCTTACTATCTTTGGACGTGAAGAAGGGGAGGGATCTGGACGTGATGGAGATGGGGATAGACATAAAGAGGATGGCGAGATGGTCTGGACTTGAAGAGGAAAGTGAGAGATCTGGACGTGAAGAGGATGGAGAAGAGGTCTGGACGTGAAGAGGAGGGAGAGGGATCGGACGTGAATAAGAGGAGAGAAGGGAAGAAATACAATGACATGGAAGAGAGAATTAGGCGAGAACATGGTTAAAGACGATGGGAAAGAAGAGAAGGGTAGAGGAGAGAGGCATGGGGAGGAGAGAGGCATGGGGAGGAGAGAGGCATGGGGAGGAGAGAGGCATGGGGAGGAGAGAGGCATGGGGAGGAGAGGCATGGGGAGGAGAGAGACATGGGGAGGAGAGAGGCATGGGGAGGAGAGAGACATGGGGAGGAGAGAGGCATGGGGAGAAGAGAGGCATGGGGAGGAGAGAGACATGGGGAGGAGAGAGGCATGGGGAGAAGAGAGGCATGGGGAGGAGAGAGACATGGGTAGGAGAGAGGCATGGGTAGGAGAGAGGCATGGGGAGGAGAGAGACATGGGGAGGAGAGAGGCATGGGGAGGAGAGAGGCATAGGGAGAAGAGAGGCATGGAGAGGAGAGAGGCATGGGGAGGAGAGAGGCATGGGGAGGAGAGAGGCATGGGGAGGAGAGAGGCATAGGGAGAAGAGAGGCATGGAGAGGAGAGAGGCATGGGGAGGAGGTAGATATAATGCACAGGAAATAGATGAGGGCAGAGCGGAACACGAAGGAGCGAGGGAGGGAAGACAGGCCTGTAAATGATTGATGTATGAAGCACAAGGCGGAAGTCTAAAAAAAAAAATCTACTCGTCCTCTCGTCATAACCCGTCCTCTCGCTTAGTACGTCGCATTTGTAACGTATTCGACTAATTCAATACAAGGGCAACGTATGGTGTAAATTAAAGCAACAGGAAGTGTACAGCTGTTCTCAAATTTCAATCATGACTAAAATCCAGGTGTGCTTTGCTTGATTTTAGTTTTTTTATGACTATAGTGTGTTAAGGTGATTGTTTTAATATAGTGTATTCACCTAGTTGTGTGTGTGTGTGTGTGTGTGTGTGTGTGTGTGTGTGTGTGTGTGTGTGTGTGTGTGTGTGTGTGCTTGATACCTCTCACTAGGAAAATTCCCTATTTAAATATTCCTGAGTTTGCTAACGATAGAGTAACATCCTGGAGGGAAGGTGGAGCGCAGTTTCCAATATTTCATCTCTAGAAAACTTTAGCATCTTGTAGCAAGACACAGAGTAACTTAACAACCTGTTGTGAGAGAATATTCCGACATCAGGATAATAAGGGTTGTGACACTTGGATAATAATATCACTACACTGATCTGAGATAGTGTATACAAATTTACAATATCTTGGTGAAATATTACATGATTGGGAATCCACTCACGCAGTACAAATGTTGCTATAGTTATATCCCTCATTGGTACCATATTACAAAGATTCTTTTCTAGGAGAATATATTTAGTCTAATGACTAACTTTCTCTTAAAATGTTGCAATATTGGGGGCCTGTCTGGGAGTTGCCTATATTATCAGTCATAAGTAAACAAATATGCAAAATCTGTGAGATGATGGAAATGATGATGTGGAGATGACGTGTTGTGCTGTGTCGCTAGAGGTACGGAGGGGACAAATGGTGATCCCGAGTTTAATAATGGCAGAAACATGACGAGGAGGTTGATAGGGGAATGTGACAGTAAGGGACCGTTTGGCTGGGAGGGTTATGTTGGAATTGGGTGTGTATGCCTTTATATGTATGGGTTAGTTAACCTTGTGGTTCACAGGATCAATATCCCCGCCGCCTGGTCTCTGCTTGCGTGTGTGTGTGTGTGTGTGTGTGTGTGTGTGTGTGTGTGTTACTTTGAGTAAGTCTGTGAGTGTGTGTGCGTATGTTCACGAATGAACACTTAGGAAGACTATTTGCGTGTTGAAGTTAATGTATTATTTCCAGTAATGTGTGACGCATCATAAGATATACATATTTTATAAATTACCTCTTATATTTTATTTGCCCAAATGATACTGACCAAACAAACTATTCTTTGATTATTCCCGTTGATTTTAGGAACAAAAGTTATACATCTAATGGTGAATTAGAACCTACTCACCTATATTGCCTATGTTGTTATAAGAAACTAAGAGAGAGTCCAGGGGTGCAGGCTCGATTCCAATATATTCCCTCAATATTTTATCATATTTCGCATTCTTATGATATAATTATGTGTGTTTGATATGTTGGTTCGAGGTTTATACTAAGAGCTCTGCGGTATCTATTTTTGTCCCTCTGTGGAAGCTGTTTACCTCGGAGGTCTGTAAAGCATCCTTTTGTATACATCATTAGCTGGTATAGAGTGACGTCAGAGGTGCTGTCTTATGCTTCTCACATACCTATGTTGCATCATGACTCCAGCATACCCACGTTACTCAGTCCATGTTGCCTCATGACTCCAACATACCCACGATGACCCCATGGACCCTCCCCCACACACACACACATATGGAGTGTACAGCGCAGAGTCCTTAATAAGAAATATTGGTCAGACGTGAACATTTTGCGTAGGCTGTGGTGTTCTCTTTACAGATCTCACGTTTTCTTTCTTCGTATTCATTACTTTTGGCACTGAGAACTGTGAAGGAAGTAGAAGAGGGAAAGAAGGAATAGAACTAGTCGAGGAAGAAAAGAAAAATATCTAGAAAAGTAAGAGGACGAAGAGAACAAAAGGGAGGGAAGAAAGAGAACAAGAAGAGGCAGCATTACAACGAGAAAAGAGAGAGAGAGAGAGAGAGAGAAGGAAAACTAAAAGAGAAGTGGGAAGAACTGTTAATAAAACACTGAGAAAGAGGTGTTAGGAAGCACAAAGTTAAGGAGACGCGTGTACGAAAGAAGACCATATAAACAACTCGTCCTCTGATGGAATACGTCGCATTTTGTTACGGAATCGACCAATCCATCCAAACACATGCGAGGTATTAGCACAAATTAAAACACCGTATTGTGGGTTGCTTAGGGTCGTATCTGTCTGGTTAGGTTAGGAGGTTGGATTATGTACGGAGTGGCCAATCAGGAGAACTGAGTGTATGATTGACGGTGCCGTGAACATGAGAGAAGTAACACCCATCCATCTGCCAGGAGACGCATGTTTACATCTCTTGGTCTGCCTCGTGCAGTGTTGAGATGTGCAACTGCAAGTTTGATCGATTCCGGAGTCTAGCACATTGGAGTAAGTGTGTGTGAGTGTTTTTACTATTTGTGTCTACAGAGTCGAACACAAATGTTGTCTAATGTACAGACTCCCGACCAATGTTCCTCTTTCACATCTACTACATATATTTCTCTCTCACACACGTACACAAAGGGATATGTGTGTGTGTGTGTGTGTGTGTGTGTGTGTGTGTGTGTGTGTGTGTGTGTGTGTTTCCTGGAGGCTGCTTGTGAGAGGAACCTAAAAAAAATAATACATTTAACGCAGCTTATCGCCCTTATCTGACATCAAATATACTCCCCGGACCGTTCCTGGGATTTGGCTGGTGGGCCAGGGGACGAGGTGGCTGAGGCAGCCTCCTTTGGCATAGTTTAGCTCCTTTGGAACGAGTATGACTCGTTTCAATACAAACCCTAATTAAAAGCAATAGTTAATAAATATACCTTTCAAGGCTGTTTCCTCTGTGTTTCACCTTCCCCTTTAACTACCATTATCCTCTTCTCCCATTTCCATCACATCATTCCTTCCTGTTGTTCAGCCTTATAATTTTCCCATATTATTTGATGACTATATAATATATAAATATATATATATATATATATATATATATATATATATATATATATATATATATATATATACATATATATATATATATATATATATATATATATATATATATATATATATATATATATATATATATATTATATTATTAAACATATATTATTAAATATGACCGAAAAAGTAAGATTAATAATTCTAACACGAATTTTCTCGATCTTTCTTACGTTTCTTTTCACTGTTGATGGTAATTCAAAGATCAATTCTCCAAAATTGAAAATGAATTATAATAATCTTTATTATAATTATAATAATTATAATAAAATGAATCAAAATAAAAATGAATTTTGGAGAATTGATCTTTGAATTACCATCAACAGTGAAAAGAAAGGTAAGAAAGATCGAGAAAATTCGTGTTAGAATTATTAATCTTACTTTTTCGGTCATATTTAATAATATATATATATATATATATATATATATATATATATATATATATATATATATATATATATATGTGTGTGTGTGTGTGTGTGTGTATATAAACATTTACATACACAGACACATACATACCTACGTCTCTCCTACTCTGACAGGGTAAGATAGCTGATATAGAAACTAGTGTGTTATTAAGCATTTAACCACTGAAGGTGATTAAGATGCTTTTACACGCTCAGGTTATATAGTTTCATCACATAGATTGTATAATTGATACATTACATGGTCAATCTTGGGTACAAGTCCAATATAGCATTAAGTGTTGCAGTATTCATTTAGTAGTTACTATATAGTAGTTCAGCATACCTCAGGTATGAGGTGTACCTCGTACACCCGTGGTAACCACCCATGACCTTAGTTTCCACCAGCCTTCATCAACTGGTCGTTATCCAGCAGCCGTCATCATCCAGTCGTCATCATCCAGTCGTCATCAAGCAGCCGACATCAACCAGACGTCATCAAGCAGCCGACATCAACCGGCCACCATCAGACCCTATTTCTCCTCCCAGCACCCTTGGTTTTGTCCGTGACGACCTCCCGTGCTAATCCCTCTCCCACGTTTATGGCCGGGTTGTCCTGGGTGGCAAAGCTTAAACCCGGACCAGAGGGCAGCCTTGAAAATAAGAGAACGTGCCAAGTCTTCCACAGAAAACGCTCGTCTCTTCAGTGAGAACATGTTTTCCTAAGAATTCTTTAATATTTGGTTTCATAAAAATACGGGCATCTTTGATGACGAAGCCACACGTGAGAAAATGGAGAAATGACGACGTTTCGATCCGTCTTGGGTTATTATCAATACACGACTTTATAATGGTCCAGTACTTGGATGGACTTGTGATCCTGTGGTCCTGGGTTCGATCCCAGGCGCCGGCGAGAAACAATGGGCAGAGTTTCTTCCACCCTATGCCCCTGTTACCTAGCAGTAAAATAGGTACCTGGGTGTTAGTCAGCTGTCACGGGCTGCTTCCTGGGGGTGGAGGCCTGGTCGAGGACCGGGCCGCGGGGACACTAAAGCCCCGAAATCATCTCAAGATAACCTCAAGATAACAGTACGGACCGAAACGTTGTCGTTTCTCCATTTTCTGATGTGTCGTTTAGTTACGATATCTTCATAAAAATATGATGGTCATCATATCATGAAAATACAGGAATATTTTGGTTTAGTGATAATATTTGCATTTTGTTTATGGAATATTTGCATATTTGGTTTTGACAAAATTTGCAAATATTTGGTTTTGTGATAATATTTCCATATTTGGTTTTGTGATAATATTTCCATATTTGGTTTTGTGATAATATTTCCATATTTGGTTTTGTGATAATATTTCCATATTTGGTTTTGTGATAATATTTCCATATTTGGTTTTGTGATAATATTTCCATATTTGGTTTTGTGATAATATTTCTATATTTGGTTTTGTGATAATATTTCTATATTTGGTTTTGTGATAATATTTCTATATTTGGTTTTGTGATAATATTTCCATATTTGGTTTTGTGATAATATTTCTATATTTGGTTTTGTGATAATATTTCTATAGTTGGTTTTGTGATAATATTTCTATATTTAGCTTGAGGTACTATTTCCATATTTGCTTTCATTAAATTGCTATGATGAGAACAAACAAAAACTATGACTTCAAAAATTTGTATAAAAATATCAGACTCTGGGAGTAGCAGAATATTGGATTCACCTTCTCTGTATAGAGCAATTACTTCTGACCCGGGGCCTCTATTTCTATCTCCAGTTTTAAGTTTATTGACCACTGTGGCTTTCATCAGGCACGCTAGACTGTTGCAGCTTGATGGTCTGTTGAAGCTTGCTCCTTTGTTGAAGCTTACTCCTTTGTTGAAGCTTACTCCTTTGTTGAAGCTTGCTCCTTTGTTGAAGCTTGCTCCTTTGTTGAAGCTTACTCCTTTGTTGGAGCTTACTCCTTTGTTGAAGCTTACTCCTTTGTTGAAGCTTGCTCCTTTGTTGAAGCTTGCTCCTTTGTTGAAGCTTACTCCTTTGTTGAAGCTTACTCCTTTGTTGAAGCTTACTCCTTTGTTGGAGCTTACTCCTTTGTTGAAGCTTGCTCCTTTGTTAAAGCTTGCTCCTTTGTTGAAGCTTACTCCTTTGTTGGAGCTTACTCCTTTGTTGAAGCTTGCTCCTTTGTTGAAGCTTGCTCCTTTGTTGAAGCTTACTCCTTTGTTGAAGCTTATTCCTTTGTTGAAGCTTACTCCTTTGTTGAAGCTTGCTCCTTTGTTGAAGTTTGCTCCTTTGTTGAAGCTTACTCCTTTGTTGAAGCTTACTCCTTTGTTGAAGCTTACTCCTTTGTTGAAGCTTACTCCTTTGTTGAAGCTTGCTCCTTTGTTGAAGCTTACTCCTTTGTTGAAGCTTGCTCCTTTGTTGAAGCTTACTCCTTTGCTGAAGGAGTAAGGGCTTCAGGTTTTTCTAGCATGAAAATGCGTTCCATGCGTTCATGTCGTCTCCATTGTGTTCATCCGGATTCAGCAGCCTGTTCTTACGCTTTCTCGAGCGTAAAATTTCACGTGGTTAAGCCTTACTGAAAGCGTACGACCGTTGCAAGCCTACGTAACGTTTTGGAGACATTCAGACATTTGTCCGTTTTGATCATTTGTTCCAAATGCGTCAATATCACGGTGTTTATAACTTAACGAATGCACTGCAGTTTTTGACTTATGAGAGCTGCGTTAAGTACCTGCAATGCCACATGCATCACACCTGCGTCTACACACTTCTCCTATGCCAACCATGTTCCTTTTTTTTAATGGTTGTAAATCTGACACTGGAGTGGGATGTGATGTTGCTGTGTTGTTGTTTAAGATCCAGCTACTGGGAACAGAAAGTTCCAAGTAGCACGGGCTATGGTGAGCCCGTAGTGGACTTACCTAGCACAGGAGCGGGGCTGTAACTGGGATGTGACGTTGTCTTGCCAGGTAATACCGACGGTGGTAGTCTCCCTCACACAGCCTCTTGGCCTACACCTCACCTCTCTCTCTCTCTCACTCACTCTCTCTCTCTCTCTCTCTCTCTCTCTCTCTCTCTCTCTCTCTCTCTCTCTCTCTCTCTCTCTCTCTCTCTCTCTCTCTCTCTCTCTCTCTCTCTCTCTCTCCTCTTCTGCTGACTTTTATGTTTGTAATCCCTCTAGGATTTTTCTTTATTGTTTTCATCGATTCCAGGGGGGGGGGCACTCAGAGCCCTGGGTGGGTTTGTGTGAGTGTTGCGGAACCACTAGTTAGGTCTCCAGAAGTGTGCACCAATCCCTAGTTAGATTTCCACAAACACGTACACACACACACACACACACACACACACACACACAGACACACAGACACACACACACACACACACACACACACACACACACACACGCACGCACAACTAGGTAAGTACACACACAATATGGTTTCACTAGGATTTTAGACCTTTTTATGAGGAAGGTCTGGTGCTGTCGTCTCCTTTCATGATGCCCACCCCGGGAAGTTTACCCTGCTCTTAACGACTGGGCCCTCGGGGGAAGACTCCTCATGCACCTCTCACAGGGGGACTCCTGCTGCTGTGTGGCTTGGCTCTCTCTTGACGCTTACAGGGTGTCAGGTACACAGGGAAGAAACGGTGAGGAGTACAGGGTGTAAAGATTCATGTACTCAGGGCAGGACGTACTTGAGGAACACATATTAATATGCAAAATACTGTTTATTTAGCGCTAGATAGGCTGGGTATTATTGTCTTTGAGTTCAGTTTGTTTTGCTCCTTGTCTCGTGTTCCAGCCAATCATTTTCCACATTAAAAAATGTAGACTTGTGTCAGTATGCTCCAATACTACCACTGTAATACACAGGTCAAGGGGACCTGACAGCTGAGTGGACAGCGCTTGGGATTCGTAGTTCTAAGTTCCGTGTTTCGATCCCCGGTGGAGGCGGAAGCAAATGGGCAGAGTTTCTTTCACCCATGATGCAACTGTTCATCTAGCAGTAAATAGGTACCTGGTAGTTTGACGGCTGCTACGGGCTGCTTCCTGGGTGTGTGCATATGTGTGTGTGTGTACTCACCTATTTGTGCTTGCGGGGGTTGAGCTCTGGCTCTTTAGTCCCACCTCTCAACCGTCAATCAACTGATGTACAGATTCCTGAGCCTAATGGGCTGTCATATCTACATTTAAAACTGTGTATGGAATCAGTCCTCCACCACATCACTGCCTAGTGCATTCCATCTGTTAACTACTCTGACACTGAAAAAGTTCTTTCTAACGTCCCTGTGGCTCATTTGGGTACTCAGTTTCCACCTGTGTCCCCTTGTTCGCGTACCACCAGTGTTGAATAGTTTATCCTTGTCTACCCCCTGTCAATTTCCCTGAGGATTTTGTAGGTGGTGATCATGTCTCCCCTTACTCTTCTGTCTTCAAGTTTCGTAAGGTGCATTTCCCGCAGCCTTTCTCGTAACTCATGCCTCTTAGTTCTGGGACTAGTCTAGTGGCATACCTCTGAACTTTTTCCAGCTTCGTCTTGTCTTTGACAAGGTACGGGCTCCATGCTGGGGCAGGATACTCCAGGATTGGTCTTACATATGTGGTATACAAGATTATGAAAGATTCCTTACACAGGTTTCCTGAAGGCTGTTCTGATGTTAGCCAGGCTTGCATATGCCGCAGATGTAATTCTTTTTATGAGGGCTTCAGGAGACAGGTTTGGTGTGATATCAACTCCTAGATCTTTCACTCTGTCCGTTTCATGAAGTACTTCATCTCCTATTCTGTATCTTGTGTCTGGCCTCCTGTTTCCACCGCCTAGTTTCATTACTTTGCATTTACTCATTTAGTGTGTGTGTGTGTGTGTGTGTGTGTGTGTGTGTGTGTGTGTGTGTGTGTGTGTGTGTGTGTGTGTGTGTGTATGTGTGTGTGTGTGTGTGTGTGTGTGTGTGTGTGTGTGTGTGTGTGTGTGTGTGTGTGTGTGTGTGTGTGTGTGTGTGTGTGTGTGTGTGTGTGTGTGTGTGTGTACTTACCTAGTTGTGCTTACTTAGTTGTGCTTGCGGCGGTTGAGCTCTGGCTCTTTGGTCCAGCCTCTCAACTGTCAATCAACTAATGTACAGGTTCCTTAGCCTACTGGCCTCTTATCATATCTACACCTGAAGCTGTGTATGGAGTCAGCCTCCAACACATCACTTCCTAATGCATTACATTTGTCTACTACTCTGACACTGAAAAAATTCTTTCTAACGTCTCTATGCCTTGGCCCTGATCACATACTTGAATGACAGGTTCCTGGAAAAGTATATGAATGCTTACTGTCCAACTTAACACTCACGGGGGGATATAGGTGACTGACGGCTGGCATGAAGGGCAAGCACTGTCTCATTCCCCTGGTGACCAAACCTGGTGACAGCATCTCAAAGTTTGTAACTAAAGCTCACGAGACTTGTCACCAGCGATCACCAACATGCTTGGTACGTCAGCGATAACCAGCATAATTGGTACGTCTCTTGGCTGCAATATATTTCGAACAAGAGAAAATGTAAGATTTAATCATCTAGATCGCTAAGAATTTTAATAAGGTGTGTATATTACCGTATGTTCTGCATCAGACAGTTGCCCAGCTCTGAGCGTGTGTTGGTAGCTAGTGTGTCGTCGCCACTGTGTCCCGCCCTCACCCGACACAAGATATGTAACTCTGATTTCCGCTAGGCGTCGGCGCCAGACAGTCCTACTGCAAAGCTGTCGTATGCGATCATGTAGTCTGTCGTTGGTAACCCTCTCTGGATGGATGTTAGTAAGACTTGGGCTCATTTCTCGCCAGACAGACGCACGGATATCCAATTACGACTCCTTTCTCAATACCCAGACACTTCACTCAATTGATAATTACGTAGGAAGGTAAGGCAAGGTAATTATGAGAAAGTGCTAGGCCATTAGGGCTATAAAGCACAATTGTGTGGCAAGCATGTCTGTATTCACTGGACCGCTCCGGCACTAATGTTATTACGCCTCTGCAGAACACTCGGTACACATTAAAATTGCCAGCAGCTTCTTCTGCAGCAATACTAATATAGACATTGAAATTCTGTGCACAGGATTATGTGCTCTACACACTCCACAGTCTTGACTTTCCTCCATATCTTTGTGTCATTTGTAAAGCTATGGCGTGCACGAAGTAATTACCTCGCCTAAGTCAGTCTCGGAGTGCACTCTAAGTTCTGCGCCACCATCACTTGAAAGAGAATAGCTTCCCTATGGATGACTCAGAGGACATATAACGAGTCCAACTTACCACTCTGCTTAAACCTTGGTGATGAAACTGTAAGCTACACCAGCTAGATGCTCAATCGGAAAATGACTGCTAGTCAAAATACCTATAGGTACTACCGACCATTCACGTAAAGACATAAAACAACGTAATGCTTACTTAAAATAAAAGTGGCTCACTTTCCTTAACATATGTAATTGTGTGTTTGTGGGTCTTAGAACCTCTTGAACTTGTTAACAAATGTCTAGGTTACTATAAATAAATTGGTTCTTATTGGTAGGTTAATGTGGGAGTAACTTAAATATTTTGCAACACAGACACACAGCTAAAGGGCTGGTCAACAATGTACTCCTCCGGATGTGACGTAGCGGTAACAATACAATAACAGAAGAACCACACACACACACACACACACACACACACACACACACACACACACACACACACACACACACACACACACACACACACACACACACACACACACACACGTGAGCGTTACATTTAGCATTGGCCTGAACTTGAATCAATTTGATTTGGCGTTTCAGCTGTACATTAGTTTCTAACAATATTTGACTGGCATAAACTGTTTTTAAGCCACAAACCGATAAGGTATTAAGGTCAAATCAACCGCCCTTAATTGTTTCGACTCTAGTAAACAGCAATTCTAATACTAATTGAATGCCTATTCTCACAACTAATCCGCCAGAATCCCATTATCCACACCCCTTCCTCCTTGGTCTTACCCATAGTACAGCTGCCTCGGTGTAACCTACTTGAAGGAACAGTATCATTAAAAAACAATCATTTGTTCTTATGCACATTAGTTAATACTTACCTCAACGTTATATTTAAACAATACGTGTTCAAGAGAAAGGCAGCTGTGTCCTGGCATTAAGGTAAACGACTCGTTTGTTCAGATGTCCGTAACAGGTGTTCAAGATAAAGGCAGCTGTGTTCGGTTCCTTAAAGCAGACGATGCATGTGTTCAGGCGTTCGTAAGAGGTGTTCAAGAGGAAGGCAGCTGTGTTCTGGCCTTAAGGTACATGACATATGAGTTCAGACGTTCGTAACAGGTGTTCAAGAGGAAGGCAACTAGGAAAATTGGGTCCTGACAATAATTTCTGGGGGTACCGAGAGCGGGCCTTTGGCCGTCCACAGAGGCCAATCACGCTAGACAGGTGCACACAATTAAATTAGGGCGCAGACTTGGTCCTAGTGGATGTTGATGGTGGTGGTGGATGTTGATGGTGGTGGTGGATGTTGATGGTGGTGGTGGATGTTGGCGATGGTGGTGGATGCTGGCGGTGGTGATGGATGCTGGCGGTGGTGATGGATGCTGGCGGTGGTGATGGATGCTGGCGGTGGTGATGGATGCTGGCGGTGGTGGTGGATGCTGGCGGTGGTGATGAATAGTGGCGGTGGTGATGGATGCTGGCGGTGGTGGTGGATGCTGGCGGTGGTGATGGATGCTGGCGGTGGTGATGGATGCTGGCGGTGGTGGTGGATGCTGGCTGTGGTGATGAATAGTGGCGGTGGTGAAGATTGTCAGGTTGGTGAGGGTCTGGTAAAAGGTGACTACAGTCGCTGAAATTTAGCTCGAGCGTTAAGGCGACAATGTCGAGTTGGAGAATGGGAGAATAGCGTGCTCCTGTAACCCGGAGAACAGTAGAGGTTTTCTTCATTAACTTCTGACCAAAGAATAGGAGATAGACTAAGTGCATGCCATCCTCTAGAGATAAGTGTTGTTTATTTTTCTGCTACAGATGTGTATTCTCTCGAGTTCAACTCCTGTTCTGGAGCACAGTTAATACTGTAAAATTAATTCAAAACTTTGATATATATTATACTAATTAGGTGCCATTGACCTTGTTTCAGTGCTATATAAATTTCTTTACCAAATCCGACAAAAGTTAGCTCCTGCCATCCGACGTGCGGTGTTGTCGTCTGCTCATCCATCCTTTTGTACTCCTCTGGATGTCAAACAATCCTCTCTGCTGCTCATCCAGTCCCCCAGTGGCCACTCATTCAACCCTCATTACAGAGTCATCCACCCACTTTCGAGGACTAGTTCAGCTCTCCTCTGGGATTCACCCAGCCCCTCCCCACCATTAGGGGACTAACCCAGCCCCTCGCCACCATTAGGGAACTAACCCAGCCCCTCCCCACCATTAGGGGACTGAGGAAGTGCTAGCGAGGCTTAAGGTATAAACATGGGTATTATTGTGTGTGGACTGCGTCACGTGATACCACTCACCTATACATAGTAGGTGATTACCCTCGCTCATACGCAGCATACACACACACACACTCTCCCCAGGAGCTTGGTAGCCTGGTGGATAGAGCGCAGGACTCGTAATTCTGTGGCGCGGGTTCGATTCCCGCACCAGGCAGAAACAAATGGGCAAAGTTTCTTTCACCCTGAATGCCCCAGGAAGCTGTCACGGGCTGCTTCCTGGGGGGGGGGGGGGGGTGTGGAGGAAAAAAAAGTATTTAGTAAACAGTTGATTGACAGTTGAGAGGCTGGCCGAAAGAGCAAAGCTCAACCTCAGCAAACACAATAGGTGAATACAACTAGGTGAATACACACGCGCGCGCGCGCACACACATTCGCGCACGCTCGCAAGGACCGCACACTTGACACGCACCTATAAGCCCCCTGGTGGCCGTTGTGGGCAGTAGACGCCCAGGCTAGCCATTTTCAGATAACTTTTTTCGCTTTTCCTGTAAGTTACTGGGTGATGGCTGGGATAACGTACTTTCATAGGTTGACCACGTGCTAACGAACCGTGCCTAGTTCTTCTCACATGTGATTATCTCTGGATATATATTTTATTTCCTCTCCCACCAATCTGGGCAAGGTTCATTAGGATACATGAGATGCAGAGAGCATGTCACAATAACATGGCTGAACCAAATAACGCCGCCCACGATTTGATAAGGATCTAGGACGGAGCATATCGCCGTTACTTGTTTTTTTACATGTATGTTCGGTATTCATATACATATACGGTATACATTGAGATAGATCATGACACGCTAATAACCCTGCTACCTGTCCTCAGACCAGGCTCGTTAAAGCAGCGGTCGTCGCCCCAAGACTCATTCATCAATTTTACCATAGTGTGTATTAATGAAGGGGGGGGGTCTCATATTCAAATTAAAATTAATATTCATTCTTTGTATCTTTAATATGATGAATGTATAGACATAGGTTAGGTTAGGAGTTTAGGTTCTGTTGGCGATTATATGTATTTGTAATACGTGGGTGAAGCATTTACAGAAGTTGCGATTGGAACAGATGTCGTCAGCGAAGCACTTTCCATTAAATATTTCATGCCCGTCCTCCAAACAAAGACCCGAAAGTGATTCCATGCAACTCGCCAAACCCCCGGTTAATGATTGAAAAACGGTTTACACACGACTCACAACTGATGACGTTCGAACACTTCCGGAACAAGTGCTTCACTGACGAATTTTGTTCGAACCACAACGCTGTAAATGCTTCACCCACGTATTACAAATACATATAATCGCCAACAGAACCTAAAGACCTGACCTACGTTTAAATATGCATATGTTTATATATATATATATATATATATATATATATATATATATATATATATATATATATATATATATGTATATATATATATATATATATATATATATATATATATATATATATATATATATATATATATATATGTATATATATATATATATATATATATATATATATATATATATATATATACACATATATATATATATATATATATATATATATATATATATATATATATATATATATATATATATATATTAATTTATATTTGAGAAAATTCCTGTATTGAATGAACCACAGGTTAAATGAACAGATCCACAAGGGCCGTGATGGGGGTTCGAACCTACGCACGGGGTGTTCCCAGATGCACCTTAGTCAACTGTACCACGATATGGTAAAAGATGATTTCTGTGTGTACTGCAGTAAGGTCGTAGAGGTGGAATATCTGGTTGACAGAGCCCGAGTGCATGGGCGAACTGTGGAAAACCCCGATTGTGCTTTGGAGAAGCTTCGGGATCTTCGTGAGGGCAGTAGCACTCCAGGTTGCAATTATTTTACCATGTTGTGGTACAGTCGACTAAGGCGCATCTGGGAACATCCCGTGCGTAAGTTCGAACCCTCATCACGGCCCTTGTGGATTTGTTTTTTTGATATATCACGCTATTGTGATTTCTGTGTGTAATAAGTTAAATTGATGAACATGTTTTTGGGACAGGCCGCTGGATGGAATGAACACAGCAGGGGACGGGATTGTCGAATCACTCTCCATATACAGATATTTGATAACAACACATAGCATTTTAATATATAATAATATTAACATATTAAAAAAAATATAAAACTTATTTAATATAAAGTACTTTAAATATAGATTAATTCGTTTTTGGGGTCGGCCGCCGCTTGGACGAAGCTTTGATGGTTGATGATTCCTGCTTACCCGTGACATCCTGTGTGCAAGACCTGTCCACGGGTCGGGAAATACGTGTCACAACCTACGCAATGCCTCACACAATCTCGTTAGCAACCTTTTTATAACTTTTTACGTTGTTGTTGTTACGCCCAAGACTCCGTATACGCCTCTGCGCTTCTCTATGAAATGTCAAGACGAATCGCATTTTGCGTGTAGTCGAGTTTGTCAATACAATACTTGACTGTGACTCGTATTAACGTGTTGAAGTGTTTCGTTGTTTAAGCTGCCGTGGGGAACTGTAAGGAACTTCCAACGAGGTATCAAAAGTCCAAGAAGACCTCACACGCCTGTCAGTCACTGATTTAGCAAAGGGAAAAATGGCCGCCAGGGAGCGAGAGAAGTATTTGTTCAGGGAACTGGCAAGACAAATGCGACCGAGTTGTTTGTGAAAGCCAAGAGCAGGTGTGTGAACAAGGCAGGTGTAGGCAAAGGCAGCGAGTGTAGAACATTAAAGTTGTATGGTGTGGAGGCGGTCGTGAAGAACGCAACTTTTCGTGTGTTGTGATAGTGGTTGTGAAGGACACAATTAGTCGTGTATGCTATAACAGCGGTCATGTAGAACACTGCTGGTCATGTGTGTTGTAGCAGCAATAGTGAATAACACAATTGTTCGTGTTTGTGGCTTGAATTACACAATTGTTCGGGTATGTTTTGGCGTGAAGAACACAGTTGTTCATGTGTGCTGTGGCAGCAACCGTGAAGAACACAGTTGTTCATGTGTGCTGTGGCAGCAACCGTGAAGAACACAGTTGTTCATGTGTGCTGTGGCAGCAACCGTGAAGAACACAGTTGTTCATGTGTACTGTGGCAGCAACCGTGAAGAACACAGTTAAGCCAACAAGGAAAATATGAGCAGTTGGCGTAGAGTAAAGTAACCACAACATTCTCACTCTCCCAGAAATATGTACGAGACGCAGGCAACAAAACCCAAGTAATGAAAAGGGGTAATGAAGAAATATATATATATATATTATATATATATATATATATATATATTATATATATATATATATAATTATATATATATATATAGGTCGAGGCTAGGCTAGGTAAATTAAAGTTTGGTTAAGCATTGACTAAGGTTATTTAAGGTAAGGTAAGGTTAGGTTAGGTTATCTTGAGATGATTTCGGGGCTTAGCGTCCCCGCGGCCCGGTCCTCGACCAGGCCTCCTTTTTTGTTTCACACCCTCCAGGAAGCAGCGTGTAGCAGTTGTCTAACTCTCAGGTACCTGTTTACTGCTAGGTAACACGGGCATCAGGGTCAAAGAAACTGCCCATTTGATTCCGCCTCCACCGGGGATCGACCCGGAACCTCAGGACTACGAATCCGAAACGCTGTCCACTCAGCTGTCAGGCTCCTACAGGTTAGTTAAAATGAGGTAAAGTTAGGTTAGGTCAGTTAAGATGAGGTAAAGTTAGGTTAGGTCAGTTAAGATGAGGTAAAGTTAGGTTAGGTAAGTTAAGGTTAAGTAAGGTTAGCTTAGTTAAGGTAAGGTAAGGATAGATTATGTCAGTTAAGGTAAGGTAAGGATAGGTTAGTCAAGGTAAGGTAAGGTTAGGTTAGTTAAGGTAAGGATAGGTTAGGTTATTTAGGGTAACGTTAGGTTGAGTTATGTACCTTTATGATGATACATGGTAATACAGGACACTGGGGGGAGGGGTGAGGGGAAGGAAATATTATTTCCTGAGGTTTCTTTTGTCCGAAACGAATTAGTAAAGAGAGGGGACTGGAGGGGGTGAGGAGAGGTGGAATAGGGGGTGAGGAGTGGCGTGGGAGGGGGTGGGAGGGCGAGGAGAGAGAGAGAGGGGAGTAAGGAGAGGTGGGGGTGAGGAGAGGTGAGAAGAAGAAGGAGAGGAGAATGAAAGACGTTGAAGAAATATACCTGAGATCGAGCAGAGAAAGAATTATTATTACAAATAAAGTTATATGAAGTTACAATTAAAGATGAAACATTGGAAGACTTAGACAGTAAGTCCCTGACCACCAGGCCAGTGAAGGTAGGAAATAATTAAAGTAAGGAAATAATTTAACGGAAGGAAAGGAGGAGGCCGCTCATGCACCTTCATTCCAAGTGAACGACAAGGTAATTAAGGCTAGACAATAAAGCAGAGACGCATGGTCTTTCCCTTCAAAATAAAGATGAAACATAGAAAGCAAGAAAGAGATCAATAATGAATTTAAATATCTGTTTTCATCAACATACAAGTGTTTAGATTCGCAATTTTCAACATGAATTTACAGTAATTTGAAGCGTGGGGCTGCCTTCACTCATCTTTGCACTGTGATTGCAAAGGGGTAGTTGCCCAACATGGGCGGTTCGGGGTCAGCTCCATTGCTGCCATTAAAACGTTGCCAGCTCCCATCACCACCCCCACGAAGTTGTTGGCGACTCTGGCTCCAAAGGGTAACTTAAGGAGGTTATACCAGGAGGTAACGTGTCCCTGTTATGTCGGGTCGTGTGTGTAGGGTGACCACAGTCATGTGTGTAGTGTGACCACAGTCATGTGTGTAGTGACCACAGTCGTGTTTGTAGTGATCACAGTCGTGTGTGTAGTGACCACAGTCATGTGTGTAGTGACCACAGTCACGTGTGTAGGGTGACCACAGTCATGTGTGTAGTGACCACAGTCACGTGTGTAGGGTGACCACAGTCATGTGTGTAGGGTGACCACAGTCACGTGTGTATGGTGACCACAGTCACTGTGTGTAAACTGACCACACAACCATCACTAGCGGCGAATGGCACTATGATTAATCATAACGAAGCTGTATATTCTTTTTAAATATTTAAGATAATTGTTATTTCATTTCCGTTTGAGCTGCAAAGGATCAATTACTGGTTGTTTACAAACACAACAACCGGTTAGGTTTTTTTTAGTTAAATTTAGATAAAGCATGAAAGGCTTGATTAAATTCGTACTTGTTGAAACACAAGTTCTGAATTCAATTTCTTCTTGTAAAAGTGAACAAGCTGCTTTTAGAAGGGTTTTATTTGTATTTTCAACCTGGTGTCTGTTGACTGATTGTGTAGTGAAGCGTTGTAATGGACTTATTGTCGCTATTTTCCTCTACTGAACCTTGAAATTGAAACACATTTTCTTTTTCAGTTTCTCTCCTCCTCTCTCTCTCTCTTTCTGTTACTTTTCTCCCTGTTTCTCTGTGCCTCTGTTTGGCTGTCTGTCTATACTTACTTACCTATTGGTTCCCACCTATTAGTTCCCACCTATTAGTTCACACACCTATTAGTCCCCACCTATTAGTTCCCACCTATTAATTCCCACCTATTAGTTCCCACCTATTGGTTCACACCTATTAGTTCCCACCTATTAGTTCCCACCTATTGGTTCACACCTATTAGTTCCCACCTATTAATTCCCACCTATTAGTTCACACCTATTAGTTCCCACCTATTAGTTCCCACCTATTGGTTCACACCTATTAGTTCCCACCTATTAATTCCCACCTATTAGTTCACACCTATTTGTCCCCACCTGTTAGTTCACACCTATTAGTTCACACCTATTAGTTCACACCTATTTGTCCCCACCTATTAGTTCACACCTATTAGTTCACACCTATTAGTCCCCACCTATTGATTCCCACCTATTAGTCCCCACCTATTAGTTCACACCTATTAGTCCCCACCTATTAGTCCCCACCTATTAGTTCCCACCTATTAGTGTCTACGAGGGAGTGAGGTCGGGATCATTATGCCCCGCCTACCAGCCTTGTACTTGTTGCGTTTCAACTATTCTAACTTTCAAAATCTTTGTCGCGTCGGCCCTTAAAGTTGTGGATGGAAAAGCTTCCTCAACGTCCTCTGTTAGAGCTGTTAGAGCATTCCACTTGTTCATTACCCAGTACAGGGTACGAGTTCTTCCTTACGTCCGTTCGGCCCATTGACGTTTCTAGATTCTACCTGTGGCCTCTTGTCCTGCTTCCTCTTAGTCTGAAGACTCTCTCCAAGTCCAATTGGTCTATTCCTCTCAAAATCTTGTAAGTTGTGCCTATTTATCTCTCTCTCTCTCTCTCTCTCTCTCTCTCTCTCTCTCTCTCTCTCTCTCTCTCTCTCTCTCTCTCTCTCTCTCTCTCTCTCTCTCTCTCTCTCTCACTCTCTCCCTCCCTCCTCTCACGACTCGAGGCTCATGTCAATGACAGCTTAAATATAATTAAAAATCTTCCCCAACAAATGTAATAAACATGACAAAAACATGTAATATTAGTAATGATATTAAAAACCATCAGTCGTGATAATGGCTCCACAATGGCCCGGTAGAATATAATAAAAAAAACAGCTAACAAAAAAAAGCTTCAGTCCACATTTACTTAAAAACCGGTTACCTCGCTTGCGTGCGCGCACACGCGCAGCACGGAACTGAGACTAATGCAATAAAAGGCTTAAGAGTGAAGAGTGAGTAGAGTTAAATTGGATAAAAGAAACACCGGCAATAAAAGAATAGGAGAAATGGGGAGCGACAATAGGGGAAAATAAATGGGCGGCACATGAGCAATATTCCCCGGGAATAAATAAACTGCGTGATAAAAGGCTATTTCCAAGAACTTAGAAAAAGTCTGGAGATTAAAACAAGCTCATTAATTCATTTTTTAGTAGCACGTGTCTGGCTGAATGACCAGACTTACATGATACAGTTCCAGACTTATGATATGGTTCCAGACTAAGCTTTTATATAGTTCCAGACTTATGATATGGTTCTAGACTAAGCTTTTATATAGTTCCTGACTTATGATATGGTTCCAGACTAAGCTTTTATATAGTTCCTGACTTATGATATGGTTCCAGACTAAGCTTTTATATAGTTCCTGACTTATGATATGGTTCCAGACTAAGCTTTCATATAGTTCCAGACTTATGATATGGCTCCAGACTAAGCTTTTATATAGTTCCAGACTTATGATATGGTTCCAGACTAAGCTTTTATATAGTTCCAGACTTATGATATGGTTCCAGACTAAGCTTTTATATAGTTCCTGACTTATGATATGGTTCCAGACTAAGCTTTTATATAGTTCCAGACTTATGATATGGTTCTAGACTAAGCTTTTATATAGTTCCTGACTTATGATATGGTTCCAGACTAAGCTTTTATATAGTTCCTGACTTATGATATGGTTCCAGACTAAGCTTTTATATAGTTCCTGACTTATGATATGGTTCCAGACTAAGCTTTTATATAGTTCCTGACTTATGATATGGTTCCAGACTAAGCTTTTATACAGCTCCAGACTTATGATATGGTTCCAGACTAAGCTTTTATATAGTTCCAGACTTATGATATGGTTCCAGACTAAGCTTTTATATAGTTCCTGACTTATGATATGGTTCCAGACTAAGCTTTTATATAGTTCCTGACTTATGATATGGTTCCAGACTAAGCTTTTATATAGTTCCTGACTTATGATATGGTTCCAGACTAAGCTTTTATATAGTTCCTGACTTATGATATGGTTCCAGACTAAGCTTTTATACAGCTCCAGACTTATGATATGGTTCCAGACTAAGCTTTTATACAGCTCCAGACTTATGATATGGTTCCAGACTAAGCTTTTATATAGCTCCAGACTTATGATATAACAGCCCATCCTCCTGTTTTGGTAGAACAGCTGTACTTATATACCGATATACAAGGAAATTAGAAAGTTGAAATTTAATTAAATTTGGACAAACCGGAAAACTATTTTCTACTTATGTTGCAAAGACAGACCCTAACCTAACCTTCCTAGACCTAATACACGCTATATTAGGCCTAATATAATACATATATGTATGCTATACTAGGCCTTGGAATATTTAAGTATTAGTTTAGCTTCATTTTGTCTGACTCTATTAAGTGAATACTACTAAGTTCTACTATCTTATTGCTTAGTACGTCAGTGTTTGTACTATGGGGCACATAGTTACAAAAAGTACTATCTAAACAGGGGGAATGGGGTGGATATAATTACAAGTGTGTATATAGCTCCAGACTTACATGACATGGTTCTAGACTTTTATATGACATAGTTCCAAACTTTTGGGACCAACCCATCCTTCAAAAATGATTGAACTTACGGCAACTAATAGTGGAACATACAAAAGGTCTGTTGTATCGTCCAAAAGTTCACGTTATTTGCTATTTAAATACCAAAACAGTGCCCCAGTCAGTTATAATGACCACCCGCCTGCTATAATGACCACCAGTCAGCTATAATGACCACCCGCCTGCTATAATGACCACCAGTCAGCTATAATGACCACCAGTCAGTTATAATGACCACCCGCCTGCTATAATGACCACCAGTCAGCTATAGTGACCACCAGTCACTATACTGGTGCTCTATACTGGGCATAGTATACTGGTGCTCTATACTAGGCTTTCCTGAGCCCAGTAGGCTCAGGAATCTGTACACCAGTTGATTGACGGTTGAGAGGCAGGACCAAAGAGCCAGAGCTCAACTCCCGCAGGCACAATTAGGTGAGTACAATTAGGTGAGTACCAGTCAGCTATAGTGACCACAACAGTGTCCCAGCTACTATAGTGACCGCTATAACTCTGTACAAACAGAAACAAAACATAGACGTTGTATACTAGTTCTTACGTATGTCGGTATAGGTTCTGTATCATTTAATTTGTTTATTGAGCTGATTAACACGGGCCCCAGACTTTTACTGGTCGTAAATACGGTTGGAGAGGCACGAATAATTGACCGATCATAAACCGGTGCTAAATGTCTGGAAGAGAGAGAGAGAGAGAAGGGGAGAGGGGAGGGTGGAGGGGAGAGAGAGAAAGAAAGAGAGAGAGAGAGAGAGAGAGGGGGGGGGCGAGGGGGGAATCACTCAATCAATCAATCAATCACAGTGGAACAGGTACTGTGAGAAAGGAAAATAGGGTAGGAAAGGTAAGCAGGCTACAGTGAGATAACGGAAGAAAGAGTAGGAATTGGCGAAGGACTTGGAGAAGGAGGTGTTAGCTAAGGAGAAGGAAGAAGGAGAGGGAAAATAACACGTGAAGAGACCAGGTAAGAGGAAGGAGAAGCCAGGTGGATGATAGGTAGAAGTAGAAGGCAGCCCAACACTGAAAAAAATATTTTAATTTATTTTACCATCGGAAAGAAAGTAGTTCGAGTCCTCATGCTTTTCCAAGATAGGAGTTAATGTGTGTGCGAGCGCCCGTTGGTGTTTGTTTACATGCTTAGTACTTTCTAGGGGGTTTAATAATTGTAGTATTTTGTATTAATTTAATTACCTTAGTAGGGAATGCTAGTCATTCCTCGCTATCCCTTTATTGTATAGTTTTACCAGTGTGCGTGTGTGTTTACTCACCTATTTGTGCCTGCAGGATCGCGCTCTAGCTCTTGAACTCCGCTGGCCTTTCCTTGGGACTAACAGCAATGACTCCTGACATATTTCTTTATCATACCTGCATTAAAAGTTGTGGATTGAGTTTGCCTCGACAACCTGCTCCTTTAGGTCAATCCATTTGCTCACTACTCTTACCCTAAAATAAAGCATTCTAACATTTTTATGACACATCCAAGTCTCAAGCTTCCATCCGTGCCCCTTTGTTTCAGTGGTATTCATTGTAAACATTTCCTCTTTTTTCCGCCCTGTCAATCCCTCTAATGTATCTTATACGTCTGTGTCATGTCCCCTCCTTTCTAACGTTGTACCTTTAGGATAAGCACTCAGTGTTTCAAGATACGGTGAAAGAGTGAGTGGTGAAGATGTATGACTCCCTTGGCTTTATACACCACCACATAGTCGTGTGCCAGGCCTTGGGAACCTGGAATGGGGCTTAGGTGAAGCGCCCAGCTCCCTCACCACTCACACTTTGACAAAATCTTGAAACCTTCAGCCTCTCTTCATACCTTATCCCTCGCAGCTCCGGGACCAGTCTCGTTGCACACTTCTACACCTTTTTAAGCCTCCTTATGTAATATTAAGATGGGGGCTCCACGACGGGGCGGCGTACTCTAAAACTGGCCTCACATAGGCAGTATATACAGTGATCTTAAAGCCTTTTTATTTTAGTTCCTGAAGGATGTTCTGGCTTTTGCTATCGTAGAGTACGCAGCCGACGTTATTCTATTTACATGAGCCTCTGGAGTTAGGTGTGATGTTACGTCCTCTCCCAGGTCTTTTTCTCTTGTTATTGGGAGGTAGTTTCCTTCATCGTGTATTGGCCTTTCTGTCGCCTGGCTCCTGATCCATTTCCATCACCTTACATTTGCTGGTGTTGAACTCCAGCAGCCATTTCTCGGACCAACTCTGTATCTTGTTCAAATCATCTTGGAGTTTCTTACAATACGCATCACTCTCAACCCTCCTCATTATTTTCGCATTGTCTGCAACCGTCAATCATACAAGACTCAACTCCTGCAGTCAAGACATTTACGTAAATGAGTAATAGTATGGGACCCAGCACCGATCCTTGAGGCACCCCGCCTGGTAATCTCTGCCAGTCTGACTCCTCGCCCATCACCGTCACTCTCTGACACCTGTCTCTTAGTTAATTCCTTACCCATGTTAGTGCCTGTCTGTCTACTCCCGTCTGTCTCTCAAGTTTGTATAATAGCCTTCCGTGCAGTTTGTATCAAACCGTCGATTGTCTAATATAATGACTCCCGACCTATTTTACTCTTATCATACCTACTACATACCTTTCTCTCACACGCATTCCCAGGATGCAGCTCGTAGCAACTGTCTAAGTTGCAGGTACCAACTTATTGTTAGGTGAACATAGACATTAGGTGAAAGAAACTCTGAAATTTGTTTTAGCATCGGTCGGGAATCGAACCCGGATCCTTAGGACTATAACCCTCGACCGCTAGGCCGCGTGGACCTGAACTCACCTAATTGTACTCGTCTAATTGTGCTTGCGGGGGTTGAGCTCTGGCTCTTTGGTCCCGCCTCTCAACCGTCAATCAACAGGTGTACAGTTTCCTGAGCCTATTGGGCTCTATCATATCTACACTTGAAACTGTGTGTGTGTGTGTGTGAAACATTTGTGTGTGTGTGTGTGTGTGTGTGTGTACTCACCTAATTGTGCTTGCGGGGGTTGAGCTCTGGCTCTTTGGTCCCGCCTCTCAACCGTCAATCAACTGGTGTACAGATTCCTGAGCCTACTGGGCTCTATCATATCTACATTTGAAACTGTGTCAGCCTCCACCACATCACTTCCTAGTGCATTCCATTTACTAACTACTCTGACACTGAAAAAGTTCTTTCTAACGTCTCTGTGGCTCATTTGGGTACTCAGCTTCCACCTGTGTCCCCTTGTTCGCGTCCCACCAGTGTGTACTCACCTATTTGTACTCACCTATTTGTGCTTGCGGGGGTTGAGCTTTGGCTCTTTGGTCCCGCCTCTCAACTGTCAATCAACTGGTGTACAGATTCCTGAGCCTACTGGGCTCTATCATATCTACATTTAAAACTGTGTATGGAGTCAGCCTCCACCACATTACTGCCTAATGCATTCCATCCGTTAACTACTCTGACACTAAAAAAGTTCCTTCTAACGTCTCTGTGGCTCATGTGAGTACTCAGTTTCCACCTGTGTCCCCTTGTTCGCGTACCACCAGTGTGTATGTGTGTGTGTGTGTGTACACACACCCACTCGTGTGCGTGCCAGAGTGTGACCCTCCGAGCAAGACGGGCATAAAGACAGCTCCCCCACCTCCGCCTCAGAATACGATAATCGATACTTGGAAATCTCTCTCTACCATCTTATTGAAACCTAATTACGATCGGACCAATTTAACCTGATTAAATGGCTGTGAGGCTTAACCATAATGAACTCGGCAGGTTATTGTTAAGGTGTACTGACCAATTAACTTATTTATTAGTTTATTTTATGAGTAAAGCTTGAATTGGCTTTTAGCTAAAGAGTAAATAGGGTCTTTACGAAGGTGGTGGTCATCAGGCTGTGGCAGGGTTGGATTGCCTGGCTTGAGGTCGTTATGATGGTTCAGGATATCCTACTAGTGTGCAGGTGTGCATCTTGAAATGTTTAACAGGTGTGCGTGTTGCAATGTTTAACAGGTGTGTATTTTGCAATGTTTAACAGGTGTGTATGTTGCAATGTTTAACAGGTGTGCATGTTGCAATGTTTAACCGGTGTGCATGTTGCAATGTTTAACAGGTGTGCATCTTGCAATGTTTAACAGGTGTGCATCTTGCAATGTTCAGTTCAGCAGGTGTGCCCACACGTGTTCACTGGTCGCCTTCAAACTTTCACTTCAATATAAATATTCACGAACTTGATGGTAATTGTGCAATTACGAGTATGAGGGAATGAATGAGATTACGTGCAATCTTAGGTTTTTTTCAGGTACGTACGCAGGCCACATGCACGCAAATCACACGCACGAACAACACACTCACACACACACAGTTGTGTGTGTGTGTGTGTTTTGATTGTTTGTTTGATGTGTTTGATTGTTTTATTGACAGTTGAGAGGCGGGACCAAAGAGCCAGAGCTCAACCCCCGCAGGCACAACTAGGTGAATACACACACACCACTCACAAACATCACATGCACGCACACCATACGCTCACCATACGCACACACGCACACCATGCGCACACACCGCACCTAAACAATATATATTTTTGACCATATATATTTTATCTATGTCCTTACATTCAGACGGACCACAATTCCTGACAGTCTTTTGCCTCTGACCCATTCCCCCCCCCCTCCCTCCCTCCCTCTCTTGTGCCTCCCCCTCTCCCTCCCTCTCTTGTGCCTCCCTCTCTCTCCCTCTCTTGTTCCTCCCTCCCTCTACTGCTCTTCCCCCTCTCCCTCCCTCTCTTTGTCCTTCCCCCTCTCTCCCTTCCTGTCTTCTTCCTCCCTTTCTCCCTCCCCCCTCCCTGCCAGGGAAATAGCGTGCTCGGGTTTTATGAGCATTATATCCTGGCGCTCGTTAGCGCATGTTACCCCTGTCCTTGTGACAGTTGTTCTGCTGTTAAGAAAAAGCCGAACCCTCCTTCACCTCCTCCCCCCCCCCACCCCCTCACTTTCCTCCCGAGAGAGACTGGCAGGCAGGAAGACATGGCGACACACACACACACATATACGGACACATAAGGGTCCACGAGCCAAGGCTCAATCCTGCAGGCACAAATAGGTGAGTACTTAGACACTATGGATCATCGCGGCCAAGCCGACACAGCTCAGGAGACGTAGTTCAAAGTGACTTGGGATTCGATTCCCGCGCGTGGTAGAAACAAATAGGCCAAGTTTCTTTCATCTGAGATTTCTGTTTACCTAGCAGTAAGGACGTACCTGGGAGTTAGACAGCTGCCACGGGTTGTATCCTCTAGATGTTGAGTGAGAGAGAGAGAGAGAGAGAGAGAGAAATATATGTAGTAGATACGTACGAGTATTAAATCATGGAATATTATACTACGTCGATTTTTTGTACTCATATTGTTGGTGTGAATCTATGTTCAGACATTTTTTCACCTCCGTCTGACTTGATGCATCAATCACCTGTCTGTCTTCCCCGTTCCTCATAACGGAAGGGAAGGGGGGGAGGCAGACAGGTCTTCCTCCCATGCCACATTTCCCCAGGTACTCTCTTACTCTCATGTAGTTCTCTTTCCTGTAGTGTCCTCTCCTGCCACTATCCCTTGAACTCATGTCCACTGCTGTTAATTCAACTACATAGTCAGAGACCAGAACACAAGGGTTACTGGCTCTGTGTGGTATTTCATGCTCCAGGTTCTCGATATCTTACTCATTCTGGGTGAAGAGCAGGTTCAGTAAACACGGTATATCTTTCTCCTTCCTCTTGTTTCATCTTTTACATGTTAGGATGTTCTTCACTAGAACTTACATGAATTTAGCTCCCCACGTTTCTTCTCCAACATGGGGGTTTCTTCAATCTCTATCTCTCTATGGTTTAGGTCCCCCAATGATTAGTATTCTCATTCTGTGTGCTGCTGTTGCTGCTGTTCTTTGCAATTCATCTCTATATGCATTTTTTTGTGTCCTAGCTCGTATTCCCGCCTTGGTCTTCTGTTGATTACTGGAGGGGTTGTATATACCAACAATCTCTATCATTATTCCATCTTCTGAAGCGTTCCTATGATGTAGTCTATTTGTGTACCCAACTTGGAGTTCCTCAAACTTCAACTTTCTTTTCACTAAGAGTGCAACTCCACTTTCCTCTGTTTGTTTCCTTTATTTTCTGATTACCTGGTATATGTTGCATCTGAGATCCTATAGTCTATCGTGGTTTCCACTACTGCAATATTATCAGGCTCTTTTTTTCTCTCTCGCTCTTTCATGTTTCCTCTGCTTTATTTGTACCTCCGCGCGCGTGTGTATTCACCTAGTTGTATTCATCTAGTTGTGCTTTGCGGAGGTTGAACTCTGCTCTTTCGGCGGGCCTCACAATTGGCAATCAATCAACTATTACTAACTACTAACTAACTATTTTTTTTCTCTCTCCACACACACACACACACACACACACACACACACACACACACACACACACACACACACACACACACACACACACACGTAGGTGGTTGACAAATGGAATGCATTAGGAAGTGATGTGGTGGAGGCTGACTCCATACACAGTTTCAAGTGTAGATATGATAGAGCCCAATAGGCTCAGGAATCTGTACACCTGTTGATTGACGGTTGAGAGGTGGGACCAAAGAGCCAGAGTTCAACCCCCGCAAAAACAACTAGGTGAGTAGAACTAGGTGGTACACACACCCACACACACACACACACATTGTCTCCACCAGAATACACTTATACTCACGTATCCATACACGCATGCGCTGGTGTATACATGCACATGGAAGAGAGTAAATAGGACATGCTGCACCTAGTCGTCCATGCGTGCGCCGTGACGCATGTACGTCAAGCTACATTGTGTGTCACGGAGAGAGGACCCAACAGGGACTGTGGCTCCCCTGCCGGCCTGGGGAGGTAGCAGGTGCTATTTTTGGAGTTCAGGGAGAAGCGATTATCTGCAATATTTTAAGCCTACCTTCCGTGCGGAGGGGGAGGGAGGAGGGAGGACCAAACAGACGTAACCCTGCATCAACTGTGGCTAAAGTACCATGCGTTTTGAGAGTTTATATATGTATATGTTTATATATATATCCTTGCCTTATGTCTTGTCAGGGATGCGAGAGTTCAATCCTACTTAAATGCCTCATTATTTTGTTATACTTTTGTATTATTTACTGATTGTTGTTTCACTTTAATATTCGTTAATTTTTTTTATTTTTATAAGAATTTTACCTTCTCTCGTTTGTCTTTTATTTATTTTCATTCGATTCTTTATATTAGACATCCTTCATCACCCTGGGGGGGGGGGGAATCAGGATTTACAGTGGTAGTGTAACTCATTCGTATTATTTCATCATAATATATTAGCATTTTTCTTTGTATTTTTTTCATAAGTTTACAGGCAGAATTAGAGATTATGGGAATATTATGGATTTCATTGCAAATAAATTACTTGGGTAATGTACGGTTCAGGGATATATATATATATATATATATATATATATATATATATATATATATATATATATATATATATATATATATATATATATATATATATGGAAGTTAGGTATGACGAATGAGGCTTTCGATGAATTTCATGTATAATGTCATAACAAAATGTTTGGTATATCAGTTATATATGTTGTGGGAGAGGCGGTGAGGAATGCTTCTAGTCTGTAATATTTCTTAATGGTGGTGGTTTAGGTGACGGCTGGCTCGTGGAGTCTGGCTCCTGCTAGCCCAGGGTGTCTGGCTCCTGCTAGCCCAGGGTGTCTGGCTCCTGCTGGCCCAGGGTGTCTGGCTCCTGCTGGCCCAGGGTGTCTGGCTCTTGCTAGCCCAGGGTGTCTGGCTCCTGCTGGCCCAAGGTGTCTGGCTCCTGCTGGCCCAAGGTGTCTGGCTCCTGCTGGCCCAAGGTGTCTGGCTCCTGCTGGCCCAAGGTGTCTGGCTCCTGCTGGCCCAAGGTGTCTGGCTCCTGCTGGCCCAAGGTGTCTGGCTCCTGCTGGCCCAGGGTGTCTGGCTCCTGCTCGCCCAATGTGTCTGGCTCCTGCTGGCCCAAGGTGTCTGGCTCCTGCTGGCCCAGGGTGTCTGGCTCCTGCTGGCCCAAGGTGTCTGGCTCCTGCTGGCCCAGGGTGTCTGGCTCCTGCTGGCCCAGGGTGTCTGGCTCCTGCTGGCCCAAGGTGTCTGGCTCCTGCTGGCCCAGGGTGTCTGGCTCCTGCTGGCCCAGGGTGTCTGGCTCCTGCTGGCCCAGGGTGTCTGGCTCCTGCTGGCCCAGGGTGTCTGGCTCCTGCTGGCTCAATGAGTCTCTTAGTAACTTCCAGGGGAATACTTAGAGATACGGATGCAGTTCAGTGGTTTAAATTTGCCCACATGATTGTATATTGACACAGCGTTAGCCAGTTTCCAGCAGTCAGTAGGTTGTGTCGTTTCTTGAGAGGAGGTAAATATTACGGTAAGTGGGCGACACAATGCTTCTGCTACTTACTTTTAGTATCCCTGGCGATAGTTTGTCAGGTCCCACAGCTTTCGTCACATCCAGCTCCTGTAGTGTCCTCTTTACCTTCTCTGGTGTCACTCTTATTTCAGTATGAGGCTTTACTATGGGATTGTTCGTTTGGTTTGATTTAGTGTGTGTGTTAGTGTGTGTGTGTGTGTGTGTGTGTGTGTGTGTGTGTGTGTGTGTGTGTGTGTGTGTGTGTGTGTGTGTGTGTGTTTGTTTGTTTGTTTGTTTAGCGTCGCCCATAACTCTCCTTGTTTTACTTATCTCGTTTACATTTATAATTTTGTAAGTTGTAATGGGAAGTTCTTCTTTACGCCTCTGTTGTTCTGTTTCCATCTATGTTTTCCTATCCCTTTGTTCATTAATTGTAATAATCTTTCTCTTTACTTGATCTCTTTCTCCCTCGTAATCTCTTCTTTCGCCGTCATTATATTTCCCCTCGCATTCATTGTCTTGCGCTCACCCTCATTCTCTTTCGTTCGATCCCACTCTGTTTCTCCTGCTGTTAATCATTTCGTTTGTTCTCATTCTCTTTCGCTCGCGCTGCTGCCAAACTGTTATGAGTGAGTGGCCCATGAAATATTAGTGGGTCCATTATGTTTGATAAGGTGTCCCGTGTTTCCAGAATGGTCTGAGTAAATGGATTTTTGGTTCAAAAAACATTCAAACTTTGTCACACATGAACAACGTTCAGGATTTGCAATCACCGGGCCCAGGTTCGATTCCCCGCCGAAAGAAACACATATGGGTAGAGTTTTTTTTCATCTGATACCTCTTTTCACCTAGCAGTATATAGGTGCCTGAGAGTTAGTTAGCATCCTTGGGGATATGTGCGTGTGTGAAAGAAAGAGAGAGAGACAGACAGACAGACAGAGAGAGAAAGAGAGAGATACATTTAGTAGGTATGATAAAAGAAAATAGGTCAGGTGTCAATGCATTAGATAATCGATGGTTAGAAGTGCGGGTCGACTAGGTAGAGACATTACCTCACCCTGATGCCCCCTGTTACCCTCCTTCACCCGAGGCCGGCTTCCTTCATGACCCAGCGGAAGGAAGAGTAATAATTATTAAATACAACAATTATTATAATAATAATAATATAATCCATTAATAATTATCACTCTTCCTTATATTAGTGATAATTATTAATTGATTATATTATTATTATTATAATAATAATTGTTGTATTTAATAATTATTACTCTTCCTTCTGCTGGGTCATGAAGGAAGCCGTAAAGGAACAGGTAATGAAGTTAAGGATAGGGGCAGAAGGATTCACTACAAACGACAAGGAAGTGTGTGAGGAACTGAATAAGAAATTCCAGGAGGTCTTCACCTGAGAGCACAGAGAAATTCCAGAGATAAGAGAGGGAATAGTTAACCAGGAACCACTAGAAGAGTTTGAGATTACCAGTGGGGAAGTAAGGAAGTTTTTACTAGAGTTGGATGTCACAAAGGCTATAGGCCCAGATAGAATCTCCCGTTGGATACTAAAGGAAGGAGCAGAAGAACTGTGCTTGCCACTCTCCATAGTGTATAACAAATCACTGGCAACAGGGGAACTGCCAGAAATTTGGAAAGCAGCTAATGTAGTCCCGATATACAAGAAATGGGATAGACACACACACCTAACCAATGTATTAATCATACGACAGAGTGACACTGATAAAACAGAGGAGAAGGGTAGGCTGACTTTTAATTCCTTGGCTGAACTCAACCTCACCACGCTGAAGGAGAGGTACATCAGGGAAGATATGACAACGACGTACATGATATTACGATGAATTCACAGAGTGGACCAAAAGGCAGTATTAAACAATGAGAAAGTATAGAACAAGAGAACACGGGTGGATGCTGGACACAGATGAACCGGAGAGACGCCGGGAAGATATACTTTACCGCAAGTGGAACATGCTATTAGACGAGACCTTCCAGAGGAATACAGTAAACAACTTTAACCGGGAAAAATTAGTAATAAGGCATTGTATTGTCTGACCATTGACAGGAAAGGCTGGGCTGTAGAGCTGTTGCTCGATTCTGGAAGCACATGTAAATAGGTTCACACACAACCCCCTTCCTCCCTCCCTCGGCTAAACACACAGGAATAACACAGCTTCCTACACTTTCCAAGCGCCAGGAGTGAAATCGCTCGGTCATATAGAGATATACTGGCAAATAAACTTACACCAGAGTTCTGCCCAGCGGCACAAAGTGGATACCAACGGCACCTGGAAGGCTGGCAACGCTGAAGACGGCTATCATAAACCAACGTAATCATTCAGAACACTGAGCGTGATGGATGCTGGGCCAGCTTCTTGTTCTCCATACACCTTTCATAACAACGTCAAAATACCGGTGCTCTCGTGACATGAAAACCACCGTGATATTGACGATACACTTAAACTAATGAGCATCGTCCTCGAAATGTTACGTGGGTCACACAGGGTCGAATGCTCCTGGTTAGCCAAAACATTTCAGATTTAGCGCCAAACCCAACCACCCGCAAGCATATCTGGGTCAGTCTCAACCCGTTCTCGCAAATTTAATAAGTCAATATTGACTTATTAGTTGCGTGCATAGGTGACATACTAAACATAATAGTTTCCCTTGAAAAGCTTCATAGAAAACACCGACCTTACCTAACCTACTTAGTATGTTAAAATAAGCATCTTATAGCTTCGTAATTACATTTATTACTTAACCTATTATAGGTATAGGTTAGGTAATAATTGTAATTACGAAGCAATAAGATGCTTATCTTAACATACTAAGAAGGTTAGGTAAGGTCGGTGTTTTCTATGAAGCTTTTCAAGGGAAACTATTATGTTAAGTATGTCACCTATGCACATATTTAATAAGTCAATATTGACTTATTAAATTTGCGAGAACGGGTTGGTCAGTCTATACCCCTAACGGCGCGCGCGCGACAACCTAGGAACGAGCGTTTGCATTTGCACAAATAAAGGCATTGTCACAGTTATGGACTGTAGCAACTTTTGTATTGTTTTCAGCAACTATTGTTTAAATATTATCACACTCAAAGTATGAACAAAATGTTTCATTCAAATGTAAAAAAAAATATTAGATTTTGACATGGTGTGGAGCGTCCACCTGACAACTGATTTATACCCTTGTTCCAGGACACCTGACTCTTGTCCTTGTTCCAGGACACCTGACTCTTGTCCTTGTTCCAGGACACCTGACTCTTGTCCTTGTTCCAGGACACCTGACTTGTCCTTGTTCCAGGACACCTGACTCTTGTCCTCGTTCCAGGACACCTGACTCTTGTCCTTGTTCCAGGACACCTTACTCATGTCCTTGTTCCAGGACATTTGACTCTTGTCCTTGTTCCAGGACACCTTACTCATGTCCTTGTTCCAGGACACCTGACTCTTGTCCTTGTTCCAGGACACCTTACTCATGTCCTTGTTCCAGGACACCTGACTCTTGTCCTTGTTCCAGGACACCTTACTCATGTCCTTGTTCCAGGACACCTGACTCTTGTCATTGTTCCAGGACACCTGATTCATATCTTTGTTCCCCCTAAACACCTGGTGTAATATCACATATAAGCAGCTTTCTCAGACTGGCCCCCCAAAACATATTTTGAATTTGGATTAGAATACTCTATCATTTTGTTACAGGATGTAAACATACGCTCTCATTGTACTCACCTAGCTGTACTCACCTACTTGTGCTTGCGGGGGTTGAGCTCTGGCTTTTTGGTCCCGCCTCTCAACTGCCAATCAACTGGTGTACAGATTCCTGAGCCTACTGGGCTCTATCATATCTACATTTGAAACTGTGTATGGAGTCAGCCTCCACCACATCACTGCCTAGTGCATTCCACTTGTTAACTACTCTGACTCTGAAACAGTTCTTTCTAACGTCCCTGTGGCTCATTTGGGTACTCAGTTTCCACCTGTGTCTTTACCCTTGTTCGAATACCAACAGTGTTAAACAATTTATCTTTATCTACCCCTGTCGATTCGTCTTAGAATTTTGTAAGTAGTGATGAAGTGATCATTTGTGTTGCAGGGTATAAACATACTCTCTATGTTACAGGTTGTAAGCATACTCTCTCATTGTGTTACAGTGTATAAACATACTTTCTCATTGAGTTATAGGATGTAAATATACTCTCTCATTGTGTTACCGGGTGTAAACATTCTCATTGTGTTACCGGGTGTAAACATTCTCATATGTTATAAACAATCTTTCATTGTGTTACAGGGTGTAAACTTACTCTCTAATTGTGTTACTGGATGTAAACAAACCACATACTAAATTTCATAAAAATTAACTAATATTTAATTCTGCTGCCAGACGATTGAAATTAAGATCATTAGGTTATAAATGCAGTATTTCCATTCCACTCAAAAGGGAAAGAATTCGGTGACCGTAGCACAGTGATCTTAGTATCTGATAAACCTCTGAACACTTGCTATTATGTTATTTGATAAGGTTAAAAACCGTTTTTGCTGACATTTCAATCATCTGTCGGAGACACTAAATGTTATTTAATTTTGCTGAAATTTTGTGTGGGATTAATTTACAATTTGTAACACAATGAAAGCGTATGGTAATAAATGTGCAAAAAAATGTTTTTGCCCAGTCTAATATTGGGAAAAAAATACAGTTTTGACAATTGATTAGCATATATCCTCTCATTGTGTTAGAAATTGTACAATAATCCCACACACAAAATTTCAGCAAAATGAAATAACATTTAACGCCGCCGCCACACTCACACAAATACACACCCCAAAACACACACGAGCCAAAACAAAAGAGCACAAAAATACAGGTATACTGCAGATGTATAGTAACAAAAATAAGAGGTTTACATCGCCTTAATAACCGCCTCAGAACATACTTTACATCTAAATATAATCCCAATTTAGGTGTCGCGTGACAGAAATAACTCGATATATGCAGAAAAAAAGTGAAGTTTATTCTAACTTTAGCTCGGAGTCGTTGAAACGGAAATAAAAATTAGGGTTGGTTATATTCGGAGTACGAGGGTGGGTGGGGGGGGGGGGGTAGGAGCAAGCCAGGGGGGTGGGTAAGGAGGACTGTAGGGGTTAGGGTCAAGTCGCACTCAAGACGGTTCAACACGGCTCGTTTTCTGATTGTCAGAACCATGCATGTATTTAGGTTGGTGCGCGTTAAGTTAGGTTGGGTTAGGTTAGGTTGGGTTGTGTTGTGTTGTGTTAGGCTTTAAAATCTAAGCACTCAGGGACGGAGGGAGGACTTGTTCACGGTTGTTACTAAGTGTATGTTATTACTGTATTAGTAATAACATTGTATTGTTATTACTTTATTAGTAATATTTATATTACTATAAATCATATATAGTCGAAAATAGGTCGGGAGTCAGTATATTAGACAACCGACGACTAGAAAGGCGGGGCCCAAGAATTAACTGCTTGAACCTTCAGGCACAAAGAGTAACTGCAAATAGTCAATACAGACAGACGCATACACAGGAGCACAAACAGACACTCATTAAACATAATAACAAATAGACCATTATAACCCCGGTCAACTGAACGTTACTCAACCAGCAGTGAAATAACTCGCTCGACCGAATTGTAGAAATACGAAAAACGCAAATATATTGAGCGTTAATTAACGCTGGAGCGAATAAATGATAGAATGTAAGCACCTCATTCACTGTGGGTGAGCTGTCGACCTTCCTCTCGTTGGGCTCCATACAGAACTCTACTACATTGTCCACGTTCTCGAATCATTCTTTCTGTATAATTTCTGAGAGTTAAACGTTATGAGACGGGATGATAATTCGAGGAATATGCCTTCCTGGTGGGTATGATAGGGAAGATGGTGGTGCTCGAGGAATACGTCTCGCTGGCGGTGGTCTGATGGTGGTCTCTGATGGTGGTGCTCGAGGAACACGCCTCGCTGGCGGTGGTCTGATGGCGGTGCTCGAGGAACACGCCTCGCTGGCGGTGGTCTGATGGTGGTGCTCGAGGAACACGCCTCGCTGGCGGTGGTCTGATGGTGGTGCTCGAGGAACACGCCTCGCTGGCGGTGGTCTGATGGTGGTGCTCGAGGAACACGCCTCGCTGGCGGTGGTCTGATGGTGGTGCTCGAGGAACACGCCTCGCTGGCGGTGGTCTGATGGTGGTGCTCGAGGAACACGCCTCGCTGGCGGTGGTCTGATGGTGGTGCTCTGATGGCGACTACTTCTTCAGCTGGTGCACAGCGGGGCTGGGGGGCCGCCCTTCTCCCCCTCGTGCCAACAACGGTCAGCAATATGCCACGTGGAGTGAGGTCTGCTGCAGTGCGGCCCATTGGAACACACGCCGCTTGCTTAGCTTGCGTGTGAGTGTGTGTGAGAGCTACACACACACACACCCACACACACACACACACACACACACACACACACACTCACACGAGCCTGACGGCTGAGTGGACAGCGCTCGGGATTACGGGCTGCTTCCTGGCGGTGTATGTGTGGGGGAAATATATATATATATATATATATATATATATATATATATATATATATATATATATATATATATATATATATATATATATATATATATATATATATATATATATATCCTGAGCCACTTTTACAGTGAGTGACATGACAGCAGAATATCAGAGAGAGACACGCAGGTAAATACCAAGAGAAAAGAAACATGATAGGTATCACACCAGGACGGCCTCTCGAGTGGTCACAACGGATAGAAGATGATGTACTAAATTGTCCGAACCTAACCTAACATAACCCACGGGCCCACGCAAAGAAAATGTGAACTATTGTGAGCCGCTATGATATTCCGTGCATCATATTTTGTCCGTTGGGTGTTTAGAACCAAGATGCGATGTATTATTCCAGAGAACACATTGTTCACACAGCAGTAGGCCAGGCTTAACATCACAAGATGGTTCCACCCTCATTCTACCTCATGTATGCTTGCAACTTGTCAATTGCAAACATACATGAGTATACACATATATGTACTGTATGTGTAGTAAACATCACTGTAATTGTCTCATGTTAAAAGCGATTGTAAATAAGCAAAAAAATATGTTCGGTGTTTGCTGTCACTCAGCGTGACACATCGGCCAGCTTCATGAAGACTGTTGGTTCACCAGTCTGATGTTGACATTCTCTAGCTGTGTTTATTCTCTCTATTATGTCTCTCTCTCTCTCTCTCTCTCTCTCTCTCTCTCTCTCTCTCTCTCTCTCTCTCTCTCTCTCTCTCTCTCTCTCTCTCTCTCTCTCTCTCTCTCTCTCTCTCTCTCTCTCTCTCTCTCTCTCTCTCTTTCCAAGTCTTCCTCCATCGTCTTCCCTATTATGTATGTATATTAATTTTTCGTTCCATCTCCCTTACCCAAATGTCAGTGTAATCGCTATTCCTGTTGGCACTCTGCTGCCAGGGCATATCATCCAACCAAACAATCCCCCACTCTCCCATTCTCAGCCCTCTTGGCTCCATTCCTAGGTCCCTTATCCCCATTCCCAAACCTCTTACCGCCACTCCTAGGCACCTTACCCCTATTCCCAGGTCCCCATTAACCCTATTCCCAGGCCCCATTACACCTATTCCCAGGCTCCCTCACCGCCATTCCTAATATTGGTGTCCGCGAGCACTTGATGGCCGAGCTCACCAAATCTATTAATTCCCCTTAGGGAGGCGTCCAATAAAGCAGCGACTCGAAAGGATCTTTACTCGGGCGACTGATGGTCGTTTTTCTCGCGTCACTGGATAAGAAAAAACGACCATAATATCAAAGAAAGGTGTGCCAGAATGGCCCTTGAGGGACAGGGGTTCCTGCTCTTAATGGCGGGTTGACCTTGGGGTAATATAGTGCCAAGCTCACGATGTTATCGTCTGCCCTTCTACATTAACCATGAAAAGGATGTTTGGTGACGGGATGATGTGTTGATGGACACATCAACACTTCATTTAGTGTCGGGATGATGGGTGACTCGATGGTGTTAGTTGTGCTTGCTGAGGTTGAGCTTCGGCTCTTTGGTCCCGCCTCTCAGCTGTCAATCTACTGGTGTACAGGTGCCTGAGCTTATTGAGCTCTATCATATCTACATATAAAACTGTGTGTGGAGTCTGCCTGCATCTCCAGCTTGTGCACTAGTCTCCTTTGAAGTACTGTATTAAAGGCTTTCTGGCAATCCAAAAATATGCAGTCTGCCCACCCCTCTCTTGCCTGATTTGTGTCGCCTGGTCGTGGAATTCAATTAATACTGTGAGGCATGATTTGTCGACGTGGTGCTGACCTCGCGGTGATGCTGGTGTTGATCTCGCGGTGTTGTTGGTGCTGATCTCGCGATGATGTTGGTGCTGATCTCGCGGTGTTGTTGGTGCTGATCTCGCGGTGGTGTTGGTGCTGATCTCGCGGTGTTGTTGGTGCTGATCTCGCGGTGGTGTTGGTGTTGATCTCGCGGTGGTGTTGGTGTTGATCTCGCGGTGTTGTTGGTGTTGATCTCGCGGTGGTGTTGGTGCTGATCTCGCGATGGTGTTGGTGCTGATCTCGCGATGGTGTTGGTGCTGATCTCGCGGTGGTGTTGGTGCTGATCTCGCGGTGGTGTTGGTGTTGATCTCGCGGTGTTGTTGGTGCTGATCTCACGATGGTGTTGGTGCTGATCTCGCGGTGGTGTTGGTGTTGATCTCGCGGTGGTGTTGGTGCTGATCTCGCGGTGGTGTTGGTGTTGATCTCGCGGTGTTGTTGGTGCTGATCTCGCGATGGTGTTGGTGCTGATCTCGCGGTGGTGTTGGTGTTGATCTCGCGGTGGTGTTGGTGCTGATCTCGCGATGGTGTTGGTGCTGATCTCGCGGTGGTGTTGGTGTTGATCTCGCGGTGGTGTTGGTGCTGATCTCGCGATGGTGTTGGTGCTGATCTCGCGGTGGTGTTGGTGTTGATCTCGCGGTGTTGTTGGTGCTGATCTCGCGATGATGTTGGTGCTGATCTCGCGGTGTTCTTGGTGCTGATCTCGCGGTGGTGTTGGTGCTGATCTCGCGGTGTTGTTGGTGCTGATCTCGCGGTGGTGTTGGTGTTGATCTCGCGGTGGTGTTGGTGTTGATCTCGCGGTGTTGTTGGTGTTGATCTCGCGGTGGTGTTGGTGCTGATCTCGCGGTGGTGTTGGTGTTGATCTCGCGGTGTTGTTGGTGCTGATCTCGCGATGGTGTTGGTGCTGATCTCGCGGTGGTGTTGGTGCTGATCTCGCGGTGGTGTTGGTGTTGATCTCGCGGTGTTGTTGGTGCTGATCTCGCGATGGTGTTGGTGCTGATCTCGCGGTGGTGTTGGTGTTGATCTCGCGGTGGTGTTGGTGCTGATCTCGCGATGGTGTTGGTGCTGATCTCGCGGTGGTGTTGGTGTTGATCTCGCGGTGGTGTTGGTGCTGATCTCGCGATGGTGTTGGTGCTGATCTCGCGGTGGTGTTGGTGTTGATCTCGCGGTGGTGTTGGTGCTGATCTCGCGGTGGTGTTGGTGTTGATCTCGCGATGGTGTTGGTGCTGATCTCGCGGTGGTGTTGGTGTTGATCTGATGCTGGCACTGACCTGATGCTGGCACTGATATGATGCTGGCACTGACCTGATGCTGGCACTGATCTGATGCTGGCACTGATCTGATGCTGGCACTGACCTGATGCTGGCACTGACCTGATGCTGGCACTGACCTGATGCTGGCACTGACCTGATGCTGGCACTGATCTCGTAATGTTTGGGATGCTCTCCGTCACACTGGCGTGAGGTGCTAACCACGTGTTTGGGATATTAGTTGATGCCTCGTGACCTTCAGCGTTGATTGTTGGCACTAGGGTGCCAATATTGACCCACTCGTGGGTATCATAGTGGCACTGGTCAGGGAATATTAATCACTAACGGCAAGATGTTACCTCAGCGATGTGTTCACTCTCTATGTGGTGGTTGTGGCACTATGAGTAGGCTGGCACAGCTTGAGGGCATCAAGTGGTTGCTCACTTGATGCCACTGTTGGCACTGACCTCATATACCTGTTCACCGGCCTGGTGATGATAACATTACCAACCATTAAGACATTCACGTTTCCAACAACGCATTTTAAGATCTCATTTTGGTCTTTGATATCCTTACAATGGTTATTAATTAGCACTGTATCCCCCCCTTACTCTTCCTCTAAAGATGTTAATGGTGCCATGATTGTATTCACATTCAGCTGGGGCTTTATCCCTCGGGTCGACTGTATTGGGATCAATGATTTGCCCGATCAAGGCCTGAGCACTTGCAGGAAATAATCATTGTTGCAATTGTTCTCAAAATAGACTAGAAGTCGATAGCGGAGGAGGCTAAACACATGACCCTCTTGCACCTGAGTGTTCTCGGTACCTCTGCACCTTGTTAGCGGCTCCTTTGGTGGTTTTATGGGTCGTTATGGTTGTGGTCCCTCGTTAGCGGCTCGTTTGGTGGTTTTATGGGTCGCTAGGGTTTGTGCTCCCGCGTTAGCGGCTCGTTTGGTGGTTTTATGGGTCGTTAGGGTTTGTGCTTCCTCGTTAGCGGCTCGTTTAGTGGTTTTATGAGTTATTACCGTTTGTGCTCCCTCGTTAGCGGCTCGTTTGGTGGTTTTATGGGTCGTTAGGGTTTGTGCTTCCTCGTTAGCGGCTCGCTAACTTGTTATATCCCCAGAGAATTTATTGATTAATCAAATATTCTGAAGGTGAGGACCAGGTGATGGTGTCCCAGGCGTGAAGGTGAGGACCAGGTGATAGTGTCCCAGGCGTGAAGGTGAGGGCCAGAGAAACTATATTCGATCTATACCTGCCTTTGCTACACGTGAATTCTGTCGAGAATATGATTGACAGGTGTTTTGTACAGGTTCATTTGATGTATTTATAAATCAGATTAATCAACGTGTCAGGTCAGTATTACTCCACGAAGAGGCCGAGGAGGCACCAAAGGCAGGTGTGTGTAGCAGGTATATTTGGCTGCGATAGACGCGACATCAAAATCCCGTTTACTCTCCATATAGTTCACACGCGCACTCAAATTATGATCACTCGTTTGCTAGGTCGCACACACACACACACACACACACACACACACACACACACACACACACACACACACACACACACACACACACACACACACACACACACACAAACTGTACACATACATCCTAATATAAATGTTCTCGGACTCCAAACTGTCTCAGTCATGTTGTGGTGGAGGAAGGTATCGTAGCAGCCAGACGCTGCAATGCACTCAACAGTAGCGTGGTAATAACATCTCGTTCACATGGATCATCGGAGAATCGAACTCGGAGCCTGTAGGTTACAAGTTAGGTACTCTAACGTCCTTATTGTGGGCATCCATGGCTCGGTTGGTGAGACAACAGTCTCATACTTTTGAAGCCTGTGTTCGAATCTCTGATGATACAATGATTGAAAAAATATTTTAACATTATTTTTAGAACACAATTTTCTGTAGTAAAGAATATATGAAATTCTCTAATTTAAACGAAGGAAAAGAGCTTACGAAAGGATAATTATTATTATTATTATTATTATTATTATTATTATTATTATTATTATTATTATTATTATTATTAAATCGTAAAATACAAAATTGCAAAAATAACGTCTTCCATTTAGATTAATTTCTAGTCTTTAAAAGCACGAATAGCGATAAATTTAACAGTTCAAATCCCAGTTTTAGCATTTTCAATTATATTTATGAATTTAAAATGGAAAACCATTTTATGTGTGATTCTTAAAAGTGCATTAATGCTTTTGCTCCACAAAAGTGGAGATGCCATTAATATTCATGACTGTTAATGAAGGGAGTTGAGCCCGTCAGAGGTTTATCATTGGTCAGCCAACTGCAGCCGATCCTTGGCGAGGTAGTGTGGCTCTGGTCGTTGGGGGTAGTGTGGCTCTGGTCGTTGGTGGTAGTGTGTCTCTGGTCGTTGGTGGTAGTGTGACTCTGGGCGTTGGTGGTAGTGTGGCACTGGTCGTTGGGGGTAGTGTGGCACTGGTCGTTGGGGGTAGTGTGGCACTGGTCGTTGGTGGTAGTCTGGCACTGGTCGTTGGTGGTAGTGTGGCTCTGGTCGTTGGTGGTAGTGTGGCACTGGTCGTTGGTGGTAGTGTGGCTCTGGTCGTTGCTGGTAGTGTGGCACTGGTCGTTGGTGGTAGTTTGGCTCTGGTCGTTGCTGGTAGTGTGGCACTGGTCGTTGGTGGTAGTGTGGCTCTGGTCGTTGCTGGTAGTGTGGCACTGGTCGTTGGTGGGAGTGTGGCTCTGGTCGTTGGTGGTAGTGTGGCACTGGTCGTTGGTGGTAGTGTGGCTCTGGTCGTTGGTGGGAGTGTGGCTCTGGTCGTTGCTGGTAGTGTGTCTCTGGTCGTTGGTGGGAGTGTGTGGCACTGGTCGTTGGTGGTAGTGTGACTCTGGTCGTTGGTGGGAGTGTGGCTCTGGTCGTTGGTGGTAGTGTGGCTCTGGTCGTTGGTGGTAGTGTGGCTCTGGTCGTTGGTGGTAGTGTGGCACTGGTCGTTGGTGGTAGTGTGACTCTGGTCGTTGCTGGTAGTGTGTCTCTGGTCGTTGGTGGGAGTATGGCACTGGTCGTTGCTGGTAGTGTGGCACTGGTCGTTGGTGGGAGAGTGTGGCTCTGGTCGTTGCTGGTAGTGTGGCTCTGGTCGTTGGTGGGAGTGTGGCTCTGGTCGTTGCTGGGAGTGTGGCTCTGGTCGTTGCTGGGAGATGTGACTCTGGTCATAGCCAGGGAAGTGTGGCTCAACAAAGCTGTAGTCTTGGATGCAATACCACCAACATAATCCCCAGAGCCATAATTGATCATCAATCATCACTTATCATACCTCCATGGTCCGTCTGTCATTTGATGAACCAGGCAAAGGTTTAAACCCAATTCGATGTATCCCTAAAAAAACATCGTTATTAGTGCTCATGGCAGTCATGATTATTTTTCTACCCGCCCCCCCCCCAATCTTCACAATGATATATCTCTAATATGCACAAAATTGTCCTAAATTTCCATAATTACTACTAATATTAGGTATCTCTAGTAACAATGTCCGATGGTTCTACGTTTGAGTAAGTCAGTCAGTCTCTCTCTCTCTCTCTCTCTCTCTCTCTCTCTCTCTCTCTCTCTCTCTCTCTCTCTCTCTCTCTCTCTCTCTCTCTCTCTCTCTCTCTCTCTCTCTCTCTCTCTCTCTCTCTCTCTCTTCTCTCTCTCTCTCTCTCTCTCTCTCTCTCTCTCTCTCTCTCTCTCTCTCTCTCTCTCTCTCTCTCTCTCTCTCTCTCTCTCTCTCTCTCTCTCATATTTCGTTACTGGAGGACAATCGGACACTACATCTTGGTAATTGACTCTAATCTCGAGTCACAGACTCCGGCCCTGAAGCTCCATCACAGTCTCATCCTTCGCTATGTCCAATACTTGGGAACTTGAGTTGAGTCCCCGTTAATGGGTGTTGTGGCACTGCTCACCCAGCTGCTCCTTCACAACTTCTCGCTAATTCAAGGACTGACTGCTGCTCACACTCGCACTCTCTTAGTTGTTTCATGGACATCTTAAGGACTGGACTGCTACCCTAGGTTTTCTCCGATATATTTGATCTCTCTTTAATTTGCAAGATCTGTCTGTGAAATTGTATTTATTGTTTAGGTCTTTGCATTGGTGAACGGGCAGTCTTGTTTATGCAATAACATTTTAAACGAAGCATATAAGTAACTCCATTCGCTCCGGCATATTCGCACAGCAAGTGTTCCGACTGACATTTACTAGTATATGATGCTAATAGCAGTTGGTTTGACACATGTGTTCACATTTAGGTACAAATGGACACTGAGAAGCATATGTGGTCTTAGGAGAATATATAAAAATGATTGTCATTTAAAAGTGTAGTGATCATATGAATAAATCACAGGCATGACGAGGGAGTGCTGATATTGTTTGGTCATGTTGAACGATTGGATGATGGTAGATTGTTGAAGAGAATGGGCAGTAGGTAATTAGTGTAACTAATTCTCTTAGTGTAACACCTTCTCAGTTAAGAGACTTAAAATTGTTCGTTATTGTGAAGATCTCCTTCAGTCTCTTTAGTTTCTCACACACCTCCCTGTCATTCTCTGTGAGCATGTCCTCCCCAGTTTCTTAAGTCTCATCGCTTGTTCCTTTGCTGTTCTGTCCCTCCCATTGTTGCTTTTAATCAGCATTGGTTGGTTCTTTGCCTTATTTGGCAGGTGTTTTTCAAATTGTTGTTAAAAGTGTGAAATAGGAACACACAACCTCCCCCCATCCTTGAAAGGAACACCGAGGACCTCCATCAGTAGAAACCCCGAGCTCCCCACTCTTTATTACTGACGAGTACCCCCCCCCCCTCCCCCCCCTTATCAATAGGAACACCAAGCTCTCCCCTTCCCTCCCCCTTCACTAGGACGGCCGAGCCTCCCTCCATTAATAGGAACATAGGAAACCCCCTTCATTAGGACAGCCGAGGCCTGGCCCTTGTCATTACGACCACCGAGCACCCTCTCCCCCCCTCCACCCCTCCACCCCTCCCCACCGAGGCACGAGACAAACAGTAATTAATCATATGTTCACACGTTTTTTAATTTTTGTTTACAAATTTATTACTAGTTATGATGAGGTCTTGAAGGGGTCTCGACCAGAGATGCAGGAAGATCTGAGAGGAAGGTCGAGCAAGGGGGATTGAAGAGGTTTATGTTGGATTTTGGAAGCTTATGGGAGGGGTTCAGAGAGAGAGAGAGAGAGGGGGGGGCAATGAGGTAGGGGGTAAAGACCTAGAAGAAAGGGGCTGAGGGAAATGGAGGGAGACAGAGTAAAGGGAGGTATAGGAAGGGGAAGCACTATAGTTATTAGGTAGTTTGGGAAGAAGATATATTAAACCTACTGTGCACTGGGGTGGGAGGGAGACACCGTACACACTGTGCACTGGGGTGGGAGGGAGACACCATACACACTGTGCACTGGGGTGGGAGGGGAGACACCGTACACACTGTGCACTGGGGTGGGAGGGAGACACCGTACACACTGTGCACTGGGGTGGGAGGGAGACACCGTACACACTGTGCACTGGGGTGGGAGACACCGTACACACTGTGCACTGGGATGGGAGGGAGACACCGTACACACTGTGCACTGGGGTGGGAGGGAGACACCGTACACACTGTGCACTGGGGTGGGAAGGGGGGGGAGACACCGTACACACTGTGCACTGGGGTGGGAAGGGGGGGGAGACACCGTACACACTGTGCACTGGGGTGGGAAGGGGGGGGGAGACACCGTACACACTGTGCACTGGGGTGGGAAGGGGGGGGGAGACACCGTACACACTGTGCACTGGGGTGGGAGGGGAGACACCGTACACACTGTGCACTGGGGTGGGAGGGAGACACCATACACACTGTGCACTGGGGTGGGAGGGAGACACCGTACACACTGTGCACTGGGGTGGGAGGGAGACACCGTACACACTGTGCACTGGGGTGGGAGGGAGACACCATACACACTGTGCACTGGGGTGGGAGGGAGACACCGTACACACTGTGCACTGGGGTGGGAGGGAGACACCGTACACACTGTGCACTGGGGTGGGAGGGAGACACCATACACACTGTGCACTGGGATGGGAGGGAGACACCGTACACACTGTGCACTGGGGTGGGAGGGGAGACACCGTACACACTGTGCACTGGGGTGGTAGGGGAGACACCGTACACACTGTGCACTGGGGTGGGAGGGGAGACACCGTACACTGTGCACTGGGGTGGTAGGGGAGACACCGTACACACTGTGCACTGGGGTGGGAGGGGAGACACCGTACACACTGTGCACTGGGGTGGGAGGGGAGACACCGTACACACTGTGCACTGGGGTGGTAGGGGAGACACCGTACACACTGTGCACTGGAGTGGGAGGGGAGACACCGTACACACTGTGCACTGGGGTGGGAGGGGAGACACCGTACACACTGTGCACTGGGGTGGTAGGGGAGACACCGTACACACTGTGCACTGGGGTGGGAGGGGAGACACCGTACACTGTGCACTGGGGTGGTAGGGGAGACACCGTACACACTGTGCACTGGGGTGGGAGGGGAGACACCGTACACACTGTGCACTGGGGTGGGAGGGGAGACACCGTACACACTGTGCACTGGGGTGGGAGGGGAGACACCGTACACACTGTGCACTGGGGTGGTAGGGGAGACACCGTACACACTGTGCACTGGGGTGGGAGGGGAGACACCGTACACACTGTGCACTGGGGTGGTAGGGGAGACACCGTACACTGTGCACTGGGGTGGGAGGGGAGACACCGTACACACTGTGCACTGGGGTGGGAGGGGAGACACCGTACACTGTGCACTGGAGTGGGAGGGGAGACACCGTACACACTGTGCACTGGGGTGGGAGGGGAGACACCGTACACACTGTGCACTGGGGTGGGAGGGGAGACACCGTACACACTGTGCACTGGAGTGGGAGGGGAGACACCGTACACACTGTGCACTGGGGTGGGAGGGAGACACCGTACACACTGTGCACTGGGGTGGGAGGGGAGACACCGTACACACTGTGCACTGGGGTGGGAGGGAGACACCGTACACACTGTGCACTGGGGTGGGAGGGAGACACCGTACACACTGTGCACTGGGGTTTGAGGGAGTCACCGTACACACTGTGCACTGGGGTGGGAGGGAGACACCGTACACACTGTGCACTGGGGTGGGAGGGGATACACTGTGCACTGGAGTGGGAGGGGAGACACCGTACACACTGTGCACTGGGGTGGGAGGGAGTCACCGTACACACTGTGCACTGGGGTGGTAGGGGAGACACCGTACACACTGTGCACTGGGGTGGGAGGGTAGACACCGTACACACTGTGCACTGGGGTGGGAGGGGAACACCGTACACACTGTGCACTGAGGTGGGAGGGGAGACACCGTACACACTGTGCACTGGGATGGGAGGGAGACACCGTACACATTGTGCACTGAGGTGGGAGGGAAACACCGTACACACTGTGCACTGGGGTGGGAGGGAGACACCGTACACACTGTGCACTGGGGTGGGAGGGAAACACCGTACACACTGTGCACTGGGGTGGTAGGGGAGACACCGTACACATTGTGCACTGAGGTGGGAGGGAGACACCGTACACACTGTGCACTGGGATGGGAGGGGAGACACCGTGCTGTGCACTAGACAGTGTAGAGGAGACACCGTACACTGTGCACTAGACAGTGTAGAGGAGACACCGCACACTGTGCACTAGACAGTGTAGAGGAGACACCGTACACTGTGCACTAGACAGTGTAGAGGAGACACCGCACACTGTGCACTAGACAGTGTAGAGGAGACACCGCACACTGTGCACTAGACAGTGTAGAGGAGACACCGTACACTGTGCACTAGACAGTGTAGAGGAGACACCGTACACTGTGCACTAGACAGTGTAGAGGAGACACCGTACACTGTGCACTAGACAGTGTAGAGGAGACACCGTACACTGTGCACTAGACAGTGTAGAGGAGACACCGTACACTGTGCACTAGACAGTGTAGAGGAGACACCGTACACTGTGCACTAGACAGTGTAGAGGAGACGCAGCACATTTACATACAGGGTCGACTGGGTGAGCTGTCCGTGTATTTGCATTTATACATTGTGAGGTCGACTTGCGTCAGTTGGTTTTTGTCCAGAGATGGAATCCAAACACGCGCTCTTGTATTCTACATAATTATTCAGGATCAGGTCGGCGTTAAGCGTATTTGGAAGCCAATAACAACCTGATCTCATAATGCACTGGAATTTGGACGTTTTCGGCAACAACGTCAAAATTTCGGTGCTTTAGTGAAATTGAAAGCAACGATTAGAGTGATGGTTACTTTTGAATATGGAGCATTGGCTTCGATAGGTTAGGTGGGGTTGCCTAGGTTCGAACACCTCTGGTTTGGTGGGTTGAATATGTTCGAACACGTCTGGTTTAGTGGGTTGTATAAGTTCGAACACTTCTGGTTTGATGGGTTGCCTAGATTCGAACACTTCTGGTTAGGTGGGTTGCCTAGATTCGAACACTTCTGGTTAGGTGGGTTGCCTAGATTCGAACACTTGTGGTTAGGTGGGTTGCACAGATTCGAACACTTGTGGTTAGGTGGGTTGCACAGATTCGAACACTTCTGGTTATTACAAACAATTTCCATTATAGATGAGATAATGGGTCTAATTAATACTGACTATTTACAAGTCTTAATACGTTAAACACAGGAGTAATTATCAGAATAAATCTTGGTGCTTATGGTCTATAGAGACACTTAAGGACTCAACATTGGCGATATATCAATGTTAGTTTTGTTTTTCTGCGCTTTCACTAAATTCCTTGGAGAATGTCATGAAGATATTTTCATTGATTCAAGACGAATAGACAATTACTTCGTATAACCCGGAAATGGGTCTAAGATGCGTAGAAACACGTGTCAAGTGAAGATACGTAGAGACACATGTCAAGAGAAGATACGAAGAGACACATGTCAAGAGAAGAGACGTAGAGACACATGTCAAGAGAAGATACGTAGACACACATGTCAAGAGAAGATACGTAGGCACACATGTCAAGAGAAGATACGTAGACACACATGTCAAGAGAAGATACGTAGACACACATGTCAAGAGAAGATACGTAGACACACATGTCAAGAGAAGATATGAAGAGAAATATATCAAGAGAAGATACGTAGAGACACATGACAACAGATGTTATACTGTGTGGCGGGTGTTCCTCCGTTTTGGAACTGTGCGAGAGTGTGTGAGAGTACAGGTGTTTACGTGTGTGCTGACCCGGGCTTCCTCCCTCGCTCCGTACCTCGCCCCCATCACTCTCCTCTCTCCTTCCCTCACGCCTCTCACCCACCTTTCTCCGACCCGCCCATTTTTCTCTCTCTTTCGCACCTCTATCCCATCTTATTCCTTCCCTCCCACCTCTCACTTGCTTCTTTCCCACTTCATTCTATCCAACCCTTCTCCCGCCGCCCTACCCTCGTTCTTTCCCTCTCCACCCTCTCTCCCCTCCCACCTCTCTCCTCCCATGCCCCTCTATTGTATCCCCCTCCCTCCACCAAACAACTTCGTGTGATCCAGGGTGCCCGCCACACCAGGGGTACTAAACTGAACCTTTACCATTCACTAACGCCATTTAGACTCCTGCTTTCATGCGCCCTTTACTCATCTTTTGTGCCGTGATTGGAGCTGTGATTAATGACGGTGTGTCTGTGATTGGGGATTAAGGCGGGGCTGGCTTGTGGAGAGAGAGAGAGAGAGAGAGACGATTCTCCACCACCCAAGACACTGACACTATTCTCCATCACCCACAACACATTGACACTATTCTCCACCATCCAAGACACTGACACTATTCTCCACCATCCAAGACACTGACACTATTCTCCACCATCCAAGACACTGACACTATTCTCCACCATCCAAGACACTGACACTATTCTCCACCATCCAAGACACTGACACTATTCTCCACCACCCAAGACTGACACTATTCTCCATCACCCACAACACATTGACACTATTCTCCACCATCCAAGACACTGACACTATTCTCCACCACCCAAGACACCGAGATAGTCTGTCTGTCTCCTCTTACAATCAATACTCGCCTTTCTCTGCTTCTTAAGTGAAGATCAAAGATTTCTTACGTCTTATATTCCCATTCCAAGCCTCGCCTCCGCTCCCAAATATTTACTTCCAGGGATCACAGAGCAATTAGTTGGTGAAGCCGATTGGGGAGGTGAGCTTGGTTCCCTGATTGGCCGATTGTCTGATTACCTGATTAACTTATAAAGTCTATGTCTGTATTGTTGGTTAATGGAGTGGGTGACTGATAGAGTGACTGATTGTGATTGTTGAATGATCAACTGTCTGTGTGACTGGTAGATTGTCTAAACTGTTATGACTAGTGGATTGCATAAACTGTTATAACTACTGATGGTTCACAGACCATTCACAGTTATCATCGTAGTTTCAAAATGTTGACATTTTTGTTTGTAACCGTATTTAATGATTTTATTAACGTGTTCATGTATTTTGTGGATAACTAGATGGGTACCCGGCGGTTCCCGGGTCAACCCCTGAAGGTTAGTTGTGCTCATATCCAACCCAAAACACTCATTTAAGTGTTGGGAACTCCTAGATCGTAAACCTTTCGTCCTAACACATGTTTTGCCATGTTTGTGCCTAAACGGCTTCATAGGCTTATAAAGAGACCTCCCTTCAAAGGGGCCCTAAGGGGCTGACCCCGACCCCTCCTATGACCGTCCCCCTACACCCACCAGTCACACTGCAAAGTTCGGTGAGGCTAAACGGACACTCTGTATTATAGATATAGATAAGGCACCACACGTTATAAATAGTTCAGTCACTCTTGCCCTCCATGCCGGTACTCTGTACTCGAAACTCCTGACACTGGTAAAAAAATCATCTTCCAAACAAAATCTCCTCATGCATGTTCCTAGGCACTGTACGCGCGGTGTTTTTCGACCATGTGATTTTTTTTGATCATGTGATTTTCAACGGCAGTCAGAATGATCCATCAGCAGAAGCGTGTCTCCGTGGGAGCGATAAATTTCGGAACAAGATGTTCAGGAACCGGAGAAGAGGTCTTCAGCCTTCTAATGCCACATTATGTAACCGATAAATAATGCATTTATAACTTAAAATTCTATTGAATTAGAAGAGTTTTTATGTGTTTTCTCCGCCTTAAACTCAAACAAAAACATTTATATTTTACAAATAAACTATTTGATTCTTCATCACTTGGAAGAGGTGTGAAGTCAAGGAGCTGGGATATGAAGACAAGAAGAAAATCCGTAGGAGCCGTAATAAGGATTCGAACCTGTGGGCTGGGTATTCCCAGGCACACGCCCCAGACAGCTAGGCCACCACATGCATATTGATACATCGACACATTATTTAGCCACTTGGACAAATCGGCTATCGACCCGCAACTATGCCAGAAGCGAGGCCGTCGCTGAAGCAGCCAGGCTGAGAGAATGGGAAGTTAGTGAAAGAACGCGCTTAATTCCTTTAGCTCCCCACCGTGGTTCATTAAGGGGATTAAACCCTCTGTGCTCCAAAGGTCTTCGAGTAAGAGGGTAACGCCTCTTAACTGGGAGGGAAATAGCGATTAAGATTGTCCTTTCCTGGTTAAGCGGTGATGCTTTGTGGGTTGACATTTAAACCTCTTGTCTGTGCTCGCGTACAGAGCGAAAGGATAATAATAAGATGAGGAGAGGAGAGAAGCATGAGTGGAAGAAGGCAGAAGGAGGGAGGAGGAGGATGTAGGAGAACGAGAAGGAGGCCGACGACAAGATATAGAAAGAGGGAGGAGGAAGAGATGTAGCAGAAAGAGAATTAGAAGGACGAGGAGGAGGAGAATATAGTTAATCAATCAAAGATCCAATTTCAGCGCCAGTTCTAACCATTGGCCATAAAGCCAACACTAGACTACCATTCCCTTCTCTGCTACCATGCCCTCCCCCCCTCCCCCACCTCCTTCCCTTATGCCCCGGGCATTCTCTTATTTCACACTCACATTACTTTATTCCTCCCACCATCACCCCTCGAACTAGAGCCCTTTATTCAATCACCCTTTGAGCACGTGCCCTCGTATCATCGCCCCTTGAACTAGTGGCACTCTCCCCGTTCCATAACCTGGCATGGCTCCCGCAGGTATCCACAGGTGTCCACAGGTGTCCACAGGTCCTACCATTAGGGGGTAATTTTGTTTCATAACTCGCTAACGTTTTAATGGTCAGGCCAAAACTTCGCTCCAAGTTAAAGATCTCTTAAAAATCTCTCATAACATTAACAAATGCCTCTTGTTCAAGAACTGTCACGAAGAAAATGTTCTTTGAAATTGCGTAAAAGGCAATTTGAAAACATTGAAAAGGCTCGTTGAAAGACATTTCTGACGCCTCGGAAGCTATATATAAATGTCCGAGATTTAAAAGTACTTAAGAAAAGCGTCAACAATTGTCAACTATGTCAACAATTTATTAATAAGATGAATATATGACAGTTCGCCCCGTGTATTTAGGACACTTCACTTCTTACACGAATGTCTTGCGTGTGCGTCCTGAGTGTGGGTCCTTTGGGTCTTGCATGTGCTTCCTACAAGGTATCATCTTCATCTGGACCTGCTACCAACCTCCCACATGCCCCTACCTCACCATGGTTCCCATTCTGACACTCGTCATAAACATCAGACCTGGTTGTGTCCTGACAACTCAGAATACCAAACACACAGCTTTTAGGCAAGAGGGAAATAACCATATTGGAGAAGTCATAGACAATATTATGAGGAACAAATATATAACGCATCTCTTCCTGACTCTGTCAGACAACGCCGTCGGGGACAAACTGGAAGTAATATCTGCCGGTAATATTCCTGGTAAACACGAGCATCCATCTGTCAAACAGGCTGTACCAACGAACCCAAGTCAGAAACCTTTACATCTAAGTCAATAATATATAAAGCCTTCCTGAGAGAGGTGGTGCAAAGCAGTGTGGATGAAAGCAGTCATTAGAGACAAGAAGACATGCCGAATATACATCTATTTGTACAAAGGATTACACATCATGACCAAATACATGAAGGAATATACATCTGGAGTTTGCCACGTAACGCTGCAACACCCTCCAGCTTCTGTGCAAGTCACAACTCTGCAACCAGATATAACACTCTCATACAACTTACGACACACAATTGTTAGACGCGAGTGAAAGACTGGTGAGGCAGCTTAAGGATGAGCTGCAGTGTGCGTGCAAAACACAATTCACCCAAATAATATGTGATTTATTTATAAAAAAAAATGAAAGAAATGCAGCAAACTTTGGTGAATATAGTAAATAATCCTTATAGTCATTTTACCGAAGAAACACCTGACCTCAAGGACGCCTCAGGAAACACCTTATATCTAGGACACCTCAGGAAACACCTTATATCTAGGACACCTCAGGAAACACCTTATATCTAGGACAACTCAGGAAACACCTTATATCTAGGACACCTCAGGAAACACCTTATATCTAGGACAACTCAGGAAACACCTTATATCTAGGACACTTCAGGAAACATCTTATATCTAAGACACCTCAGGAAACACTTTATCAGTACGTGAACTAACCTACACTCCAGGAATAACTCATGTTAGACAAAGACGCTGCTGGCTAACAATACCAAACAGGGAACAGAATGCTTAAACTAATTTACAAATAATGGAAACTAAACACCAGCAAACGAAACTTCCAAATAAAACATATTGCAGCATCCAGAACCCATAATGATCAACAACCACTCTTCCCAACAAATAAAAATCAACTTTAAAGCAACTTTAGGCAAGTAAGAAGCTTCTGTAACCTCTGGACTAAAACAGAACTACATTTACACAAGGCTCTATTTTAGAGCCTTATATAAGGCTCTATTCTAGACACATTCAAGACACGAAGTCTCATGGCTTCGTGCCTTGAATACTCTCCTATACCAAAACATAAAAAAGCAAACTTGTTAACATAAGCCGCGCAAAACAAGGCACCCAGGAACACCGCCCACTATATGACCCAACTATCCAGGAGCTTCTGAATTGCTGAACATATAACCATTGAACTTCACGCCTTCCACCAAGCCAGCCTTCAACGCTGCCACCAAGCCAGCCTTCAACGCTGCCACCAAGCCAGCCTTCAACGCTTCCACCAAGCCAGCCTTCAACGCTTCCACCAAACCAATCCTAGTGGATTGCAGTTCCACTAGGGTGGAAGCGTTCCACCCTAGTGGAACTGCAATCCACTAGGGTGTGGAGTACGATGGAAATTTATTTTAACATGCATGTTGAAATACCTGTGAGAAACCGTAGAAACATTCACCAAGCACATCGTAAGAGACCAATCTCTACCGGACACACACATCGTGCCATCAAGACGGACATCTCGCCTCATATCACAACTTTCAAACTAAATTCCAAATTTTGTCAAATTTTCATCACCTTTACCTTTTCCTCGTCGTTACTCACGCACAAAAAAAGACAAAATAGTGCTGAAACTTCTGGCCATGCTATTAAGGACTTTTATGGGACCCCGCTTCGCACAGCATCTTCAAAGCCGCCCTACGTCCCTCCTTGGTAAACAGTTTTCAAACGTAATATAAGTACATATATCCTAATTTTGTTATAATTTATAACGCGGAAAATTCCTTAATTAGTTCCCTCTTTCTTCAGTTAGACAATTTATAATTTAATATTGTAGAGTAAGTTCGTCGTAGGGGGTAGCTTTGAAGGCTGGCTTGGTGGCAGCGTTGATGGCTGGCTTGGTGGCAGGGTTGAAGACTGGCTTGGTGGCAGCGTTGATGGCTGGCTTGGTGGCAGCGTTGAAGGCTAGCTTGGTGGCAGCGTTGATGGCTGGCTTGGTGGCAGCGTTGAAGGCTGGCTTGGTGGCAGCGTTGATGGCTGGCTTGGTGGCAGCGTTGAAGGCTGGCTTGGTGGCAGCTTTGAAGCCTGGCTTGGTGGCAGCGTTGAAGGCTGGCTTGGTGGCAGCTTTGAAGGCTGGCTTGGTGGCAGCGTTGATGGCTGGCTTGGTGGCAGCTTTGAAGCCTGGCTTGGTGGCAGCTTTGAAGCCTGGCTTGGTGGCAGCGTTTAAGGCTGGCTTGGTGGCAGCGTTGAAGGCTGGCTTGGTGGCAGCGTTGAAGGCTGGCTTGGTGGCAGCGTTGAAGGCTGGCTTGGTGGCAGCGTTGATGGCTGGCTTGGTGGCAGCGTTGAAGGCTGGCTTGGTGGCAGCGTTGAAGGCTGGCTTGGTGGCAGCGTTGAAGGCTGGCTTGGTGGCAGCGTTGAAGGCTGGCTTGGTGGCAGCGATGAAGGCTGGCTTGGTGGCAGCGTTGAAGGCTGGCTTGGTGGCAGCGTTGAAGGCTGGCTTGGTGGCAGCGATGAAGGCTGGCTTGGTGGCAGCGTCGAAGGCTGGCTTGGTGGCAGCGTCGAAGGCTGGCTTGGTGGCAGCGTTGAAGGCTGGCTTGGTTATACCAGCGCCAGGCTACTGGGGTCGACCGTGTGCCTGTGCCCTACGCCACAGGTCAAGGCCGCAGGGAGACGTCAAATATTGCTGATACAGCTCGCTGCATGGGAGCGATTGGGCCCGCACCCCTTCTGCTGATTTAGAAATATGTTCCATAGTATCTCGTGTGCAGGATAAACATACACAGGCAGCTGACGCAGACACACACACACACACACACACACACACACACACACACACACACACACACACACACACACACACACACACACACACACACACACACACACACACACACACACACACACACACACACACACACACACACACACACACTCACTCACACACACACTCATGAGATGAGCAGTGAAGCGTTGCTTGAACGGAATTTGTTTCTATCCACATGTCTCAGCTCCTATCATATCCTCGATACGATATGAGGATAGGAGCGTCCCTGCTCCTATTCTGTCCTTGTATTACTTCCTATTGCTGTATAGTCAAACCTGCTTGTCGATTTGACCCAATTGTGATCTTAATTCAATTCTACTGTTTTCACTATTTTTTTAAATGGCGTTGGGTTGATTACCAAGGAAATTTTCATTGTGTGGATATAATTGTTTATCCTTGAGAGTTGAGTGTGTTTAGTGTGAATATTCAGAGCTTAAGACACACTTCCTGTAGTTAAACTGTTATGTACCTGTTTGCATAGTAAGGGAGAGGACATGAATATTATCCGTTTGAGTTAGCATTTGCGTGCGGTCGGCCTGGTGTGAAGGTTGTGTGTGAGAGTGGGCGAGCTGGCCTGCACGTGGGTGTGTGAGGACAAGCTGGCCTGCACGTGGGTGTGAGAGGACACGCTGGCCTGTACGTGGGTGTATGAGGACAAACTGGCCTGTACGTGGGTGTATGAGGACAAACTGGCCTGTACGTGGGTGTATGAGGACAAACTGGCCTGTACGTGGGTGTGTGAGGACAAGCTGGCCTGTACGTGGGTGTGTGAGGACACGCTGGCCTGTACGTGGGTGTATTTTACAAATTGTGGTCAGAGTAAGCACATATACACCAATATTCGAAAGTTTCCATACACTGGTTGCTATCATACACGGCTGGAACAAAGAGATAATTGGCCAGAACTATTAGGAATTTCACAACTCGTTGTGTGTTGTGAAGATGCATCTCCAAACTTTGTATAAAGTCTTATAATGGGGCGTAATCACGGCGTTTATGGAATCTTCTTCATCTGAGGTCCGCGGAAACACGAAAGTTTAAAATGGTTGAGGAGATTGTCTGGAAACTTCAGGTCCAGGATGTCTTGAGCTAATAGTGAGGTTTCTTCTGTCTGTTATATTTTTGGATATCGTTTTCACCATCTTTTCCTCTCCCCCTCTTTCTTTTAAATTAAGTAAATCTTCGTATTTTCTCTTATTTTTGAGGTTTAAGCCCAACTCTTTCTCCCTTATTTTGTTTAAGTTACCTAAAACCCGATTTTTATTTTTGTTGTGTACTTTCTGTTTACTTGTGTTTCTCATGTAATATAACTTATATCTCAGCTGTGAGAAATAAATTCACGAGATAAAAAATCTTGTGTATGTTAATGCCGTAAAGAGTTTGTACCTTTTGACCATTCTTCTCGTACAAGCTCGAAGCTTTATAAAACAGATTTCTTGGTTGTTGCATCTTGCAACTTTTTCACTTGGATAAATTAGTGGCCGTAGGGAGAACTTAGCCCCCATTGCACCGTTACACGGAGCTTAATTAGTTAATAAACACCTGGCTTATTTCCGTTTTAACACTGGTCCGTTATCTGTTAAAAAGACGGGTAGTTTAAGAGGTGTTGCACCGGGGTGAGCTACGCTAATTGTCAGGTGAACGTGCCAAGCTAGTTCGACAGTATAGCACATGTATAGTGAGGCCAAGACCCGGGTACGACTGAGGGAAGAAATCGTGCCCAACCACTTCCACCGTCGGGGACTGAACAAGAAGGTCGGTGTTCAGTCCAACTACGCGGCCTATTAGTTGAGAGGACGGGACGCGATAACTGGGTAACAATAGTGGAAGTTAAATAAGTGACAAGCATAATAACTGAAATAATCGCAAATTACATACATGAGAACACATTGAAATTCTCCTGCCAGAAAGTGATGGACTTGGCAGTTGATGAGGAACCCGGATGTGAGAGGCGTAAGATGCAAAGTCATAAGTTTGAAGATGAAGTGGGGACCAGGAGCTGAGGTTCGTTCTCCACAAATACACATTGCCAAACAATTTCAACAACCAGTCGACCAGTCCGTGAAAAAAACGACGCATTAATATACAAAAATGAAGCACTGTAATACCGACGTTTTCAATACATTGGCGTCGGTGCGTTGAGTGTTGTCTGTGTCGCACGTGTCTAGCTGGACGTAAACAGTTGATTTTTTAACGGAGTGGCAAGTGGAGAGGACGAGGTGACTCCAAGCCCACCAAACCTTATTTTGAATTGATGAGAGAATAATAAACTAGACATTTTCCCTTAAAGTTGAAGATCCACTTGACTGTCGTGGTGTGTACACGGCAGCTGCTCACCGCTGTAGTCCCTTGATCAACACGACAGCTGCACACTGCTGTAGTCCCTTGCTCAACACGGCAACTGCACACTGCTGTAGTCCCTTGCTCAACACGGCAACTGCTCACTGCTGTAGTCCCTTGCTCAACACGGCAACTGCTCACCGCTGTATAGTCCCTTGGTCAACACGACAGCTGCACACTGCTGTAGTCCCTTGCTCAACACGACAGCTGCTCACCGCTGTATAGTCCCTTGATCAACACGACAACTGCACACTGCTGTAGTCCCTTGATCAACACGACAGCTGCACACTGCTGTAGTCCCTTGCTCAACACGGCAACTGCACACTGCTGTAGTCCCTTGCTCAACACGGCAACTGCACACTGCTGTAGTCCCTTGCTCAACACGGCAACTGCTCACCGCTGTATAGTCCCTTGGTCAACACGACAGCTGCACACTGCTGTAGTCCCTTGCTCAACACGACAGCTGCTCACCGCTGTATAGTCCCTTGATCAACACGACAACTGCACACTGCTGTAGTCCCTTGCTCAACACGGCAACTGCTCACCGCTGTATAGTCCCTTGATCAACACGACAGCTGCACACTGCTGTAGTCCCTTGCTCAACACGACAGCTGCACACCGCTGTAGTCCCTTGGTCAACACGACAGCTGCACACCGCTGTAGTCCCTTGGTCAACACGACAGCTGCACACCGCTGTAGTCCCTTGGTCAACACGACAGCTGCACACCGCTGTAGTCCCTTGGTCAACACGACAGCTGCACACCGCTGTAGTCCCTTGGTCAACACGACAGCTGCACACCGCTGTAGTCCCTTGGTCAACACGACAGCTGCACACCGCTGTAGTCCCTTGGTCAACACGACAGCTGCACACCGCTGTAGTCCCTTGGTCAACACGACAGCTGCACACCGCTGTAGTCCCTTGGTCAACACGACAGCTGCACACCGCTGTAGTCCCTTGGTCAACACGACAGCTGCACACCGCTGTAGTCCCTTGGTCAACACGACAGCTGCACACCGCTGTAGTCCCTTGGTCAACACGACAGCTGCACACCGCTGTAGTCCCTTGGTCAACACGACAGCTGCACACTGCTGTAGTCCCTCGGTCAACACGACAGCTGCACACCGCTGTAGTCCCTCGGTCAACATGACAGCTGCACACTGCTGTAGTCCCTCGGTCAACACGACAGCTGCGCCACCACCGGAAGGTCATGATAAAAGATGTACGCTGGTTCAGCCTCCGGCGGATGTATTGAAATGAATAATCGGATATCTGTAGTGTATTGCTGTGGCCAGATTGTATTGGTGGTGGTGGTGGTGGTGGTAGTGACGGCTATGGTGGTTGTGGTGGTGGTGAGAAGTGATGGTGGTAACAGTGGTAGTTGTGGTGGTAACTGGTAGTGGTGGTGACGAACATAGTGAAAGATGTTCTGACTTTGACCATTGTAGAGTTATACCGCCGACGTTAATTTTGCATGGCCTACAAACATTGACATGTAAGATTAAACACTCATTAAATTGGTCATTAACATAAATGAGAGATAATGTGGGTTTCATGACCGACCCTTCAGGGAATCCGCTTGTTACTTTGACTCTGAGTCCAGTCTATTAGGTACTCTGTTACCCATGTAGGTGCTCCTCTGCATACTCTCGGCTACCTCTTATGTTTATGTATTGGTCTCTTGAGCGGAAACGGCAAAGTTTTTTTTGGCAAAGGTGTGTGCGTGTGTGTGTGTGTGTGTGTGTGTGTGTGTGTGTGTGTGTGTGTGTGTGTGTGTGTACTCACCTATTTGTTCTCAGCTATTTGTGCTTGCGGGGGTTGAGCTCTGGTTCTTTGGTCCCGCCTCTCAACTGTCAATCAACTGGTGTACAGATACCGAGCCTACTGGGCTCTATCATATCTTCATTTGAAACTGTGAATGGAGTCAGCCTCCACCACATCACTACCTAATACATTCCACCTGTTAACTACTCTGACACTGAAAAAGTTCTTTCATACGTCCCTGTGGCTAATTTGGGTACTCAGTTTCCACATGTGTCCCCTTGTTTGCGTACCACCCGTGTTAAACAGCTTATCCTTATCTACCCTGTCAATTCTTCTGAGAATTTTGTAGGTAGTGATCATGTCTCCTCATACTCTTTCGTCTTCCAGAGTTGTGAGTGCTGGAAAGTGCTGGCACACACACACACACAAGAGTGTGTGTGTGTACTCACCTAATTATACTCACCTAATTGTGCTTGCGGGGGTTGAGCTCTGGCTCTTTGGTCCCGCCTCTCAACCGTCAATCAACTGGTGTACAGATTCCTGAGCCTATTGGGCTCTATCATATCTACATTTGAAACTGTGTATGGAGTCAGCCTCCACCACATCACTTGCATGATGTGGTGGAGGCTGTGTGTGTGTGTGTGCGTGTGTGTGTGTGCGTGTGTGTGTGTGTGTGTGTGTGCGTGTGTGTGTGTGTGGGTATCGTATTCCTGCATTATTATCCTCCCTCCTGCACAGTCTTCCAAGATACTGAAAAGCGATTGGTGCATCAGAACGGTATGATGACTCCCCAATGTCTTACCATTATATTCATGAGACTCCAGAGAGAAAATTACGCAGCGGATCGGGTTGGTTTTGAAGCACGAGAAGATTGAGATTAATGGAATAGAATGAGGTCAAGTTGAGGTTACCTAGGAAGGCTTGGGCAGGTGGAACACATTGGAGCATTAGTAGTCTTCAGCGAGGTTAGGTCATTATGAGGGGATATGAGGACATCACCAGGCTGGTTTCAGGCTGGGATATGAGGACAGCAAAAGGCTGGGATATGAGGACAACACAAGAGCTGGGATATGAGGACAGGACAAGGCTGGGATATGAGGACAGGATAAGGCTTGGATATGAGGACAGGATAAGGCTTGGATATGAGGACAACACAAGAGCTGGGATATGAGGACAACACAAGAGCTGGGATATGAGGACAGGACAAGGCTGGGATATGAGGACAGGATAAGGCTTGGATATGAGGACAGGATAAGGCTTGGATATGAGGACAGGATAAGGCTTGGATATGAGGACAGCACAAGAGCTGGGATATGAGGACAACACAAGAGCTGGGATATGAAGGACAGCACAAGAGCTGGGATATGAGGACAGCACAAGAGCTGGGATATGAGTAGAGGATAATAGCTGGGATATGAGAACGGAGTGAAGGAACGGTGCGATAAAGGTGTCGCATGTACAGACGGGATTGTGCAATAGACGTTAGTATTGTCCAAACTACAGAAATAGACGTTAGTATTGTCCAAAACACTGGAATAAGCGTTAGTTTTGTCCAAATCTGCTGGAACTTTCACTAGCGGTGTCCAGATCTCTGGAACTGACGCTAGAATACTCTCGTGGAAACAACTGGAAATAAATTAGATCCAAAGGAGCTTCCAATTAGCCCGTTTCTTCCTGTTTGTGCACTTCGAGTCGTGACCACGTAAAACACCCTAAAAATATATATATGTATGTGTTCATACATACATACATACATACACATTCACACGATCATGAAAATATACGTATAAAAGCGCACATTTGCATACAAGAAAGTATTGAAGGCGGGTGTAGCAACGTATTTGTGAAGGCAGAGTTTGTGGATAGAATATAGTGTTGACGACGGATTGTGAATCTAGAACGAAGCCAACTGTGCTTCGAGACCCTCTATTGTCTGGTGGACAGGCAGCCTGTTTCCCGGAACCAGACTTCCTGTGTCGATTTAGAACAAGCAGTTATGACTGCCGTGTTCTCATATGAGTATAATATTTGTATATCTGTGTATATATTTTCCCTACTACGAAAGTATATTGCGTATACGTCTTGTAGGAACATATGGTCAGTATGTTGTCCGGACATATTTACTGCGTTCTCAAAATTACTCCAGTTTCTGTTAACTCAGTTCTTTGTGTATCATGTTGGTTGTTCTTCCCGTTTGGGGAAGTATCTCCGTGGGACCTAGGACTATTAGGGCAACAGTGCCTGCTCCCCCCCCCCCCCCTCTCTCTCTCTCTCTCTCTCTCTCTCTCTCTCTCTCTCTCTCTCTCTCTCTCTCTCTCTCTCTCTCTCTCTCTCTCTCTCACTCTCTCTCTCTCTCTCTCTCTCTCCTCTCTCTCTCTCTCCTCCTCTCTCTCTCTCTCTCCCTCTCTCTCTCTCTCTCTCTCCTCCTCTCTCTCTCTCTCCCTCCCACCTCGCTCTCTCTCTCTCTCTCTCTCTCTCTCTCTCTCTCTCTCTCTCTCTCTCTCTCTCTCTCTCTCTCTCTCTCTCTCTCTCTCTCTCTACTTCCCCCATTCTCTCACTCCCCAGAGTGTGGAGGTGAGCGTTGAATATTGAGTAGGGAGGGAATGAAATGAGAGGAACTTGATATTTAGTGATTCAGTGAGATTCGTAGTTATTATTGCCAGGAATTCAGAGAGTATTTTGATTCAGGAGAGATCGGTGATTCTGATAGTAAGAATTTCATATATATTATTATTGGTTAATGTTCGTGAACTGAAGTGCCAAGATTCGTGCATTCTGTAAAATTGCTCGTATTCGTGTCTCCATTAGTAAGTTAGTGTACAGTGTTAGTATATGCAAATTACTTTCCCTTCCTTGTATATCTTCATTCTAGCTGGCCATCTGTCACTTGTTTAGAATTTCATCACTTTACACTTACTGAAGCTGAAATTTAGTAACCATTTCTATGACTGATTCTGCAGCTTGTCTTAGGATACTTAATACTGAGAGTTGAAAATATTACTGTAAGAGGATCTCGACTTCTCGTGATTCAGGCAGCTGAGTGATTTGTATCTATTTGTTTCTTGTTTTGATTTAATTGTGTTTCTTGTATTGATTTCATTGTTTCATTCTATTGATTTAATTGTATTAATTTATTGGTGTTTCAGTCTAGTAAGAGTTTTCAGTTATGGATTTAATTTAATTAACTCGTACTTTGTCCATATTTCTATTCCTTTTCGTAAGTAAAGTGAACGCAGTCTGACAGCCATAAAATGAGTAGGAGAAGAGAGATATGACCACTACATGCAAGATACTGAGGGAGATAAAGTAAACAACGACATTAGCTTAATAAAACTAAGAGAAAATAGCATACTCGGACAAAATTGGATGCTGGGAACACACAATTGAGAAGCTTAAATGTCAGGAAATACTCGTGCCCTCACGGATGGTGCCTGCTTGATACCTGGTTGATGGGGTTCTGGGAGTTCTACTTCTACTCCAAGTTCTACTGACTTGTGAGAGTTTGGTCCACCAGGCCGTTGCTTGGAGCGGCCCCCAGGCCCACACATCCACCACAGCCCGGTTGGTTCGGCACTCTTTGAAGAAAACTATGTAATTTTCTCTTGAACATGTCCACAAGTGTCCACAAGATGTCCACAAGATGTCTACAAGTGTCCAAAAGTGTCCACAAGATGTCCATGGTCAACAAGTGTTATTCATGGAAGAAAGACATTGTGTAAGCCACCTCCATCCATAATTTCTAAAGAAACTTGAACATAATGATTTCAACGTCAGCAACAGGGACAAGAAGTTTAGTTGAGAGGGCATGAGGAGCAAGGCCTGAGTTCCCTCAATATTAGATGAGCTCCACCACCACCTGTGATCATTGGAGCTTCGAGTAATTAATTAAGATAACTTTTTTTTTTAACTTCGTTTGTAATGATTGGCACTTTGATTGTGCAACAATCCCCAGGTGATGTTCTTCAGTGTGTCAGACTCGAGTCACCTTCCTAACCTGCCACTGGAGGAGTGTAACACTCACTCCCACATTTGATTAAGAACCTAACATATAGATGTCGCTCCTGAATTAAATTCCCCGTCCTACTCTGCCCTGCTCGGCACCTATAATGCGAGCAGAGGTAATTTTGACAGGGGCTGAAGAGCCAGATTAGTCCGCCAAGGTGAAGGGGTGAGTCTCTCGGGTCACGACATTGAACCGTCCCATTGTGCAACCAGGAACCGCGAGGCAAAGCCACTCTCGTCTTTTCCAAGAGATGGTGGTGGAAAGTGACACAGAAGACAACCCCTGGGAATCCATCTTTACTCCAATAGCCATCCAGAGCAACAGTTTGGTGGCACTCGACCGTTGAAAGACTCTCTTAGAGTTACGGTGGTTGTCTCAATCACATTTTAATTAATGAGTAAGAACTTGATATTTTTTTGGGGGGATCAGTATGCCCGATTGCACTTAAAAACATTGGCTACGATGGCCTAAACTAATGTGTGTTAAATTACCTGTGGTCATCGGGGCTTCGAGTAATTGATGAACGTCACTGGAAGAGAAGAAGCTCAGGGAAATAGGCAGGCAGAGGACAGATTATTTAGCAGCGCCTGGACAAGAACAAGGCGACACAGGTGGAAACTTAATTCCCAAATGAGCCACAGAGACATTAGAAAGAATTTTTCAGTGTCAGAGTAGTTAGTAAATGGAATGCATTAGGTAGTGATGTGGTGGAGGCTGACTCCATACACGGTTTCAAATGTATATATGATAGAGCCCAGTAGGCTCACCATCACCACCATCCACCACCACCATCCACCATCCACCACCATCACCATCCACCACCACCCCTCGCCAACACCATCCCGCCACCTGCCACAAGTGGTCAACACCAATAAGCAAGGTGCAACCTTAACGATCCATTGCCAGCCGTCAGAGAGCAGTTGCTGACAATCTGATTGATGGGCTGAAGTGACCAGCTGTCATACCGACGGTCTCGTGTGCTGACGATCTGTATTGTACAGACAAGCTATCGTGCTGAGGGACTGACATTTAGCGCGCTATTAAGATGAACGATGGTCCTATAACAGGGCTCGACAGGTGAGTAGAGGACTGAAAATGACGTTTATAGGACCTAACATTGCAAGATAGCACCAAATCTCTTGTGTTGCAAAGGACCGCTGACCGCACAAAGTTATTTGTAAACGCATTTCTGACGAGTCCTAATTGGCTGGACGCGTAAGGTTGAACTCTGAAGTTGGTTTGATACTATATTTGGTCTTCCTCGGATGATTGTGTCCTTTGACGGATGATTGTGACCTTTGACGATGATTGTGACCTTTGTACAGATGATTGTGACCTTTACACAGATGATTGTGATCTTTACACAGATGATTGTGATCTTTACACAGATGATTGTGATCTTTATACAGATTGTGACCTTTACACGGATGATTGTGGCCTTTCACGGATGATTGTGGCCTTTATACAGATGATTGTTACCTTTACACGGATGATTGTGACCTTTACATGGATGATTGTAACCTTGACACTGATGATTGTGGCCTTTTACGGATGATTGTGACCTATATACAGATGATTGTGACCTTTCCGATGACGAGTGTTACTTTCCACGGAGACAGCGGGATCTCTGCGACTACATTAAAATTCCGAGAAAGCGTCAGTATCACGGTGCTCCCTATTTCAGTAAACCACCGCAATTTTTACGTTGGTGTCTCTTTGAGAGAAAATTAATAAGATACATTAACTGGGAGGACAGGTTGAACTAGAAATGAAAAAAACCCAACCAACCCACCTAACCCATCGAGGAAGATGCATGGAAATCGTCAATATTACTTAGTGTTCTATTTCAACTAATAAGTCGCATTTTAACGGATTGTATAATTCCGTTATTAATGCGACTTAATACGGGAGCGTATATATATCCTTCATAATAATCACGTAACGAACTAGCTCACATATACGCCCATTGACAGGCTGACACCATGGAATGGCAATGAACTAAGTTTATTGTTGGTATTTCTGCGGTAATTGACTATGCAACCGCCATTATTTAATGGGTATGACGGCCCCATTATAGTGATCAAAGTCAGGTGGACGAGAGCGCCGATTAACGTGTGTATTTCCTGGTGTCATGTGTTCAGTGTATGACGGGGATTTACTCTAATATGTCACATGATGTGAGGCATAATGTATGTTCTCATGAAGTATGATGGGTCTGTGTATGTTCTCATGAAGTATGATGGGTCTGTGTCTGTTCTCATGAAGTATGATGGGTTTGTGTATGTTCTCATGAAGTATGAAGGGTCTGTGTATGTTCTCATGCTGTGTGAAGGGTCTGTATATGTTCTCATGCTGTGTGAAGGGTCTGTATATGTTCTCATGCTGTGTGAAGGGTCTGTATATGTTCTCATGCTGTGTGAAGGGTCTGTATATGTTCTCATGCTGTGTGAAGGGTCTGTATATGTTCTCATGAAGTATGAAGGGTCTGTATATGTTCTCATGAAGTATGAAGGGTCTGTATATGTTCTCATGAAGTATGAAGGGTCTGTATATGTTCTCATGAAGTATGAAGGGTCTGTATATGTTCTCATGAAGTATGAAGGGTCTGTATATGTTCTCATGAAGTATGAAGGGTCTGTATATGTTCTCATGAAGTATGAAGGGTCTGTATATGTTCTCATGAAGTATGAAGGGTCTGTATATGTTCTCATGAAGAATGAAGGGTCTGTGTATGTTCTCATGCTGTGTGAAGGGTCTGTATATGTTCTCATGCTGTGTGAAGGGTCTGTATATGTTCTCATGCTGTGTGAAGGGTCTGTATGTGTTCTCATGAAGTATGAAGGGTCTGTGCATGTTCTCATGAATTATGAAGGGTCTGTGCATGTTCTCATGAAGTATGAAGGGTCTGTGCATGTTCTCATGAAGTATGAAGGGTCTGTGTATGTTCTCATGAAGAATGAAGGGTCTGTGTATGTTCTCATGCTGTGTGAAGAGTCTGTATATGTTCTCATGCTGTATGAAGGGTCTGTGTATGTTCTCATGAAATATGAAGGGTATGTGCATGTTCTCATGGTGTTTGAAGAGTGAGTGTGTGTTTGTGTGTGTGCGTGCGTGTGTATGAGGGTGATCAAGAGGTGTGTTGCTGGTGGTAGTAAGTCAAAGAGTCTCCTGCCTGGTGGCACTCCGCCTGCCTGGTGGCACTCCGCCTGCCTGGTGGCACTCCGCATCTGCAGTTAGATGGTAAATTACCAAGTGTATTGGGGTCAGACGTGGAAGGTCAGAGCACTGTGTTACTGTGAACCTTGCCAGCTCCTCTAGCATGACTCTCCCTCTCGTGTAGTAATATTTACCAGGAACTGCACGAATCGTTTGCCTGTGTTTTCAGAAGCATGTTGTTGCTGCTGCACGTAATTACCAATTATGAGGCAATTACAATCCCTCGTTCAATTACTGGCTTGTTAAAGATGGCAGCGATTTTGCGTTACTGCCTCCTCTCCCTTCCCTCCCCCCCCAAGTCCTAACCCCCTCTTTCAACCCCCCCCCCCCCGTCCCACCATCATCCTTCCCCTCCCCATCCCCACTACTGAGACCGGACGGTGAACATGATTAAATTATTTAACCAAACATCTTCATATGATGACACACGATCATGTTCACCTTGGTTCATAATCCTTACTGTCTCCGTCGCTCCTACCCTCCTACAGTCCCTCCTTCGTACTGTCCCTCCATCCTCCTATCTTTCTACAGTCAAGTAGGAGTCCTACAGTCCCTGCCTCTCCACCCTCGAATACCTCACATAGTTGTATTCTCTCACCGAGATAAAAATCCACTCCACACATTCCGAATTTAATATGATCCATTATTCCCTCGATCTCTAACCGTCCCTCTCCTTTCTCTCAAAATAATTAAGTTTGCCCTATTTTCTCCTTGCTCCTTGTTATCAGTTTATCTCCTGTTTCTCCTCTCGTTAAGCCTGTGTTTTCATTTGTATTCGTGGTTTATTCTTGGCCCTTTAATTTATCTCCTTCATAGATCATATTATTATTGTTTTAGCGTTTATTAGCGTTTGTAGCAATTCTTCGTTTTCTTTCAGTTGTTCATCATTTCTCTTTTGGTTCCCATGAACATTTCCCCATTCTCTAAAATTATACTCATTCTCTTCATTATACTCATTTTTTAATTAACTCATTGTCTTCCACTAATCTTTACATAGCTAATTTTCTCGAATTCCTTCTCTCTCTTTAATTAATTCATTCTGTGTAAATATCTTGGAATCTAGGCTATTAACGCAAATCTCTTCAGCAACCTTCACAAAAACTTCTTGAATTATTTAAACCTCTGAACACTCTTGTAGGCAGAGGATTTGGCATTAACATAAAAATTGCTCATAGCTTTTAAACGATCTGTAGGTGACTATTATGCTTTACATATTAACAATTACAAGGCCTACCGGTAGATGTAGTACAAAATGAATGCCATTTATGTCATAATGGGAGGTCCTAGAACTGTCAGAATTGTTAACATAGGAATGGAACTAAGACTACCCACTGTGAGAGAATAACTCTACTCAATACTATGTTTTGTAAACAAAATTTTGGTCCATCTCCCCCCCCCCTTTTCCCCAGCACTATTCAAATTAAATTGAGATCTATGCGAAGCAACTCTGACTGTTCACTCAATCCTTCAATCCTCGACAAGAAACTCCTTACAGTGTGTGGCTCAGTTACTGTGCCAATATTCTTAGGAAACTGAATGTTTCTTAATCCAGATAAAATTGTTAAGTACATTACCCCTTGGAAAGACATGTATAGCTCTATAAATTATACATCCATTAGTGTAAAGGATTTTGAGTTAAGCAAAGTTGATGACTCTTGTCATTGTTCTAGAGTGTGGGTGACTTCAGTCTTAATTATGTATAGTTATTATGGCTTATAGTGCTTTCTCCTGGTTTATATTCAGCCTTAATTAGCTGAAGGTGAGTGGATAGGGTGTATAGGGTCACTAATTGAATGAATAGAATGTGTAGGGTCACAAATTGAGTGGATAGAGGTTTGTAGGGTCGTTGAGTTGATTGGGGGAGTGTAGGGTCAGTAATTGAGTGGAAAGGGGTGTGTGTGTAGAGTCACTAATTACTCGATATGGTTTAGAGGGTCACTGAGTGGATAGAGGTATTTAGGATCACCGAATATGTAGGGTCATTAATTTCCTGACTTTAATCTACCGCAATATTAAAGCCCAAACGGCTACGTCACCAGTGGACGCTCTTCGTCTCACCTTGACCAATGTTATTAACATTAGCAGGTCACAGGGGTATATATACTGAGTTGTAGTCCCAGGACTAGGATATGTAGTCCCAGGACTAGGATATGCAGTCCCAGGACTAGGATATGTAGTCCCAGGACTAGGATATGCAGTCCCAGGACTAGGATATGTAGTCCCAGGACTAGGATATGCAGTCCCAGGACTAGGATATGTAGTCCGAGGACTAGGATATGTAGTCCGAGGACTAGGATATGCAGGCCCAGGACTAGGATATGTAGTCCCAGGACTAGGATATGTAGTCCCAGGACTAGGATATGTAGTCCCAGAACTACGCTATGTAGTCCCATTACTACGCTACGTAATCTCCTCCGCCATTAAGAGTAAGGGTTTGACCTTTTGCAAGCAAGTGATATAGTAAATTTGATATTTATTTTCAGCAGTAGAGAGAGGGAGATATTCAGCTCTAAGATTATTCTTCTTTGACTCATCTCCAGAACTCCTAATCCTAACTCAACCACTTGGACTAGTTACTTGAGCGACGGCCTCGCCTTTTTGCAAGTCGGCGTTCGATCCCCGATGATCCACGCAGTTGTGCATGCTCCTTCCCTCCATCCTATCTCACATCCTTATCATCACATCCCTTCCAAATGCTATAAAATAACCCTCTAGCTATCTATTTAGTGACACCCATCATCTACCCAGTGACCAAGGGCCGTATATATTCTCTCCAAGACTAGATATTCCCAGGGCTGGGGATATTCCCAGGGCTGGGGATATTCCCAGGGCTGTGGATAATCCCAGGGCTGTGGATATTCCCAAGGCTGTGGATATTCCCAGGGCTGTGGATATTCCCAGGGCTGTGGATATTCCCAGGGCTGTGGATATTCCCAGGGCTGTGGATATTCCCAGGGCTGTGGATATTCCCAGGGCTGTGGATATCCCCAGGGCTGTGGATATCCCCAGGGCTGTGGATATTCCCAGGGCTGTGGATATCCCCAGGGCTGTGGATATTCCCTGGGAGTCTTCAGGTGTTGCCAAGGCTCTATATATACTGGAGGACTGCAGGAGAATATTGGTTATGTAAATTTAAAGATGCGACATTCGAGATAAAGATATCAGTTCTGGGATTTTTATAGCTGCTGAAGTGATGTATATTCCACCAGATATTCTACCGGGTATCGGGGGGGAAGAAGAGGCAGGGTACTGGGTACCGGGAGGGAGAGAAGGCAGGGTACCGGGAGGGAGAGAAGTCAGGGTACCGGGTACCCGGAGGGAGAGAAGGCAGGGTACCGGGAGGGAAAGAAGGCAGGGTACCGGGTACCGGGAGGGAGAGAAGGCAGGGTACCGGGTATAGGGAGGGAGAGAAGGCAGGGTACCGGGTATAGGGAGGGAGAGAAGGCAGGGTACCGGGAGGGAGAGAAGGCATGGTACCGGGTACCGGGAGGGAGAGAAGGCATGGTACCGGGTACCGGGAGGAAGAGAGGGCAGGGTTGTCTACCGGGTACCGGGAGGGAGAGAGGGCAGGGTTGTCTACCGGGTACCGGGAGGGAGAGAGGGCAGGGTTGTCTACCGGGTACCGGGAGGGAGAGAGGGCAGGGTTGTAGTATACTAGCTGAATGATACTGGACATTCATCAGAGAACTTCTTAGTGCGTAATATAGTTGGTAGTAATTTAAAAATCACTGTTTACATAATTATTTTAAAGTTTGTAATATATTTGAATCTAAAGCAACAACAACATGTGGACAGGGCTCAGTGCTGGACAGGACATCGATGCAGAGGGCCAGGACATACGGTGGACTCGGCCCGCGTAGCTGACTTATGGTACGACATGTCCAGCTGCTTCCTAACACACACACCCACACAGACGTCCATAGTGAAGCTGGGAGTTGGGTCGTGAGTCGCGCGTTTGAGTGTCAGGCACTAACATTTTGGCTGGTAACTTGAGAGAGAGTTAAGAGAAGTCTCCGGAGTTTAGAGTTGGGTAATTAGGATTTATGGTGTAAACAACGGTTGCTGGTGTGGATCTCGGTTTGTGAACCCAAGGCGGGTGTTGTGGGGTTATGTAGATTCTGTGAAACATATTGTGCATATTGTTAGATTACGAATATAGTTATGTTACTTGGCGGTGTTTCCTGAGCCTCTCTCCGCATGTGTGTCTTGCTAGTATTCGGAAGCCTCTCTGTAGGAAGTCTGGTGCATACTGATGATAATATAATTACGAGTGGAATATTGAGATAATGTATTCCCGAGTACACTTAGTCTCTACATTTGCGTGATACAATAAGACAGAATGTATAGAATTTAGCATGAACATATTATTAAATTGTTTATTACTCCATTTGTGAGAATAATAACGATTTTGTAGACTATTATATGGTCTGCCTTACAAAACTGTCTCAAAAATCTATAATAACATATCCTAACCTAGTCTAACCTAACCTATCCTTGCCTAACCTTCACTTAACCTAGCCTAACCTATCCTATTCTAGCCTAACCTTTACCTAACCTAGAGTAACCTTTACTTTATCTAGTCTAACCTTTGCTTAATTAACCTTTTCCTAACCTAACCTAACCTAGCATTTACCTAACCTAGCCTAACATTTACCTAAACTAGCCAAACATTTACCTAACCTAGCCTAACATTTACCTAAACTAGCCAAACATTTACCTAACCTAGCCTAACCTAGCCTTCCAAAATCGTGTGAATCATCTATAATAACCAGCCCATTCTCAGAGTAGAAAGTACGTTTTAATACTAAATGTAATAAGTACAATCCTGATTATCGGCATAGTACATAAATACACTTAATCGGCAGCACCGCACCAAAATATTGTGAATATTAAAGTTTACCTGAAAAGCTGTATAGAGAAACCACGACCTAACCTAACCTTGGGAGTGTAGGAGGACAAGCATGTAAATAGCATTTATTGCTTCTTAATTACAATTAGTACTTAACTTATAGCTATATTGATTTTACAATTTTATATAACTAATAAATCAAAACTAAATTCTTTCAATAAATTATAAAGTAACTCGGATATTTTCAACTTTTGTATAAAATCTCTAGTGTTTAATAAAACTAAAAAAGAAATTCTTTATATTTAAAACTTGTATATAGAATTGAACACGAAAACTTCAACCTAAACATTTTGAGTGTATTAACAGAAAATGAGGAGAATATATGGGGAGGTAAATGTAACAGTACAATTAAGTGTATTTATGTACTATACAGACAGTCAGGAATGTACTTATTACATGTAGTATTAAAACTTTCTGTCTATTCTCGTAGCCTGGTGGATAGCGCGCAGGACTCGTAATTCTGTGGCGCGGGTTCGATTCCCGCACGAGGCAGAAACAAATGGGCAAAGTTTCTTTCACCCTGAATGCCCCTGTTACCTAGCAGTAAATAGGTACCTGGGAGTTAGTCGGCTGCTTCCTGGGGGTGGAGGCCTGGTCGAGGACCGGGCCGCGGGGACACTAAAGCCCCGAAATCATCTCAAGATAACCTCAAGATAAGATTCGGAGGAAGGGTTCATAACAGCGTATCCTAACCGACCCGAGCTAACCAGAGGAACTTAGAAAATATGGTCAAATGTCACAGTCAAGTTGCAAATACGATGATAGGAACTGGTACCCGTATACGCCTTGCAAACTCCATTGTTCATTTTGCAACTACAACACACACGAAGACGTTAATGCAAATATCTAACGTACACACATGCGAGGTATTATTCCTATGTGTTATTCCTAGAGAGAAACTGTTAATGTTATTAGACCTATAACAGTTATTTAATAATATAGACCTATAACAGATATATATAGACTTATAACAGATATTTAAAATACTTGTGGTATGTTTTATCTTGTCAGCTGTGACGTCCATATTCAGCACTGAGAGGCTCCTTGCTCAAGCCACTTTATACATCAAACAATTGCCACGATTAATGTGTTAGTTATGTCATTGTATAATAAAAGGAAGTGCTAAATATGGTGTTCCAATATGGCCGCTCGGGTTACAGGATAATGACAGCTGTCGCGTGATGACGAGCTCACAGATGCTGCCCTCCCACGCCTCGCTAATCAGTCGCCTGGATTAATTGTTCTCTTCTGCCTCTCCCATTTCCTCTCCTTTTCACTCTCTTCCTTACCCCATTCCTTTCTCTACTCTTCCCTCTTCTTTTCTCCCTCTCCCTATCTTTATCTGATCCTCAGAACTTGCTGTTGTCCCTTGTTCGTTGCCTTGTTCATGTCATTATGGGAAGTATCTTATTCCTTCTCTCATTTCATCCTCTTGTATCTTAATCCAGTCCCCCTGTGCTCTCCCTCTCGCCGCACTGCCCTATGTCTTGAAGTTATTACCTTACCCTGCTCCCTCTCACTCCATTTGTTCTCTCTCTCACCCCTCTCTCATCACTGTCTCTTCCCTCTTATGCAGTCAACATCTATCTTCTAGTAATCTACATTCCTTATGTGTATATAGCTGCTATCTCAGTCGTCCTGGTGTGTGTATATAGTTCTGGGTGTGGATTCGTCAAGAAATTGTGTGTGTCTAGTTACGAAACCTGTACATCACTTCGATTATGGCGGCTTAGTCTGTACTCATTAAACAGTTTACAAGCATCGAAACGCTCTGAGCTCGCTCTCGACCCGAGTTTATTATTGTTATACCTCATAGCATTTTGGGAATGGAAAGCTGTTTAATATATGCAAACCAAGCCACCATAATAGACACAGGATGTACAGGTTTCGTAAGTGGACACGTAAATGCTTTGACGAATCCTGTCCTACTGAGCAGTAATTTCTGTAATGACACACCTTGTGTGTCAAGAGTTACTCAAGTGCGTGTCACTCACAAGGTTGGTAATACTGAGTGCGTCGCTACACTTGTACACTGCTGCAGCAGCCTTGGGCTCCGGACCAGACCACTCTTCATGGACGGTCAGGTTAGGCTAGCAACCAGGAGGAAGCACTCACCCACAATGACCGTATTTGGTCATTGTGGTTGAGTCATCTAGGAAGAGATGTGAGGACAAGGAGCTGAGATATGAGGACGAGATATGTGTGTGTGTTTCTTTGACTATGACTACATATTCTTTGTTTATTATTGTCTGGTTTAGCGCTTCTATCCCTCTGACAATAGTGCTCTTGCGTCTTGGTTTAACAGGAAGAGAAGTTCTTCAAATGTCATATTTGCCCGCTGGGAACTTTATTAACAGTGCTAATAACGAATAATAAATTAACATATAATATGAAGTTCTCCTCAATGTAGAATTTACAATAAGCCTACTCAGAGAAATCACACTAATCCGATATATATCAATGAGAAAATCAAATGGAGCTCTGGCCCAGTGGATGGAATCCCATCAGCGGGTGGGATTCTCTGGGTCGCGGGTTCGAGTCACCTGAGAGCTTCAGTTGAGTTTCTCAATAATGGTGTTATATAAGTAATTGTCGCTGGTGAGACTACACCAGAGTATACCTCACAGGTGTCACACACTACTGTGCTACAACACGGTATTAATATATCACACACTAGCAGAAATAATTCAAGAATAATCCCAGTTGTCAGAGAGAGGAAGCCTGTTCTTGGGCCGATAGTGACTGTGAATGCAAACACAAAGTCTATCACTAGTAACTTGATCGACAATGAGTGCCCAACCACCTAGACTGCATGGTAGAGCGACGGTCTCCCTCCATGCTGGTCGGCGTTCAATCCCCGACCGTCCAGGTGGTTGGGAACCATTCCTTTCCCCTCCGTCCCATCACAAATCCTTATCCTGACCCCTTCTTAGTGCTATATATTCGTAATGGCTCAATGCTTTCTCTTAATAATTAACTTATCTTGATCGAAAATGCATGTGATTGAGCATGACTTAAAGGAGGCTGAGTAATGCTACTATTAACAGTGATATCGCCTTTCTGCTCTTCCTTAATTCCGTAGTTTCTTCGTTCCTTCCATCCATGCATTTTCCTCTTTGATCTTCCTCCCTCATACTCTTTTGTTCATTTAATTCACGTTCGCGCGCATCTTTCGAACGCATCTCGCTTCCCTCTCCCTAAATTATATATCATGGTGCTGAGGCAGGCAATAATAGACTCCCTCCGACAATCCGGTTTATTGGACTGCTTAAAGATGCGAGATATTGATAAATTTCCTAGAGTTTGAAGTCCGATGTTGTAGTGTAGTGGTAGGAAGTTAAGCATATTGTGGGCACCTTGATACCTGTCTATATAGGTGATAGTGTCTACGTGATGATTGTTACTGATGATGATAGTGTCTAAATGATGATAGTTGGTGTGTAGATGATGATAGTTGGCTTGTGAAGGTGTTGCCAGAGGCACAACCTCATTGACCGTAGATAAGCTTACTAACCAGGGGAATACTTGGGAGCAGCGAGGGACTGCCATGGTTCAGCTTAGCTTCTCAGCCACTCACCAGCCGCGTAGCCTTTTCTTTAAGCCCGATTCAGCCTCTTATCGCCTGCCTCTCAGGCTTCTTTTTTTATAAGGCTTTCGTATTTGCATCTGGGACTTGGATATTTATATGTTTCCCTTCTATCCTTTCACAGCGCCTCACATGTGTCTCACAGTGCCTCTCATCCCTCTCACAGCGCCTCACATCCCTCTCCCAGCGACTCACATCCCTCTCCCAGCGCCTCACATCCCTCTCACAGCGACTCACATCCCTCTCCCAGCGCCTCACATCCCTCTCCCAGTGCCTCACATCCCTCTCCCAGCGCCTCACATCCCTCTCCCAGCGCCTCACATCTCAGCTCCCGCGTCTCTCCTGGCATCGACGGAGCTGCTGTTCCCATAATCCCTAGAGCCGTGTTCCCAATTTGCATAATTTGTAAAATCTGCCGTATTTTTCCTCCCCGTGGAAAGGAAGGGAGTGTAAAGGAAATTTTTGATGGTCAGAATATGGCGCTAATTAGCCCGGGCTATTCATTGATCCGATCAATGAGTTCCCGCCCCGAGCCTCGGCCAGGTGTGACGAGCCCCGAGCCTCGGCCAGGTGTGACGAGCCCCGAGCCTCGGCCAGGTGTGACGAGCCCCGAGCCTCGGCCAGGTGTGACGAGCCCCGAGCCTCGGCCAGGTGTGACGAGCCCCGAGCCTCGGCCAGGTGTGACGAGCCCCGAGCCTCGGCCAGGTGTGACGAGCCCCGAGCCTCGGCCAGGTGTGACGAGCCCCGAGCCTCGGCCAGGTGTGACGAGCCCCGAGCCTCGGCCAGGTGTGACGAGCCCCGGGCTCGGCCAGATGTGACGAGCCTCGGGCTCGGTCAGGTGCTCCCTTAGTTGAGCTTGTTAAGCTCTGGCTCTTTGGTCCCGCCTCTCAACTGTCAGTCAACTGATGTACAGGTTCCTGAGCCTACTGGGCTCTATCATATCTACACTTGAATCTGTGTATGGAGTCAGCCTCCACCACATCACTGCCTAATGCATTCTACCTGTTAACTATTTTGACACTGAAAAAGTTCTTTTTAACGTCCCTGTGGCTCATCTGGGTACTAAGTTTCCACCTGTGTCCCCTTGTTCGTGTAACCCCGTGTTAAACAAGTTATCTTTATCTACCCCTGTCGATTCCCCTTAGAATTTTGCAGGTAGTGATCATGTCTCCCGAGCTCTCCTGTCTTCCAGTATCGTGAGGTGCATTTCACTCAGCCTTTCCTCGTAACTCATGTCTCTTAGTTCTGGGACTAGCCTAGTGGCATGCCTGTGAACTTTTTCCAGCTTAGTCCTGTGCTTGACAAGGTACGGACTAAATGCTGGGGCCGCATACTCCAGGATTGGTCTTACATATGTGGTATACAAGGTTCTGAATGATTCCTTACACATGTTTCTGAAGGCAGTTCTGATGTTAGCCAGTCTCGCATACACCGCTGATTCTGAGAGAGTTGTCCATCTAGGTGATGAACCATGCGGTCCTCTTGGGGTAACAGGATAGTCCCCTCCGGTTTGGCTCGAAATGTTAAAGAACCCGTCAAGATCTGTATACCTAACCAAAAGGTTAGATCAATTATGTTTATCTTCAATACCTTCGGTGTTACAGCTCGAGAGGCATGACTGATCACTGTCTGTCAGCTGTGTGACGACATGTGTTATGTGGGCTTATATGTACTACTCTAGAGTTTAACATCTTCCATACTCTCCTGTCTACCCCTTCCGTTAACTCTTCTGTCTACCTATTTCCTTTAACTCTCCTGTCTACCCCTTTCCTTACTCTCCTGTCTACCCCCTTCCCTTAACTCTTCTGTCTACCCTCTTCCCTTAATTACCATGTCTGCCCCATTCCTTATTCTTCTATCTACCGTTTTCCTTACTGTCTACACCTTTCCCTTACTTCAACATACGTTTACCTTATTGGTGGCGGTCGTCTTGCCCAAGTAACCTTTGGTCCCCCCGACCTCTTTGTGCACCCCACTCAACACCCCAGTCTGCACCCCACTCAACACCCCAGTCTGCACCCCACTCAACACCCCAGTCTGCACCCCACTCAACAGCCCAACTCATAACTACTTCACCTTGCCCATCTCCCTCTTACCTCCTCCCCCCCCTCTTCCTCTTCATCTACCCTCACTCCCCAACATAGCATCAGCTTACCCCCCCCCCCCCCTTTCCCGTCGAGTACAGGAAGGGCGGCCAGGCTGGGATCATGTTACCTGCGCCTGTTAAAGGTGACGGTTGATCGGTAGTGGCCTGAAATGCTGGCTTCATTTGTATTGACAACGGTCTAGGACAGCTTCGGGGCTTCGGGTTCACCTCACTGGACTTCCTTTGTGTTGGCAGCGCTCTAGAGGCAACCCGTCCACAGGCCAAGTCCACTCCATCCAGCGGTCGACCCCACAGACGCATTCATTAATTTAAACATGCTGTTCATTCAAAATGGGATTTTTTTTTCAAATATAAATTAATTTAGTTTTATATTAGCATATTGTGCACATTTAGGCACTGGTTAGTTTAGGTTCGGTGTTTAGGTTCTGTTGGCGATTATTTGTATTTGTAGTACGTGGGTGAAGCATTTACAGCATTGTGGTTCGAACAAAAGTCGTCAGCGAAGCACTGTTCGAGAAGTGTTCGAACGTCATCAATTGCGAGTCGTGTGTAAACCGTTTTTCGTTTACAAACAGGAGATATAACGGGTGGATTAACGAGCATTTGCCCTTTGTTGAAGAAGACAGGCTCTTTCATCTACACTGACAGCAGCTTCCGGGTCAGGTTCACCTCGCATCAACGTTTGTGTTGTCATTGTTGTGCTCAAACGTTGGGCTCAATTAGGCAGCTTTTGTTGGGAAAATGTCAACTGATTATTATATACATAGAATTATATTTTGCACATTTTTTTGCATCTTAGCTTGGAAAAGTGTCTTACCTGATATTTAATTGTTCTTAATTATTATAATTATTATTTTTACTGTTATTTTAATTATTATTTGTCACCGTAAAAAAAATAAAAAAGTTCGATTCCCAGACACGTTCGAGCCCAAGCAACCAACCTAAGCTTCGAAGTTGATGTTCAGAAAACGTCAATATTCCGGTGGTTTAATTGTGACCAAAACCCCGCAATTTTGACGACTCACCGGATCCGCTAAAAATGCGACGCATTAGGCAAGACAACAATCATCAGCCAAATTTGTAATTCATAGTAGGCTGCGTCCTCTGTTGATAACCGTAGGACCCGGGATCACTTTCCCCGAGGCCTGAGTTCGTGTCACGGTACCCGGGAGCTAGGAAGCTGTTGTGGGCAGCATCAGGGCCAAGCTCAGTGGTCGACACAAGTTGGGTCGACAAGCCTAAGTAACAGCTCCTGTCTCCGACCATGGGAATTCACTTAGATTTGTCACTACAACATATTTTAGCGTTGTTTTCCTCCATTCCTTTCCATACATTCCCTAGTCTCTTCTCTCCCTTTCCCTTCTATTCACTCCCCAGCCTCTTCTATCTCTTCCCCCTTCCATACAACGTGCTCTTCCGTCTATCTCAACCCCTCAACTAATTTAATAATTTATTTTGTATAATTTGATTTTATCCTCGACCGACGAGGCGAAACTAATTATAATAATTTGAGTGTATATAAATTTGTTAAAGATGTATGGAATGAGCTGGAAGTAATTATATATTTTTTGACTAGTGTGTTGAGTAATTTTGTTGAGTAATGTGAGGCTTCCTGGGGTGTTGTGGTGTACTCACCTAGTTGTACTCACGTAGTTGTGCTTGCGGGGGTTGAGCTCTGGCTCTTTGGTCCCGCCTCTCAACTGTCAATCAACTGGTGTACAGATTCTTGAGTCTACTGGGCTCTTTCATATCTACATTTGAAACTGTGTATGGAGTCTACCTCCACCATATCACTCCCTAATGCATTCCATCTGTTAACTGACAGAAAATGTTCTTTCTAACGTTCCTGTGGCTCATTTGTTTCCACAGTTTCCATCTGTGTCCCCATATTCGCTTACCACCCGTGTTAAACAGATTATCTTTATCTACTCTGTCAATTCCTCTGAGAATTTTGTTGGTAGTGATCATATATCCCCTTACTCTTCTGTCTGTCAGTGTCTTGAGGTGCATTTCCCGCAGCCTTTCCTCGTATCTCATGCCTCTTAGTTCTGGGACTAGCCTAGTGGTATACCTCTGAACTTTTTCCAGCTTCGTCTTTCGCTTGACAAGGTTCGGGCTCCATACTGGGGCCACATACTCCAGAATTGGTCTTACATATGTGGTATACAAGGTTCTCAATGATTCCTTACACAGGTTCCTGAAGGCAGTTCTGATGTTAGCCAGCTTTGCATATGCCGCAGATGTTATTCTTTTTAAGTGGGCTTCAGGAGACAGGTTTGGCGTGATATTGACTCCTATTCATGAAGGACTTCATTTCCCATTCGGTATCCTGTGTCTGGCCTCTTGTTTCCGCCGCCTAGTTTCATTACCTTACATTTACTCGGGAAGACCTTTAGTAGCCATTTGTTGGACCATTCGTTTGTCTATGTCATCTTGTAGCCTCACACATTCCTCCTTCTGTCTTCATACTTCATGCACACGGGTATAGTGTGGTGTGGGGTATAGTGAGTAGTGGGTGTGTTGTGATGTGGGTATAGTGTGGTGTGGGTATAGTGTGGTGTGGGGTATAGTGAGTAGTGGGTGTGTTGTGATGTGGGTATAGTGTGGTGTGGGTATAGTGTGGGTGTGTTGTGTGGTGTGGGTGTGGTGTGGATGCCTTCCTGCTTGGGGTGTTGTGGTGTTGATGTAGTATGCTGGAGTCATATATTAGTGTGAGTATATCGCACATATACATGAAAAACCAGCCCATCCTCTTGTTTAGATACTACCTATTATGACGCTCGTCAATAGTCACCAATCGTACTTACTAAGCTTTTAGATAGTAGTATACTGACTAGTAACTAATTCTATTAAAATGAAGCTAAAACACAAACTTAAATATTACTAGGCCTAGTATAGCACACATATGTACTATATTAGGCCTCAGATATCGTGTATTAGGCCTAGGGAGGTTAGGTTAGGTTAGTTTAGTTTGTCAACGAAACACAAGTAAAAAATTGCTTGCCGGTTTGTCCAACTCAATAGTTCAGATTTCTACTTTCTAATTTCATTGTAAGTCGGTATATATACTATGATCCTTAGCGTAAGTACTACCAAAGCAGGAGGATGGGGTAGACAGAACCTATAATTATGAATTAAAAATGTTCAATAATACATTTCGTGTGGAAATACGTGAAGCTCCGTCTCCACATGTGAACCTCATCAACATAATTGCCACTTATATGTTGCAGAACCAATCAGCAAATTTTATTCCTGCCATTTCCCTGAAAAATTCCTTGTATCGTTTATCTAAAAGCCAATTGCAATGAGCTTTGCTTATGTCTTTGGGTATTGAATTCTGAAAACTGACGTAGCTCCCCACACACACACACACACACACACATACACACACACACACACACACACACACACACACACACATACACACACACACACACACACACACACACACACACACACACACACACACACACACACACACACACACACACACACACATACACACACACACACACATTCTTCCAGACTTATATGCAACAGTTAAAGCTAGAAAATAAACACAATACAAACATCAAACTAAACATCATATACAAATTCATAGACATTAAACAATCCAAATAATACACACACACATTTCCCTCTAAAAAGATGGTCATCGTTGTTCTTTCCAGGTGGTGAACGCGTTTGTAAATTAATGTTCTTAGCAAGTTATATAAACGATTTCTCAACCCGGTTTGCTAGGCGGAGTCTGGAGAGTGCCTCACGCCACCGTTCTCAGAACTCCCAAGACGCTCACGAGGGCGAGAATGAGTCCTCTTAGAAGGCTCGAGTCGACTTAACTCGCGTGAAAGGACAAGTGACAGCTTGTTAAGGATGGGAGAGACAGATGATGGAACAGGGGAAGGTGAAGACACATGCAGCGTGATGGAACAGGTAGAGTGGATGGATGAGAGTGAGGGAGGGGTTGGTGTCGTTGTAAAAACTATAGACGATGGTTGGATGGTTGGGGGAAGGGGGGGGACATGTGTGAAGGGAGGGGGTAAATGTGTAAAGGGAGGGAGGGAGGGGTAAATGTGGGAAGGTAGGGGTAAATAAGAGAACGGACGGTTAAATAAGGGAAGGCAAGAGTAAATATGGGAAAAGTGGGTTAAATGTGGGAAGTAACCAGCCCGTCCTCCTAAAGTTTCCCAACGTCAAGAAAACGGTCAATATAAAGTGTCCTCTCCTAACCTTCCACAGGACCCAAAACAGAAAACGGGACAGTACGTCACTTTCGCGAGCCGCTTCCATTTTCTACTACGACAATTTTTGACCTTATGTTACGCATAAGAGCGAAAAGCGACGTTCTTTGTAGGAAGACGGGAAGAAAGAAGCAAATATGGGAAGGGAAAGGGAAGGGGTATAATCTTCTCCCAACTAGAAGAAGGGAAAGTAACTGAATATATCCCCTACACTGGCAGGCTGCGTAGGGATGAAGACATTATATGTTAAACACATAAATTAGTTAAACTTCACCATAATATTATATTGTTTAAAAAAAGAGGGGCTAATCGAGGAATGAGGGGGTGGGGGAGGACGATGTGGGAGGGGGGCAGGCAGGGGGTGCGAAGGGGAAGAGAAGTTGATGGGGGAGGGAAGACGAGGGGAAGGGAGTGGGAAAGATGGGATGAAGGACGAGAGTGAGGGGAAGGTGGGGGAAATGGGAGAAGAACGGGAGGATGAAAGGAGGGGAAGTGGGGATGGGGGACAGTGGAGACTACGAGGGGAGGGAAAGAACGAGAGGAGGGTGAGGGCACCCGAGCACCGCCGGGTACCCTACCATGTATATAAAATATAATTTTTATACCTCTAAGAAAGTGTTTTTCTATCTGTAAATCTGTCCAAAGCTGAAAGACAGACGCTCGGGGCTAGTCTCACCCAAATTTGCAGGGGGAATGGTCTGGCGTAAGGGATGGACAAAATCTGGTCGAGGTAGGTTTAAGTTAAATGCTTTAAGAGATATTAGTAGTTATAAACACATTTACGCCATGTACTTGAACATGATAAGAGTCAAGAGTGAAATATGGCATGTGATTAACGTGGAGTTGTTTGCCCTAACAATATAATTTCTTAGACCTACCTTGAGGTTACCTTGAGGTGCTTCCGGGGCTTAGCGTCCCCGCGGCCCGGTCGTCGACCAGGCCTCCTGGTTGCCGGACTGATCAACCAGGCTGTTGGACGCGGCTGCTCGCAGCCTGACGTATGAGTCACAGCCTGGTTGATCAGGTATCCCAGGTTGATAGACCCAGACAGTTGTTGGAGGGATTCTTAATAATATATTTTCTGAGTGAAGGAAGGAATGGGGATAGATATATGGATGGATAGATGAATATATAGATAGAGGACAGACAGACTCCCTGATACTCTCTATTAAAAATATAAATTACATAATATGTAATGTTCTGCAATGTCAGTATTAAATGGGATGTGAAGTATTTCATCACATAAATGGAAACTAAGTAGTGCTAGGAAACCTCAGAGCTCACAAGAAAACTTGCGAGTGGTTCAGAGCTCACAAGAAAACTTGCGAGTGCTTCAGAGCTCACAAGAAAACTTGCGAGTGCTTCAGAGCTCACAAGAAAACTTGCGAGTGCTTCAGAGCTCACAAGAAAACTTGCGAGTGCTTCAGAGCTCACAAGAAAACTTGCGAGTTCTTCAGAGCTCACAAGAAAACTTGCGAGTGCCTCAGAGCTCAGCGGTCCACGACGACTCACCAAATAATAACAAAGAGACCCAGAGGCACTGAGCTCTTTTTAATGACATTTCTCAAGGGCCCAAAGACCCGGAGGAAGCGAGGGCGTCTTTGATGATCAGAGCTTGACTGCTTCCCTGGCCTCACGGCCGTAATTACCCTCCTGACGGCAGGTACACCAGGTGTTCTTGACGGCAGGTACACCAGGTGTTCTTGACGGCAGGTACACCAGGTGTTCTTGACGGCAGGTAAACCAGGTGTTCTTGACGGCAGGTACACCAGGTGCTCCTGACGGCAGGTACACCAGGTGCTCCTGACGGCAGGTACACCAGCTGCTCTTGACGGCAGGTACACCAGCTGCTCTTGACGGCAGGTACACCAGCTGCACTTGACGGCAGGTACACCAGCTGCTCTTGACGGCAGGTATACCAGGTGCTCTTGACGGCAGGTACACCAGCTGCTCTTGACGGCAGGTACACCAGCTGCTCTTGACGGCAGGTACACCAGCTGCTCTTGACGGCAGGTACACCAGGTGCTCTTCACGGCAGGTACACCAGCTGCTCTTGACGGCAGGTACACCAGATGCTCTTGACGGCAGGTACTCCAGCTGCTCTTGACGGCAGGTACACCAGCTGCTCTTGACGGCAGGTACTCCAGCTGCTCTTGACGGCAGGTACACCAGCTGCTCTTGACGGCAGGTACACCAGCTGCTCTTGACGGCAGGTACTCCAGCTGCTCTTGACGGCAGGTACACCAGCTGCTCTTGACGGCAGGTACTCCAGCTGCTCTTGACGGCAGGTACACCAGCTGCTCTTGACGGCAGGTACTCCAGCTGCTCTTGACGGCAGGTACACCAGATGCTCTTGACGGCAGGTACTCCAGCTGCTCTTGACGGCAGGTACACCAGCTGCTCTTGACGGCAGGTACTCCAGCTGCTCTTGACGGCAGGTACACCAGCTGCTCTTGACGGCAGGTACTCCAGCTGCTCTTGACGGCAGGTACACCAGCTGCTCTTGACGGCAGGTACACCAGCTGCTCTTGACGGCAGGTAGGGCATTAACAAATGACCATAAAATTATAGTGGTATATTTAGGCTATATAAAAATATTGCTTGAAGTATTAGATAATAAATTTAATGTAATTAGATATTAACAAATTATCTGAAATTTAGAAATTAAATATCTCTCTCTCTCTCTCTCTCTCTCTCTCTCTCTCTCTCTCTCTCTCTCTCTCTCTCTCTCTCTCTCTCTCTCTCTCTCTCTCTCTCTCTCTCTCTCTCTCTCTATCTGCCTATCTATATCTATATATCTATATCTCCAGCTCTCTCTCTTTTTGCCTCTTCTCTGTACAGCTACCTCTATCTTTCTATTTCTTCACTATCTAGCCATCTATCTGCCTATCTCTGTCTCCTCTCCCCACTTCCCCTTGTGCTCCGTCCTCCCCTGCACCCCCTTCCCTCGTTCTCCCCCTTCACCCCCCCCCCACTCAAAAAGCACGGAAACGCCTGAATTGGTCTCGGATGTTTTGCTTCACCTTCTCCTGTCTTCGCCACGATAACCACTCGCCGTGTTTCACACGTGACACTGAAAGCCTCCCAGGAAATTGCCTGGGCTTAAGAGGGTGTAAAGAATTATAAATATTTTTTAAAGCAGTTAACTTAGGGCTTCCCCGACCAGCCTATGTCCGTCCCGTACCCCACAACGTGTACCCTTCATACTGACAAACATTGTTTTTTTAAGATTTGATTTAAATTTTATTATTTATGAATATTAATAATTTTTCTTTATATGATCTTTAATTCTGTTGTGGAGAATGTTGACGAATATCTTGTTGATGGGTAGGGTGAGTGACTGGTGAGGTGAGTGATGGGTAGGGTGAGTGACGGGAGAGATGAGTGACGGGAGAGATGAGTGACGGGAGAGGTGAGTGACGGGAGAGGTGAGTGACGGGAGAGGTGAGTAACGGGAGAGGTGAGGGATGGAGAGGACCAGAGACTTCATTAGTGGAGGCGAGGGCCGAGGCAGCGACGGACGCGGCCATAATGGCTGAGATATTGATGCTGATAGTGGTGTGGCTGGCTGTTATTGAGGTAGGGCTTACCTATCACACCTTACCTAATAGTGCTTACCCATCACTGTCTTCGGGGAGGTGAGGTCTGGCTCTTTATGCCCCGACTCCTGGCTTCTTGTCTGTTGAGTTATAGTTAAACGCTTCTGACGCTCGAATTCTTTGTCGAATGTGGGCTTAAAGTTGTGGCTGGAGGTGGCTTCCACAACTACGTCTTTCGGTGCATTTCACGTGTTAACTATCCGCACAGGGTACAAGTATTTCCTTACATTTCCACGACTCAGTTGCGTCTTCATCTTCCACGTAAGTCCTCTCGTCCTACTTTCTCTCAATTTAATGAGGCTATCCTTGTGCACTTTTATATTCTTTTATGTATCTTTCATGTTGTGATCATATCCCCTCTGTTTCTTCTCTCAAGAGTGAAAGTAAGATCCACTTCCCTTATTCTATAATCTTAATCCTTTGCTCTGGATCTGATCTTATTGCAATTTTTCAATTTTTGGATTTATATTAATTTAAACAAGTTACCGATTCCAAGCTGGTGGTACATATTTTAGGTCTAACAAAGGTTAGACCTTTGCTTGAACCGTTCTCTCTGACTGCGACTCTTGACCTCCTGACCGTCGGGTACTGCCTCACCCAGTAGTGTCCGCAGGGAAGCACGTACACTACCTACAGCTTGCGTTAATTGCATAACGACTCACCCGACCATGAGACACTGATAGACGTTGGTGGGCAGCTTCTCGGGCAATGGTTCTCAGCTGCCAATGTTGGTGGGGGGGTGATGGTGAGGCGATGGGGGGGGGCACTCTCGCCAGCGGCTGGTGTGTGTGTGTGTGTGTGTGTGTGTGTGTGTGTGTGTGTGTGTGTGTGTGTGTGTGTGTGTGTGTGTGTGTGTGTGTGTGTGTGTGTGTGTGTGTGAGTGTACTCACCTAGTTGTACTTGCTACAATTGAGGGGAGGAAATTATCAGTGGAAAACACTAAGCCATTACGACTACAGAAACAAACGACACAGAAACCTGGCCATGAGATCACGTGGCCTTAGGACAGCGCTGGGTCCTATACACACAGATCCAAAGTCACATTCACGAAACTTGTGGGATTAATGAGACTTCAAACCAATCGATTAATGGTTCAGAGCCAGGGCCCAAGAGCTGAACACGTTCTCGCAGACTCATAACGGTGGTTACATAGTCACACGCACATATCTAACCACCGCTGTGAAGTTGTGGTAAATTTATTTTGAATTTCACAATCTGCTGCCGGTGTTAAAAATCACGTCCGCTTGTCCCCAAAAGTTATAATTTATTTTAAAAGTACTAAATGTGATAATAAATGAACAAGTGAATAAATGACAATATATAAAATGTAGATGTGTTTATTGTTTATAAATAAATATTGTAATTGTGTTTCCTGTTCTGTTAAAAATTAATAAAATAATAGAGGCAGTGATGAAAAATATTAATACATTTATAGAAAACGTGAATTTTCAATGACTCGCTTTTAAAGGTGAAGTTTTCACATAATTTTTTTCCCACAGATAATTTTGCAGGTATTGTGTGTACGTGTGAGAGTATTTATTGACAGGTGTGTAGGAGGCACGGCTGAGAGGTGAAGTGTGCAACAGGTGTCGGGTGGTGATGGTGTTGGTGGTGTTGGTGGTGTGGTGGTGACGGTGTGATGGTGTGATGGTGTTGGTGGTGTGGTGGTGACGGTGTGATGGTGTTGGTGGTGTGGTGGTGACGGTGTGATGGTGTTGGTGGTGTGGTGGTGACGGTGTGATGGTGTTGGTGGTGTGGTGGTGACGGTGTGATGGTGTTGGTGGTACATACCTAACAGTGACTACGAGGGGTAGCGAGGTCTACTTCTTTATGCCCCGCCTTCAAGTCTTAACTGAACTATTCTTACGTCCAAACTCTTTGTCGAATCTGATCTTAAAGTTGTGGATTTAGGTGGCTGCAACAATCTCATTTTCAGTGCATTGTACTTGTTAACCACCCATACAGGGTAAGAGTATTTCCTTATATTCTTTCGACTCACTTGTGTCTTCTTGCCATACTTTCTCTCAATTTGAAGAGGCTATCCTTGTCTACCTTCTCTATTTCTCCATTATTTTGTATATTGCGATCATATCCACTCTGTTCCATCTGTTCTCTAGGGTTGTGAGAATATTGTCATTAGGCTATTCTCGTAGCTTTTTCCTCTTAGCTCTGGTACCAATTTTGTTGCAAATCTTTGTACTGTTTCAGTTTTGGCTTTACGCTTCACAAGGTACTGATTCCATCTTGGTCCTGCATATTTCAGTACTGGTCTAACAACACAGCAATATGCCAGACTTCTCGGAGAAGTTCCTGATTCAGGAGTTTTATTACAGATTTTAGATAATTGGTGACAAAGTACTTCTGGAGCTTCCTTCAGCAGCCATGGTGCGACCAGTTCTGGCCCCATTGATTTTGTGACATCTAGTTCCTTTAGGTGCTTTGTAACCTCCTCTGCAATGATTACAATGTCATCCATTCTTTCCTCCGCTCTTTCATCTTTCAACCTCGGTGTAGTGGTGGTAGCGACGGGTCAACCCGTTCTCGCAGCTTTCTTACAGTCAATATTGACTGTATAAGCATCTGATTGCTTCGTAATTACAATTATTACTTAACCTATACCTATAATAGATTAAGTAATAATTGTAATTACGAAGCAATAAGATGCTTATCTTAACATACTAAGAAGGTTAGGTAAGGTCGGTGTTTTCTATGAAGCTTTTCAAGGTAAACTAAAATATTCACAATAAATTAGTATGTCACATATGCACGTATTTAATAAGTCAGTATTGACTATACAAAAGTGCGAGAACGGGTTGGACGGGTATAGTGGTGGTAGCGACGGGTGTAGTGGTGGTAGCGACGGGTGTAGTGGTGGTAGCGACGGGTGTAGTGGTGGTAGCGACGGGTGTAGTGGTGGTAGCGACGGGTGTAGTGGTGGTAGCGACGGGTGTAGTGGTGGTAGCGACGGGTGTAGTGGTGGTAGCGACGGGTGTAGTGGTGGTAGCGACGGGTGTAGTGGTGGTAGCGACGGGTGTAGTGGTGGTAGCGACGGGTGTAGTGGTGGTAGCGATGGGTGTAGTGGTGGTAGCGACGGGTGTAGTGGTGGTAGGTAGCTACGGGTGTAGTGGTGGTAGCGACGGGTGTAGTGGTGGTAGCGACGGGTGTAGTGGTGGTAGCGACGGGTGTAGTGGTGGTAGCGACGGTGGTGGTGTTGATAATGGTTTACGTAAAAGGCCTAAAACCAATTAATAACACTTTAATATATTGTCCGAGAACAGCAACTTATCTCAACCAACACAATGACTCGTTTGTCATTTTCTTTGGAGCCCATTTTTAATTTTCCTTTCAGCGATATCTGTTAAATTTATGGTTAATAAAGATGAAAGAGTAAGCACTTCTCAACGGGTATATACACTGAGAGATGCTGCCCCTGCCTCAGTGTTTATATATACCCGGAGAGTATACTTTAATTCTGGAGTATCATAAGGATTAAATTATACCTAGTGGGGTCAGTAAGGTGTTTTGGTGGCCTTAATAACCCTCCAGAGGTTGATAGGGCTCAAGTTCAACACCAAACTTGTGCTCCTCTGATGACTGGAGCGAGAAGTTATTACCATTAATATAGCTACAGAGACAGTTATCAATTACTCCCAGGCACTCAGACAGTAATTACCGCCATTACTCAAATGGTTCTCATTTTCACGTTATCGATTTGTAATAAATTCAACATCCCAGAGGCTCTCAAAGAAGAGCATATGACATACGACAAACTATACGGCAATTAACTTCTCCAGTAAATTGTACCAGAATTTTTCCTTTGCAATATACAAGTTCTCGAATTTTCCGATAGGCATTATGTTATTGAAAATTGTGAAGAAAGTATTTATAAGATTTTTTGAATACAAAAATGAAATATGGAGAAATTCATAGAGAAATTAATAAAAATAGAACAGTGGCACAGTGGTGGCACACTCGCCCCGCGTTTCGCAAGCGATTTGGGCCAGGTTTGTATTCTGGCCTGGAAGGATTGACTAGGCGCCAATTCTTAACTGTTTGCCTTTGTTTACTCAGCAGTGATTGGGTACCTGGTTGTTAAACGATTGGCGGGTTGTAGTCGAGGGACAACTAGCGGGTAAGGCTTACCATGAGCTATGGGAAGGGAAAGCTCTCAGCCTGTTAACAGGAGTCACAAGTCGTCTCTTCCTCTATTAAAAAAATTGTAAAAACAAAAAAGTATTTCCTATTGGTAACTGAGAGGCGTGAGACAGCTGGCAGAAGAGACACGGAACCAACAGAAGACGTGTCCTGGAAGATCTCTATGGTATTGACCATTTATCTCGTCTCATTCGATCAAACTATTAATTGATATTTTTCGACTTAGAAATCATAGTGATGTAAAAATCTAATATTTTTAGCTCGCTGTGTTTTTATGAGCACTGTTGCGCTCATATGTTTCCGCGAAGAACATTCCATGCTACGACTGACGATACAAATATCCAGTCCAAACTGTATTTCTTTAAAACACGCAGGAGTTCCCCAGACGCAAGAACACGCATTTGTTACCGTGCATTTGTTCAAGTGCGACACCTGTATGCTCCCTTGACTTAAAATCCGGACGGATAGAGAGGTTTTTTCTTTTTACTCTATTTATAACCAAGAACCATGGTCGATTGACCCGGCAGTATTTATGGCCGCCGGGGTATTGGGAAGGTCTCTCTGAGGTGAACCGTTTGTTGGCGGAGATGGAAGGTATGAGCGCCTGTGTCACCAGAGAGAGAGAGAGAGGGCCACCACGGTCTGCTGAGGTGAAGGTGGCCAAGCTCATCTCTTAAGAAATTCAAGCATAAACCCAGTGAGGATGTTTTCCCTTGGTGCCTTTGTTTCTTTAAAGCTATTGTGAGATATTCAGTAATTACTTTGCGTATTTTGTGCAAATATATCATTTTTTCATTATGCCTTTTTAAAACTATTGTTAAATTAGTTATTTTTGACTTTTGAATATGGTATAAAAGTTCAATGCAATATATAAAACAATTTTTTGCTTATGTTTTCACTCACGTATTCAAAAACAAAAAAATCTTGAGTTAATTTGTTCGCAAAATCCCGCATGAAAGCAAATGTTGGTGTAAGAAGGAGCTGAAGGGTTATCCAGTGTAAGTCGAAGATAAAAGACGAATGACTAATAGTCATTCAGTCCTTCGAAGATCATTTATTTAGCGTTGTTCGTCATAGAGCCAAATTCCTTCCATTTGGCTCCAACCGGTTGTGACGTTGACCTGATATTGTCTCCCCAGACCAGAAGTTCTTAACCTTGTTACGGTTACAGACCTCCAATTAGTAACCCAGTATGCCTCCATACCTTCTTCGCCATAGTGTCAATATCATCGTTATCTTCACTTGTCCCTTTAGGTACCAGTATGACTTCAGTGGATGTCAGTGGATTGGGTGACAATCCACTGTCATCCACTGTTAATAATAATAATAATAATAATAATTACTTATGGATAGCTATCATGAAAACAGCGGAAAGAAAATCACTCAGATTTGATCATATTTGCAGAAAAACGGCAAGGTTCAAACTATATTTTAATGTAGGATCATTTGAAAGACCATTTGACCCGAATATTATTTCTAAATAGACTGTCACAACAAAAGAAATATGTGTGTAAGGTGTGGAGCAGCCACAGTGTGACCACACTAACATATCAACTGGCAATTCTGGGAACTGGCAAGACGTCCATCTTTGAGTAATATGATTACTGATTGGTTAGTGGTCTCGCTGCCTCAATCAGTATTGATAACGGTGTTAGTTAAGTCTAATGTAACAATTTGTTTTTATTGTTCAGAAATGTATTCCCATACCCCGAAAAGGAATAACTACCCCTGATTAAGAACTCCTGGCCAACGGTGTCAAACTCAATTCCTATGACAGGTCAGATCTCTTCATGCCGCTGCATGACGCGGGAAGGGAGGACCTCCTCACTTCAGGGGAAAGAGTGATGACCCTCGTAAATAATATTTATGAATACTTTAGTTTGTTTCTGGTATTAGTGCCTCCCAACTTCCTGCCACATGACGTCAGTGTTAGGAGCAAGTGACTGAAATGTTGCTACAGTACTGGCGTGTGTGTGGTCATCACAGTATTACTTGGCTACAGTGTTGAGGGAAACTGTGCCAAATCTTCAAGTTGTGTTTAAACAAGATGGAGTTTTATGTTAAAGACACAAACACAATTATAAAACTCACAAATTTAATGCGTTCTTGCATCTTTGTGTTCATTAGATTTTATGTATTTTCAAATATATTTACCATGATCTTTTCAAATATATATAGATCTGGAACCCGTTCATTGTCATTCGGTTCATACTCAGTTATTCATTACTGTTGGATAAACATCTGTCACCTTGCTGGTTATTAACATACTTCAGTACAGGTTCCCGACTTGACCAGGGAACTTGAGTGTGATCTGGCTCTCTGTGAGGTCCTCAGTTTCTTGCAGCAAGTATCTGTGATTAAGACTTCACACCGTGTAAAGCTCCGTGTGTTGATGACGATATTAAAGACGATATTCCTTGGTCGTGAAACCCACAAATCTTAAAATGACGACTTGATAATGGTCTAGTTAGAACTGACCGAAACAGCGTTAATTCGCAATTATCAAATTTGTGAGTGGTGTGTCTAACGATCAGTCATGTTATTGTGACTCATCGGCTGTATTCATTGGTAATGTTTGACTGCACTTCACTTCTCCGTGAATAATACAGTCGAAATTGAAATTCATGGTTGTCGATAACAACTAGTTGTTTTACCTGCAGTTTCGTACCTACATCATATTTTTCCCCCATCATTTGTGGTGCTCCATCTGTAGTCTCACTCACAGGTTATGTTTAATAAACGGCTAATTTGTCCAGCACTTTCATCAAACTCAAATATATCATCACTTTTTGTTGTTGTTCCTTTAATTGGTATCGATTCCACAAACTCTTCCATTACCTGCAATCTTGCGTCAACACCACGTACAAAAATGGCAAGTTTCGCTGTATCAGTTTCATCTGTACTCTCATCAACTGTAATAGAACAATAAGAAGAGGGGGGCTTGCTCGCCTTTCGATTTAAATATTACAACTTGTCCGATGATTTACCTAAAACCATATATAACCAATACCTACTGGGCTTCCATTCGTAAATCTCTTTCGCTATAGGACCTACAAGCTCCTACCTTTGGGCACATCTCCTGTGCCAGGTGAGAACGACGGGCTCACCATAGCCCGTGCTGCTTGGAACTTTTTGTTCTGTGTAGCTGAATTTAGAGCAACAACAACCTACCTTTCAATCAGCACAAACGACCAACTTCTTAAGTTGCAAATACATTTGCAATATTTATTGTGCTGAAGGTGTGGTTGAAGTAGCGAGTGGCGTCGCCCGCGGGCAGCGTGCTCACCATCCCTACCCTTATTTATATACGAGAAACTAATGTTGTTGTTTCTTAAATGTGAACTGTAACGCATTCCCATGCTATAGCCTAATTCCATAAACCATATATAGAAAATTCCATATATAGAAAAGATATTATATACGAGAGAAAACAGGGTTTTATTACATGAAGAAAAATCATTTGATCAGTCGGATGAGAGTTGAATTAACCAAATGCTGACTTAGTAACGTCAGCGCTAGTCAGCAAGATGGGCTGACGGCGGGGTACTGTTCCCTCACTCGTAGCACATATCCATCCACCAATTTAAGGACCCGGTTGTAAAACGATTAGCGGATCCTGTTCTTGGGAAAAAATAGTGCTGAATAAGCTAACCTATTCCAGTAGCTGGCCTAAATACCATTTACAAATAATTATACTATTAAATATAAAATGTAAGCGTTACATAACCGGGTTAAATAATAATGATAATAATAATATTATTATTCCACCCACAATATAATCTAACCCAAACATATGAAATAAAAGTGACAACGTTTCGATCCATTTTTAACTTAGAGAGCCTAAGACGGATCGAAACGTCGTCATTTGTTTTCTTCATATCAGGTGTTGGTTGTTTCAGCCATATTATTGTTATTATTATAAAATAATAATAATAATAATAATAATATTGATATTTGCAATGACAATAGTAATATTTGTATTATTATTTAAGACCAATCAATGGTCAATGCCTGTCAAGTGTGGTGGACAAGGTCAATACTGATTTAATAGTTCCGAGAAGTCAGGATTATCAAATGTTATGGATGGTATAAAGTAGAGGATGTGGTGGTGGTATATGAGGAGGTTGTGGTGACAGTGGTGGTAGAGACGAAGTGGTGGAAGAGATGGTGGTAGGTCAGGAGGTGGTGGTAGCCGTAGCAGGAGGTGGAAGCCGGCACCACCCACGATACGATACCTGACAACGTGAGCTATTGGAAACCTATATAGGCCGAGGCTCTTGTCGGGCCGGAGTCAGCGCCAGACGTGGCCAGCGGCGGCGCCCTCACCTACGTTTCAATTACGATAATGCCCACGTGACCGGGGGCCGATCTCGGAGGAAATTATACAGGAAATCAGAGGAGGAGATGTTACCTCGCCATCTCGTTGCCTTCATGTGTGAGATCGGGTTCATTTGCCACTCTTAGTAATCTATTATTAATTCATTTCCAAAAGTTATATTTTTTTTGATAAATTGTTTCTATTTTATATATATAAGCAAGTGAGGGTACAAATACACACATTTGTTTGTACTGATTATACGAGTCCTCACTTCGCTTACCCACATGCGTGCGTACGCGCGTGTGCGCGTACACACACACACACACACACACACACACACACACACACACACACACACACACACACACACACACACACACACATGATCAGGGGGGACATGATCACAACCTACAAAATCCTCAGGGGAATCGACCGGGTAAACAAGGATGAACTTTTCAACACTGGTGGGACGCGAACAAGGGGACACAGGTGGAAGCTGAGTACCCAAATGAGCCACAGAGACGTTAGAAAGAACTTTTTCAGTGTCAGAGTAGTTAGCAAATGGAATGCATTAGGAAGTGATGTGGTGGAGGCTGACTCCATACACAGTTTCAAATGTAGATATGATAGAGCCCAGTAGGCTCAGGAATCTGTACACCAGTTGATTGACGGTTGAGAGGCGGGACCAAAGAGCCAGAGCTCAACCCCCGTAAGCACAATTAGGTGAGTACAATTAGGTGAGTACACACACACACACACACACACACACACACACACCTAAAGAGTACACCTCCATACTCACACGCTCTGTAAGAATCACCTTTGGACTCCTAATCACCGATACACTCTACTTAATGGTGCAATTTTACTCTCCAAAGATTGTTAAGTTTATAATTGTGGATAAAGCCAAAGTTGCATTTACGGTAGTGGAAAAATACAATTCAAGTTGAATGTTCACCTAATGTTTCCAATTGTTATTATTATTATTATTATTATTATTATTATTATTATTATTATTCCAAATCACTAACGTAGGCTTCCCAATAATCATTTTGTTTAGATTGTTTAGATTCAAAGAACTATTGTTTACTGATGGATCATTAGTTATAACTTGGCGTGACAAGTGCTTTGTCTTTGACAGCCATTTTATACTTCCTGAGTCTTTTCCTGCTCTCTGTCTGTCTCTCTCTCTCTCTCTCTCTCTCTCTCTCTCTCTCTCTCTCTCTCTCTCTCTCTCTCTCTCTCTCTCTCTCTCTCTCTCTCTCTCTCTCTCTCTCATTGATGATCTTAGTGAAACTGCAACCTCGTCCGAATCCTCACCCATTAAAACTTTCACTCGCTCTGTCTTTCTCTCCCCCCACCCCCACAAGCCCCCCTCCCCTCCAAGACCAACTTTACCTTCGCTCTTTCTCCCTTCCATCTCCCTTCTCATTTTCCCTACCCATGGACGAGAGTATGGCATCTTTACCCTCTGCCCACGACCTGCTCCTCCATAGTTAATGGGCTCCTGTGTCTTTCTTAACCTGGTAATGGGTAGTCAGAGTTGTAATAATTTAATTACAGTTGAACTTTGCTTCGTGTTCTTCTTACAACAGTTGTGTTCTTCTTACAACAGTTGTGTTCTTCTTACAACAGTTGTGTTCTTCTTACAACAGTTGTGTTCTTACAACAGTTGTGTTCTTCTTACAACAGTTGTGTTCTTCTTACAACAGTTGTGTTCTTACAACAGTTGTGTTCTTCTTACAACAGTTGTGTTCTTCTTACAACAGTTGTGTTCTTCTCACAACAGTTGTGTTCTTACAACATGTTGTGTTTCTTACAACAGTTGTGTTCTTACAACAGTTGTGTTCTTACAACAGTTGTGTTCTTACAACAGTTGTGTTCTTGCAACAGTTGTGTTCTCATATTCGATCGTGGGATCGACTGGGCCCTTGTCCTGGATTAGTTGGTTCTTGGCTAGTTGGGCCTCGTCGTCGGCTATACTCCGACGAGGTGTATTTTGTGATCTGTATACCTGGACGAGATGTATTTTGTAATCTGTATACCTGGTCGAGGTGTATTTTGTGATCTGTATACCTGGTCGAGGTGTATTTTGTGATCTGTATACCTGGACGAGGTGTATTTTCTGATCTGTATACCTGGACGAGGTGTATTTTGTGATCTGTATACCTGGACGAGGTGTATTTTGTGATCTGTATACCTGGACGAGATGTATTTTGTGATCTGTATACCTGGACGAGGTGTATTTTGTAATCTGTATACCTGGACGAGATGTATTTTGTAATCTGTATACCTGGTCGAGGTGTATTTTGTGATCTGTATACCTGGACGAGGTGTATTTTGTGATCTGTATACCTGGACGAGATGTATTTTGTAATCTGTATACCTGGACGAGATCTGTACCTGGACGAGATGTATTTTGTATTCTGTATACCTGGTCGAGGTGTATTTTGTGATCTGTATACCTGGACGAGGTGTATTTTGTGATCTGTATACCTGGCTACCTACCTTGAGGTGCTTCCGGGGCTTAGTGTCCCCGCGGCCCGGTCGTCGACCAGGCCTCCTGGTTGCTGGACTGATCAACCAGGCTGTTAGACGCGGCTGCTCGCAGCCTGGTTGATCAGGTATCCTTTGGAGGTGCTTATCCAGTTCTCTCTTGAACACTGTGAGGGGTTTGCCAGTTATGCCCCTTATGTGTAGTGGAAGCGTGTTGAACAGTCTCGGGCCTCTGATGTTGATAGAGTTCTCTCTCAGAGTACCTGTTGCACCTCTGCTTTTCAACGGGGGTATTCTGCACATCCTGCCATGTCTTACCTGGACGAGATGTATTTTATAATCTGTATACCTGGACGAGGTGTATTTTGTAATCTGTATACCTGGACGAGGTGTATTTTGCGAGATAAAGTTGCGCTGGTTCTTCACTTTTTGACTGACTTGTAAATAAAGTTTTAATCAAGTTATAAGGAAGTTATAATCAAGTTTTGAGAAATTAGAATTTTAGAGCGAGATTTTGAATCATTAGTTTGTGGACATTCTCTGTGTCTGATCACTTCATGTACACATGTTAGAGGTTTTTGTGCACACGGATGAGGTTTACATGTGTGTGTGTATTTTGCGTGCACATGTGCGATGCTTACGTACATATGCGTGCGCATAACGAAGTTTCTGTGTATGTTTGCGTAGTTTATGTGTACATGTAAGACATACATGTGTACATGATCGACGTTGATGTGTACATGGTCGACGTTGACGTGTACATGGTCGACGTTGATGTGTACATGGTCGACGTTGATCATGTGCACATGGCCGACGTTGATGTGTACATGGTCGACGTTGATGTGCACATGGTCGACGTTGATGTGTACATGGTCGACGTTGACGTGTACATGATCGACGTTGATGTGCACATGGTCGACGTTGACGTGTACATGGTCGACGTTGATGTGCACATGGTCGACGTTGATGTGCACATGGTCGACGTTGATGTGCACATGGCCGACGTTGATGTGCACATGGTCGACGTTGATGTGTACATGGTCGACGTTGACGTGTACATGGTCGACGTTGATGTGCACATGGTCGACGTTGACGTGTACATGATCGACGTTGATGTGCACATGGTCGACGTTGACGTGTACATGGTCGACGTTGATGTGCACATGGTCGACGTTGATGTGTACATGGTCGACGTTGATGTGCACATGGTCGACGTTGATGTGCACATGGTCGACGTTGATGTGTACATGGTCGACGTTGACATGTACATGATCGACGTTGATGTGCACATGGTCGACGTTGATGTGCACATGGTCGACGTTGACGTGTACCTGTGCCACGTTTCAGGTAACTCGTAAATTAATTCACCTGGGGCCAGATTCACGAAGCATTTACGCAAATACTTACGAACCTGTACATCTTTCCTCAATCTTTGACGGCTTTTGTTACATTTATTAAACCATTTACAAGCATGAAAACTTCCCAATCAACTGTTGTTATTGTTATAAACAGCCTCCTGGTGCTTCGGAGCTCATTAACTGTTTAATAATTGTAAACAAAGCCGCCAAAGATTGACAAAAGATGTACAGGTTCGTAAGTGCTTGCGTAACTGCTTCGTGAATCTGGTCCCCTGATCGTTAGCATATCGTTATCTAGCCAATATTGAATGCTTGGGCTGAACTATTTGTTTAGCGTATCGCTCTGATCTACAGGTAGTCAAAGGCTCCGGCAGATGATTTGCATATTTGCTTACACTTGAGCCTATTTTGTCATTGAATGGTACTATATGGCGACAACCCTACTGTGTAGCTGGCACGAACACAGCCCCACTTGGTCTAGCAGCGGGTGCAGCGTGTTCGAATACTTGGTCTAGCAGCTGGTGTACTGTGTTCGAATACTTGGTTTAGCAGCTAGTGTACTGTGTTCGAATACTTGGTTTAGCAGCTGGTGTACCGTGTTCGAATACTTGGTTTAGCATCTGGTGTACTGTGTTCGAATACTTGGTTTAGCAGCTGGTGTACCGTGTTCGAATACATGATCTAGCAGCTGGTGTACCGTGTTCGAATACTTGGTACAAATATATCACACATGCAGTTACATTAGTAAGAGCCAGAGGCCAAGTTTCAGGTGAGCCATGTAAGATGCACTCCACAACTGTGTGCGAGTGAATGAAATGTTATTGACCCTATTGGGGAGTGTTTCCTAGTCTTCATGGTTTTATACTCGGATTAATGACAATTGTTGGGGAGTAGTTGTCTGTGTAGATGACCACTTGATGAGCCCTTTTAACTGTTGCAGAACTGTGGTAATTCATTCTCTCTCTCTCTCTCTCTCTCTCTCTCTCTCTCTCTCTCTCTCTCTCTCTCTCTCTCTCTCTCTCTCTCTCTCTCTCTCTCTCTCTCTCTCTCTCTCTCTCACCAATCAGTGGGCTGGACGGCACGGTAGAGAGACAGTCTCGTTTCATGCAGGTCGGCGTTCAATTCACGACCGTCCAAGTGGTTGGGAAAATAGGTCGGGAGTCAGTACATTAGACAAGCGACGGTTAGAAAGCTGGGGTCCAAGAGCTAACAGCTCAATGCTGCAGGCACAAATAGTAAATACACACACACACACACACACACACACACACACACACACACACACACACACACACACACATGAATGATTGAATTAAGACACACGGTTGATGCTATGAAAAGTTACCAATAACACAATAACAAAATAAAATGCTGCCCACAGTTGCAATAACAAAAGCTGAACGAACCCAACAGTAATTTAGTAACACGTTGTGTGACAAGCTTGCAGGAAGAACTAATAAAGTAAATAAAGATAGTGAAAGTAACAAAAATGCAAAGGTAATCAAAAACAATACAGGAAACCATTAGTGAGATTTGTTTTTCAGGTGAACGGAGACGGGATGCAGAGTGCAATCCGTGTTGCAATCTCCACTCTCAGTTGCAGCAATATAACAACTCAGTGTTACTGTTGCACTACTACCAGTTTCCTGGCAGCTCTTCTTTATATACACGTTGAGTAGCGAGTATTTAATATTAAGAAGGAATGAATACATCTTCTTTCATTCCTTCTGAAGATGTATTAATATACGAAAGTACTTAAGGAAATTCCTGTTTCAATTCTTCCTCCGTGGTCTGACACTGTCACATTTTTCATCACGTGTTAATTTTTGTGATTTACACACACACATTATTTAATATTAAGTATTTAATAATTTAATATTAAGTATTTAATAATATTTAATATTAAGTATTTGATATTTAATATTAAGTATTAATAATAATATTATATTATAATAAATAATACTATTTATATTAATATTTAATATTTTTTATGTATTTTTGTATTTTTTAATATTTTTGTCTTTTAATAATAACTTAATTTAATATTTGGATGAGTTTTTCGTGTGTGAACTAATCCGTTCATACAATTGTTAAGCTTCGTTTTGGCAAGAAATAATCAGTTTATTTTCCACTCTCTGAGGAGACGCGATCCGAGCGGGATTTTATCTGCATTTCATGGTACTTGTTCTAAGTAATGTGTATTAACTCCACGTATACGTGTGCGCTGGAAACTTGTATATATGTATTTCGTATGTATAATTAAGATGTACTTGTCACGACTGTCAAAACGTGTCGCTAAAGTGACCATTTTAGTTCATAAACTATGCAGTTCTCTGCAGTTACTGACAGTACTGAGTGGATTACTGTCGCCTGTCTTAGGGCACACCACTTGGACGGGTCGGTACACCGACGACCTCACCTCTTGCAGGTCGGCGTTCGATCCAGCGGAAGAGAGGAAATCCTAGCATTGTGGAGAAATGTCAAAACTACCACTGGAACATTATCTAACACAGTGCAGAGTTACAGACCAAACAGACCACTGGAACATTATCTAACACAGTGCAGAGTTACAGACCAAACAGACCACTGGAACATTATCTAACACAGTGCAGAGTTACAGACCAAGCGGCTGACCTCTCGGGCCACTGCAGAGATCCACTAAGAAACAAAACTTTCCAGATTTTAATTTCCGAAAAATAAAAGTTAAGCTCCCATTAGAATACTTAAAAACATAATAATGCTGAGAAGTGTTGTGTGGATGGGTTCTCAAAGTCAGTCTTGTGCGTATGTCAGGTAAGGCCACAGGTATGCACATATGCATACATATGTAAATGAATGCATGCTTATATGTATACCTGTACTCAGAGGCAACAGTGTGTGGGTTTGGCTCGGTAATAGGTAATTAGTGGAGGGATCGCGTGCATCCTTTGACGTCAGACTAGCGACTGTGTCTTAAATTCTACTCGTGTCGACTCTGTGTCACGCGTATTGGACAATCATCAAATACGAAATTCCGAACTAGTTCGGAGTTCGGAATATTTGGAACTTTTCGGAATTAACAATTCGGAATTTGTTAATTTTGTGTTAAATCCATAAGCACAGTTTAGGCTAGGTGTATATTTTCGTGTTTTTCAATGTTGAAAGAATCTACTGAAATTGTTGCATGTTTACTATCGGGTTTAATCTCGCTAATTATTTTGCAAGTGCTGACGCCGATTCAAGCTCAGTCCGGATTTAATTTGCATGCGAAAATGTTTCTAAATCGCGTATCAGACATATTTTCGAAAAGTTATTATTTATGTGTTTTTTTGCACAATCACGGAATCCCTCCATTCAGGCAACACCTCTTTGCTCTCTGAGGATGGGGGGGGGGGTGGCACTGCATGCTCTAACAAACCGGAGGGGAGTTCCGTGTGGGTCAGAATGCCTCTTCTCTCGTGGCTAAAGAATAGCTGCCAGACTAAAAGTGTTCCATCCTCTAAATAAGAGTTATCTGATTCTGTTGGACCAAAATGCCTTGTACCTCAGCTTAACACAGCACCCATGACCTTATTATTTACCTCTGAATGTGGAACTTTAACTATCCTTCAAGAAAAATAACCCAACCTGATGCCAATGAAAGTGTAAAATCTGTTGTGAGTTTTTTGTGTTGAAGAACAAATAGTCAATAAGCATTTCATAGAGAGTGTCTGGTGATCCTGTATGAGTGGGAGTCAATAGCAGCGGTGTATTGACCGCAGAGCAGCGGACATAAGACGGAAAGCGTGGCTTTATGAACGGAAAAATGTTGGTAATGACCCGGGGGGCAGCTTCACCAGGCACTGTGAGGAGTGGACCACGTGTACAGCAGCACAGGTGATGGAGGCTGCAACAGAGCCATCAGTACTCTAGGCCAAGAGCTAAGGCAGGAATAACCGAGGAGCAACAGTATACAATAATTGTTTAGTTACATCAATATCAAATGTTGAATCTGCAACGTTAATCATTTATAAACTACCTCTGGTAAGATTTATGAAGGTCATGAAAAACTTGGTAGATAATAGTCAAACTTGATATCTTAACATAGCAAATAACAACATAGGTGGTGAGAGTTACGCCAGCGACACCAAGACTTTACCTTAGACAACGATAACCGAGGGAAGACCACAAATAAGTTTTAATTACATAAAATTTCTTTTATGGGTCTCGCAACATTAATTGACCATTTATAAAGTTACCATCGCGAGATTTGTTAAATAATACAAATTTTGATTGAAAATAATTAAAACTGGTCTCTAAACATGACACAAATTAGATGTTTGAAGCTGTGGCAGTGGCCATAACTCAGGGCCAAGAGCCAAGTCAAGAACGGAAGGGAATTATCATGGGAAAGTGCCAAGTCATTACGACTATATAGCACTGGGAAGGGGTCAGGATAAGGATTTGGGATAGGACGGGGGAAAGGAATGGTGCCCAACCACTTGGACGGTCGGTGATTAATACACTCCTAAAACACTCCTGTTTCTTAACTAACGAATGTTTACACCTTATTATCACTAACTCCCACGATTTAAATAATTTAGTTTTATTCACTTGGATCATCGGAGATTCGAACTCAGACGTCAAGAGTGCCAGACTTATGTCCTGCCAACTCGGCCAGTAGTTTTGAGGCACGAGTTCGAATCTCCAATTGATCCAAACCAATGAAATGTTATTACCCACAATATTATGAGTTGCATCTTGCGTAATACAGACAAATTAATACACAGCTGCGAAAGTAAAAATGCTGCTGTATTTATTAATTAAAAATACAAATTAATAAATGAATGAATGTCAGTCTAGGAATGAATGATCACGGATGGATTGATGTTCTTGAGAAAGGGACTTTCAGCATGAGACTGTTGAAGGTTGAGAGCCTAGTGCTACGGGTGCCAACTACTGGTTGTCCACGGAGTTGAGTTAGGTGCGGAATTTTGAGAATGTTGGCCTTATACATAACAGTAAGACCACCAATAATCATATATCCACAGCAGTCCATATAACCTCAGTAGTCATATCTCCACAAAAGTCATGTATCCACAACAGTCATGTGCGACACATCACCTGCGGTAAACACCGGTGTTTACCGCTAGTCAGAGTTGGTCTGGCGCGGCAGGAGCGGGCACCGGGGTGGGTGACCCTGTGGTTGGTATGTAGGCTCGTCACGCCATGTGCTGGACAGTTGTGTGGGTCATGGCGGATGTTATGGATGACGATGGTGGGTTAGTTCATATGTCGATTATTTAGTGTGCTGGGTAAGGAATATTTGTGGTTTATGTGGATAACGGCGTTTTGCCATGATAAAAATGCAATGTAGCGAGTGAATAAGAACGAGGACAAAGAGAGAGAGAGAGAATGGGTCAGTGAGTATAAGAGAACGAATAATAATTATGATAAATGATTCACTAAACTATTCCGGGTTTTATCAAATTTGGCTGAGAAACGTTGCTTCACTCCTCGAACTTAGTCTCAGCCTGGCATAAAAACTTTTTCTTCCTATTCCTCTTTTTGAAGTGAAGTGAAATTGCCAACTTTTACTTTTCCTCTTGTCCTCTGCTTTTCTCCCAGATTCGAGGCTCTTGCTGCCTCTACGAACTTGAGTAAAGGCTTCAGTTTAGTACACCTTAAAGTTAGGTCAAATAGAGTCGATAGAGCTTCGGACTCACACAAGTGGGATCCAGGGTTCGAGCCTCCTAAAGCCCAGGTGAATGGAACTTAAAGTTAGGTTTATTCGATGCTTTCTAAGGAAGCAACAGGAACCTTAGTGAACGCATGAACCAACCCGTTCTCGCAAATTTAATAAGTCAATATTGACTTATTAAATATGTGCATAGGTGACATACTTACCATAATAGTTTCCCTTGAAAAGCTTCATAGAAAACACCGACCTTACCTAACCTACTTAGTTTGTTAAGATAAGCATCTTATTGCTTCGTAATTACAATTATTACCTAACCTATACCTATAATAGGTTAAGTAACAATTGTAATTACGAAGCTATAAGATTTTTATTTTAACATACTAAGTAGGTTAGGTAAGGTCGGTGTTTTCTATGAAGCTTTTCAAGGGAAACTATTATGTTAAGTATGTCACCTATGCACATATTTAATAAGTCAATATTGACTTATTAAATTTGCGAGAACGGGTTGCATGAACATATACTCACATCTGCTAATTCCAACTCATCTTCGGCGATTAAGGCGATTAAGTCTGGGTAATAAAATTGATAATGTAATCCGAATGCTTTCGTGTGTATTAGCACATTTTCACAAAATATACTATAAACAGAAAGGAAAGTATATACTTTAGTTTACTTTAGTCCTGGAATACTTTCAGGATTAAAGTATATTTGCTGGTTTGTTGGTAAACTTCCAGAACTGCTGAGGACTACATTATACGTCCTGGTTGGTCATAAACCTATTGTGGTGGATTATAACCCTCTAGCAGTTAGTATTCCTTAAGCTCAACATCAAACCCAAGTTTAGTTCAATATGTGTGTTATGTTGCACGTGTTGAATATGTGACAGTTGCACGTGTTGGATATGTAACAGTTGTACGTGTTGGATATGTGACAGTTGCACGTGTTGGATATGTGACAGTTGCACGTGTTGGATATGTAACAGCTGCACGTGTTGGATATGTGACAGTTGCACGTGTTGGATATGTGACAGTTGCACGTGTTGGATATGTAACAGTTGTACGTGTTGGATATGTGACAGTTGCACGTGTTGGATATGTAACAGCTGCACGTGTTGGATATGTGACAGTTGCACGTGTTGGATATGTGACAGTTGCAGGTGTTGAATATGTAACAGTTGCACGTGTTGGATATGTGACAGTTGCACGTGTTGGATATGTAACAGCTGCACGTGTTGGATATGTGACAGTTGCACGTGTTGGATATGTGACAGTTGCACGTGTTGAATATGTAACAGCTGCACGTGTTGTATATGTAACAGTTGCACGTGTTGGATATGTGACAGTTGCACGTGTTGAATATGTAACAGCTGCACGTGTTGTATATGTAACAGTTGCACGTGTTGGATATGTGACAGTTGCACGACTCTCAGGTCGCCAGTCTAATATAATGGCTCCACCGCCCAGCCTAGCATATATTATGCAAATGAGCCGACAACAGTGATGTTTATCTTTGCAAGGACCCACAACCTTAGAGAAGAAAATAAAAGGCCAACAGATAAAATCTTGAGAGTTTCCATCCGAAATCGTATGAATACCTAGTCGATTGGTAAATTTGGTTAGAAATTGTGTAGCTCCAACATACATACTTCTCTGTAGTTACCAGTAAGAAAAATTTGATAATATAATGCATATCACAAACCTACTAGACACCTATTATAATTCAAAAACTTCCTGGAGCTCCTCAGGGGCTTAGTGTATGACCAAGATGCAGCAAGAATTTCCTCTTTGAACAGCAACACTAAGGCGCTGGAACAAGAAACTTGTCGCTCTGTGGTGTTTGGTTTCCATAATTAGTTAATCACCTAGCTCTTTCAGAAACTTTAGAGCACATTTGCCTCACGTGCCAAGGATTTCTGAGCCACTTAAAACTAAATTGTATAGTGTGCAAATACTCTGTATTTTAGCGTTTTCTGCATCCCCAGAAAACAACAGTGCCCTCCACCCCCCCTTCATTTGTACTGAATTGAAGGTAGGTACTTGTGGAGGCACATGTGTAGTCCAGCACCGCCATCTTCCCGGCCCTCCAGGGAGGCATCTGGATGGTTCTATATGTTGTTGGGTCTGTATAGGTGTGGTTCTCTCTCTGCTGGATAGGGAGCTTTGGCTTCTTCGCGTCTAACAATCTCCCTTGTGATTTACGCCATACCAGACCGTGATGGCCATAATGGTCTGCCAATGCACATCTGCAGCTGCATCTGTGTTAGATAACGACAAAGTCGATAAGGCGAAATCAGTTTCGAAAATCAGTTTCGAAATCGAAACCCCCAGCACAAATAGTCACCTCGAAAATTATCTTTCAGAATATGAATGTCATCAACATTTCTTCGCCTCACTACAGTCAAACTGAGATATAAAAAAATATATTTCCTGATATCAGTAAGCAATGTTTTACGATATATAAAGAAATGTGCACCAGGATATCAGCCTAATTGTAGGTGTGCAGTTGGGGGAACAAGGCTGTTAACATAGATTGTTCTTAGTTCTAATTAATAAATTGCAAGTTTATTAAAGTGCACCTTGCAACAGTGTAGTTATGAAGCTACAATAATCAGTACGAAGGTCGTCCAGGAACCCGTAAGTACCAAGTTATAGACCAATGATTTTTCGGGTACAGGAATCTACAGAGCTGTTCTCTGAAGGTCATTGTCCATCCCCCAGCCTTGACCCCCAGCACCAGCCACTTGACATGGGAACCACAACACGTGATATTCTAAAGGTTGTTCTCATTGGTGGAATTCGTTCAACTGAACATCCTTTGATGGTAAACATTTCAGCATGTGTTAAACCGCTGTAAATTTGGTCTCCTTGTAGTAAAGTACAACAAATTTTTGTATTATTCCTTATGAGTTATGTGTCTTGGTTGATCAGCAATGCCTTGAATGGTCTTTCTTAAATCCGGGAACGTATTGAATATAAAAAAAACATGTTTTAACATGTCATAGGCGAGGCAGCTGCTTTGAACAGCCTAGTGTGAGGACGGGTTGTCTGGGGAGGACGGCCGCTGCTTTAACCAGCCTAGTGTGAGGACGGGTTGTCTGGGGAGGACGGCCGCTGCTTTAACCAGCCTAGTGTGAGGACGGGTTGTCTGGGGAGGACGGCCGCTACTTTAACCAGCCTAGTGTGAGGACGGGTTGTCTGGGGAGGACGGCCGCTACTTTAACCAGCCTAGTGTGAGGACAGGTTGTCTGGGGAGGACGGCCGCTGCTTTAACCAGCCTAGTGTGAGGACGGGTTGAATAAGGTAAAGCTTACCATGAGCTTTAACAAGCGAGGCGTCCAGGATTGTACCCGCCTGTATACACAAATAATGTTTAATAAATGCATCTCTCAATTTAGAGATCTCAAAGACTGTAAATACCTAATCTTGGTGTCTTTGGAGTACCTGATGTGAACAGCCAGTTGACAGTCTTGAAGGTGATTGGTTGATGAGTTTATTTGAAGAAACGGCCTTTGCATTTCCTTAATTACGTGGCCAGGTTCTGGACCATTACGCCCCGTCGTAAGTCGTCTTTATATTCTGAAGATCATGTAACACTTGCATTTTACCTGACAATTGGATTTATATGTTTGGTTTTCGAAGAGACATGACGCCCTGGCCTGATGTGAGCTGCGTCTCTCCTGCTCGCGTGGGCGTGAAGGCGCCCACCTGTTGAATGTTAACTTGAATGGATAATAACTTCCTGGAATGTTTAATTACGGCTATCAAACTCAATTCCACAATCAAATATTAAATCAGTGACGTTTTTCAAGCTGTGAGGGGCGCCATCTTTAAATTCAGATGGAGGACGGTTGGGCTCTGCCTCTGAATTATTTAATATTTAATATTAATTATTCCCGTTATCGGGTATAGGGTCGGTTGTACTTATGCTTATTGGTGTTCCCTAAGGTTAACGTACCTTCCTCATGATGCAACCCACAACAGTTTCCTAACTCTCGGGTGCCTGTTTATTGCTAGGGGAACAGAGGCATCAGGAAACATTGCCAACCGTTTCGGTCACACCCGGGGATTTAACATTGATCTCTTGATCGTGAGTTTAGGGTGTAGACCACTGTGCTACACGACCAATATGGAGATACGGGTTCTCCTAATGAATATATTACATTTTTACCACCGTAAAATATGCTGTGGTTGAGTGAAATTAAAAACACTGCAATATTTACGCTTTCTTGAGAATAATGAATACCGGCTCCGGTAAGTTAGCAAGGTTTAACACTTTTGTTTAGGCTAAATCGCCGCATTTTTTACATAAGGGGATTCGAAATTAAGAAATTTCACACAAATATCCAAAAGTATGAACCTTGCCGGAAAATTTGCCGCTCTTCGCTGGAAAATGGCAGAAATATTTTGTTAGTGAACGTCCTTTTTGTGGAAAGCTTTTTCATACTGTAATTTCATAATTTTGTTTGGTAATTATAATTTTTTTGTATTATGAATTAGCATAAACTGTACTGACGTTGAACCATGATTGTCGTCGGGGGTTGGTTAGTCGTAGAGCTTAGTTAATAAGCACCAGAACTAAGCAATCCTTATAGACTCATTGGTGAGGTGGTGACGGTAGTGTGCGTTTGGGGGTGATCCTGAGCGTCATGGGTTCGAATTCTGGCCGGGTCATTCAGAGTTCTTAGTGATCTATGGCTCGCGCGTTTATATTATATATAGTGTACCTAGGTAGCCAGAACGCAGTACTCGGCCTACTATGCAAGGCCCAATTTGCTTAATAAGTCAAGTTTTCCCTGAATTTATATAATTTTCGAATGTTTTTCTAACGAAATGATAAAGCTATTCATTTCATTATGTATGAGTTAAGTTTTGTTAATTTGAGATAAAACTTTGGTTGATATATGACCAAACCTAAACTAACGTAACTAAGTCAATAATTTATATTCTTAATATATTTCAAATAAAACAATTGAAAACAATATTTTGAAAATAAAGAAAATCACTCGGCCTATTAGGCAAATCGTGCCTTGCATAGTAGGCCGAGAAGTATGTTCTGATTACTAGGTACGACATATACTGTGTGTGTACTCACCTATTTGTGCTTGCAGGATCGAGCATTGACTCTTGGATCCCGCCTTTCCAGCCATCGGTTGTTTACAGCAATGACTCCTGTCCCATTTCCCTATCATACCTAGTTTTAAAAGTATGAATAGTATTTGCTTCCACAACCTGTTCCCCAAGTGCATTCCATTTTGCCACTGCTCTCACGCTAAAAGAAAACTTCCTAACATCTCTGTGACTCATCTGAGTTTCCAGTTTCTACCCATGTCCCCTCGTTCTGTTATTATTACGTGTGAACATTTCATCTATTTCCACTTTGTCAATTCCCCTGAGTATTTTATATGTCCCTATCATATCTCCTCTCTCCCTTCCATTGTGTGTGTGTGTGTGTGTGTGTGTGTGTGTGTGTGTTGCGGGAGGGGGGAGGGGGGAGGTAGAGATGACCACGTTACTAGTCACACGTAGGGTCAACGTCCTAAGTACACACTACACAACTTGCTTTATGGTCTCCCTTTATTACCCACCTCCGACCCTTGTTGTTCTCAGGTCAACCGCCTCCCTCAGCCAGAGACACACAGACAGACATTCTGGCAGACTCACAGCGGCAGTTAACAGCGAGTTCCCATCGCCTCTATCTCTTGTCTCTCTTAAGTCACCATCTTTTCTTTATTATCTTTCTTATGATATCTGCTCCTTCCCTCTCTCTACCTCTCTCAGACATTCCTTCTAAGTATTTATAGAGGCATATAGCAAGAGAGTGCGTTCACGACGGCGCGCAGATTGGCTATCGTTCGTCCTGTCCCTAACCCAAGGAGAGTGGACTTTCTCCGGACTTTCTCAGGACTTTCCGGACTTTCTCCCAACTTTCTACCCATCGCATCTAACTTGGTGCCTATGCTAGCTATTAGAGACGATGGTCAATGTCTACCTAGCTACAACCAGGTGGTTTTTCTCATGGAATTCCGGCGTGTGTCTAGAGGCTATTCCACAAGAAATGATTTTCCATTTGTTATAATCATCTGCGTAACATTTACCTCAAAGCAACATATTGACAGTCCTGGTTGATACCTGGTTGATGGGGTTCTGGGAGTTCTACTCCCCAAGCCCGGCCCGAGGCCAGGCTCGACTTGTGAGAGTTTGGTCCACCAGGCTGTTGCTTGGAGCGGCCCGCAGGCCCACATACCCACCACAGCCCGGTTGGTCCGGCACTCCTTGGAGGAATAAATCTAGTTTCCTCTTGAAAATGTCCACGGTTGTTCCGGCAATATTTCTTATGCTTGCTGGGAGGACGTTGAACAACCGCGGACCTCTGATGTTTATACAGTGTTCTCTGATTGTGCCTATGGCACCTCTGCTCTTCACTGGTTCTATTCTACATTTTCTTCCATGTCGTTCACTCCAGTACGTTGTTATTTTACTGCGTAGATTTGGTACTTGGCCCTCCAGTATCTTCCAGGTGTATATTATTTGATATCTCTCTCGTCTTCTTTCTAGTGAGTACATTTGGAGGGCTTTGAGACGATCCCAATAATTTAGGTGCTTTATTGCGTCTATGCGTGCCGTATATGTTCTCTGTATTCCCTCTATTTCTGCAATCTCTCCTGCTCTGAAGGGGGAAGTGAGTACTGAGCAGTACTCAAAACGGGACAACACAAGTGACTTGAAGAGTACAACCATTGTGATGGGATCCCTGGATTTGAAAGTTCTCGTCGTTCATATTTTTTGAAAAAGGCCTATGACAGTGTGAAATATTGCAAATTTGTGGTATTTAGTTATGAGATGAATGATAAATTTTATTAGTTTCATCCTAATTTCAGATTCCAAAAGAGATTAGCATGCTCGCTCGCTCTCTCTTTCTCCTCCCCCCCACCTAGCACACTAAAGCATACCAGAGTGAGGCTGAATAAAGTCCACAGTGTTACTTTATTTACTGTGTTTAGTAAATATAGCTACTTTCTTCTCCCAGCTGGTGAGTACACTTACTGCTGAGCTCAGCTCCTGGTTTCTCTCCCGATTCTTTAATACTGATGATTTCTCTTTCGCCATTTTCAGCAATTCCAGAATTTAGGCGAAGACTCTGATTCTTGTATATCCATAAATCCCCTTAAATAAAGTTCATCTGGTGTTGGTTCATATTGTCTATGTGACGATGACTTAGACGATTAGGTTACTGAGACTTCACTTCTACAGAGAATTAATATTGAGAACGCTTTAAGGCGTTCTCTAACCCTTGATAACTGTCGAAGGGATTATGTTCTCAGTATTTTGGTCCTGACAACGTTGTCGGAATGCCACTGTTCACCCTTACTCTCAACGTATTGCTCGCGTTTTTTACTTTATAGTAAACAACACTACAAATGCATCCTACTGTGACTAACTCTTCATAAACATCTACATTTTGTATACATCGGACTCGTTGGGTTTAGTGGGTTGGTTGGGTTCGTATGTTTCTAGTACGTAAACGTACGTTCTTACGTTTCTATAGAGTGGCAAACCAAGAGAACGGGCTGGACTGCTGGCCCTTCAAAAACCAGCAGCGTGGTCTTAAGGTCACAAAGTGTCCCTCGTCGTATTCCTGCTCGCTCTTATGACTTTGCACATGCAGGTCACAATAACGTGGTTGAAGTATGTTGACCAGACCACACACTAGAAATTGAAGGGACGACGACGTTTCGGTCCGTCCTGGACCATTCTCAAGTCGATTGTGATGAGAAGGTAGGGACAGGCAATAAATAGGCAAGAGAGAGCTGAGGAGGAAAGTCAGGTGTAGGGGATAGTAGTAATGAGAACTGCAGCAGGCCTATTGGCCCATACGAGGCAGCTCCTATTATAACCACCGAAGGAGATAGTAATAGGAAAAAAGAAGAGGATAGCAAGGGAGCGTAGGAGAAGACAATGAACAGAAAAAGGGAGAAGAGAGAAAGAAAAGGAAAGAGAAAGAAAGAAATGGAAGGGGGAAAGCTTATGTTAAGTCACGTTTGTTAGAAAGATTAGAGCATTTGAGTATATACTGTGAAAGGGAAGAGTCCACAGCAACAAAGCCAGGACTCAAGTTCATGTTGGGTACATTGTTTATAAGAGCCGATTCTACAAGACGGCGTCTGTGTAGAGTAGAGGCAGGAAAGATTATTTTGGAGGAAGACCAATCAATGGGATGATTAGAATCCCTCACATGGCAGAAGAGAGCATTGTTAGTGTCTGCAGACTTAACACTTCTCTTGTGTTCTTTAAGTCTGTCATTCAGTGTACGGCCAGTTTCGCCAAAGTATTGGAGAGGACAAGATGAACAGGAAATAGAGTAGACACCAGCAGCATTAGAAGCAGGAGGAGCAGTGTGAACTAGATTGCTACGAAGTGTGTTAGTTTGTCGAAAGGCGAGTTCATCACAATCGACTTGAGAATGGTCCAGGACGGACCGAAACGTCGTCGTCCCTTCAATTTCTAGTGTGTGGTCTGGTCAACTTTGCACATGTTAAATGCAAAGTGAATTTTCCTAACGAAGAGCGTATTAACCAATGTAACTCACTTAACCAAAGGAGCCATATGCGCTCTACGAGGGTAGCGTCAATATTCTGGTACCTTTAATTTCACTAAAGCATGGAAATTTTAAGGCTGTGATAAAAAGCGTCAGAATTGCATTAAGTTCGTGAGAACAGATAGGCTCAAGAGGGAAGCCTATTTTTGACCTGTTACTGGGGGAACCCGGTCACAAATACCCAGGATGTCCGGGATATTATCTTCTGCCCCGTAAATCCCCCTCCCGGCCAGTGGAAAATTATATTTTAATGTGACGAAGAAAGTTAGCATCCTCCCAGAGGTTCAGTTATATTGGATTTGGTAAAATTTAATAAGGATATTTTTGTAAATTTTAGTAAAATTTAACAACCATTTTCCAAGTTTCCAAGTTACCATTTTCTCTCTCTCTCTCTCTCTCTCTCTCTCTCTCTCTCTCTCTCTCTCTCTCTCTCTCTCTCTCTCTCTCTCTCTCTCTCTCTCTCTCGATTGTGTCTTGGTGCTTGGTGCCGCAAATATAAATTTATATCGATAATAGTGGTGATTACAAGCTAACTACCTGTGGTACTGCCTGGTGTGTATGGTACTGGGTGGCAGCAGCTGGTGTGTATGGTACTGGGTGGCAGCAGCTGGTGTGTATGGTACTGGGTGGCAGCAGCTGGTGTGTATGGTACTGGGTGGCAGCAGCTGGTGTGTATGGTACTGGGTGGCAGCAGCTGGTGTGTATGGTACTGGGTGGCAGCAGCTGGTGTGTATGGTACTGGGTGGCAGCAGCTGGTGTGTATGATACTGGGTGGCAGCAGCTGGTGTGCATGGTACTGGGTGGCAGCAGCTGGCGTGTATGGCACAGGGTGGCAGCAGCTGGCGTGTATGGCACTGGGTGGCAGCAGCTGGCGTGTATGGCACTGGGTGGCAGCAGCTGGCGTGTATGGCACTGGGTGGCAGCAGCTGGCGTGTATGGCACTGGGTGGCAGCAGCTGGCGTGTATGACACTGGGTGGCAGCAGCTGGTGTGTATGGTACTGGGTGGCAGCAGCTGGTGTGTATGGCACTGGGTGGCAGCAGCTGGCGTGTATGGCACTGGGTGGCAGCAGCTGGTGTGTATGGCACTGGGTGGCAGCAGCTGGTGTGTATGGCACTGGGTGGCAGCAGCTGGCGTGTATGGCACTGGGTGGCAGCAGCTGGCGTGTATGGCACTGGGTGGCAGCAGCTGGCGTGTATGGCACTGGGTGGCAGCAGCTGGCGTGTATGGCACTGGGTGGCAGCAGCTGGCGTGTATGGCACTGGGTGGCAGCAGCTGGCGTGTATGGCACTGGGTGGCAGCAGCTGTCGTGTATGGCACTGGGTGGCAGCAGCTGGCGTGTATGGCACTGGGTGGCAGCAGCTGGCGTGTATGGCACTGGGTGGCAGCAGCTGGCGTGTATGGCACTGGGTGGCAGCAGCTGGCGTGTATGGCACTGGGTGGCAGCAGCTGGCGTGTATGGCACTGGGTGGCAGCAGCTGGCGTGTATGGCACTGGGTGGCAGCAGCTGGCGTGTATGGCACTGGGTGGCAGCAGCTGGCGTGTATGGCACTGGGTGGCAGCAGCTGGCGTGTATGGCACTGGGTGGCAGCAGCTGGCGTGTATGGCACTGGGTGGCAGCAGCTGGCGTGTATGGCACTGGGTGGCAGCAGCTGGCGTGTATGGCACTGGGTGGCAGCAGCTGGCGTGTATGGCACTGGGTGGCAGCAGCTGGCGTGTATGGCACTGGGTGGCAGCAGCTGGCGTGTATGGCACTGGGTGGCAGCAGCTGGCGTGTATGGCACTGGGTGGCAGCAGCTGGCGTGTATGTTCACCAAACATCATTTGCAACACTTTAATTGGTTCCGATAACTCATTAACTGTCATAATTAAACAAAGTTTAGTTTTCAAACTTACGTGAGTTTTGTTTATATCTTTATTACTGCCACACACCAAACACTCCACAAATACACTGCACCACAAACACACACCACAAATACACTGCACCACAAACACACCGCACCACAAAAACACAGCAAACACACAACACACGTAAACCTCACCACACTACAAACACACTGCACCACAAATACATGACACCACATGGCTACTACACAACACACCTCTAGTACCCAATATACATTGTACCTAACCACTCCACACAGCCATAGCCCCCTCCACACACACATCACTAACAAAAACAACACCCGCCAGGATGACAACACACAACTGGACACCGGCGGTTGTTGACTTCTGTCACGAATGACGTCATAACACGGGCACCAGCCCCCAAACAACTGCTTCACACATCGACCCGAGGCCGTGAACCGCAGTAAGTGGACGGCCTCTTAAGTGCCTCGTTGGTGCCGCTTGACTGAGGTTGAGCGAGTTGGGAGTTCCATGTTTTGCTGATCTTGTAGAGTGAAGGAGATAAAGCTATCCCCGTGTTTGTAATGTTGGAGACAATTGCAGGTTATGTTTTATGGGTGTTTTATGTGTGTGTCGATATTTTGTCTTTACTCGAAGGGCTTTATAGAGGCGCTCTCACAAGGTTATTGCCCCCCCCCTCAAGGCGGTGGCCATCAGTGTACATGCGCCAGTTTTTCGGAACTGCGTAATAAATTATTTTCTCGCCTAAATTATTTGTATACGTTTGTTTCGCGTGTGGTTAGGCTGTAGGTGCATTAGGCACTTTGGATCTGTCGGCGCGTGTGTGTGTGTTTACGTGCGTGTACATTTAGATATGCTCGGACTTTACGAGAGAAGCTCTATTCGATTAAAGTCCGACCGTAATCAGTTGTTCGCCCCCCCCCCCATCCTCCTCTCCATCGTACATGGCCATCAGCGGCAGCACAGGCACGTGCACCTACCCCACCACCGTCGTAGTCGACACCACCGCCCCAGGGACCACCTCACCGACACTCGTAGGCATCAAATTCATCCACATCGGCCCAAGCAGACGGAGAAAAACGCCTTGAGCGGTTGGGTCCAGGCCGCACATCTTCAGAACCGGAGGTGGAACCAGAAGCACGGGAAGCGCAAGGGGGGGGGGGGCGCACGTTCGCCTGGCGCGAACGTGCCAGGCGAACGTCAGCAGCCTCGACAACAGGGGAAGACCGGACCCATCACAGCAGGAGACCCCGCCTTCACATTACCTCCCAGCGCTACTTGTACCAGCTGTGCTGGGACAAGTAGCGGGGACGAAGAAACAGGAGCCTCAGGACAGGGCAGAGGGGCAGGCGCAGCAGATGTGGAAGCTGAAAACGGCGAAGGAGCACCCGGAAGAACAGCAACAGTACCAGCAACGCCATCAGCAGCAGGACACCCAACCGAGGACGGCACAACCACCTGGTCACCAGCCCCACTAGGGGCATGCGCACCGTCCGACAGGGCGCGGCACCTCAGCCAAGGGTACATCCACAAAGGTATCATCCGACTCCTCCTCCACAGCCAATGGCGGGAAATCTTCCTCACGAGAGAGATTCACTTGGGGGACGACAGCCGCCTAGCAGGTAGCAGCTACATGGTCCGCCAAACCACAGCGAAAGCAGGCGCGAGGCTGACGTGCGTAGTATACTCTGACGTAATACCTCCCATGAGCCGCACCGAGGACGGGATGTCCGACCGCAGCTGCATCCCCAGAGAGCGAATACTAGTCCGGACGACCTTAAGCTACCCGTAGGAAACCATATTGAGCCTCACACTCAAGACAGCACCAAACTGCCCAAAGTAGTGCCACAGTAGCTCCTCCGAGAATTTAAGGGGCGCACCATGCACACTAACAAAGGTGACGGCCCCACTGCGGTCCTAGATGATCACAGTACCAGCAGCGTCCGGCAGGGGCAAGGACCACCCCTCGTATTTGCGGAGAAACACCCTATAGTCGTCCTCACGCGCAAACTTCACAATAACCCAGTGAGATGACACCAGTTTCACACCATAGTTCACCGCCACAGAGACACGCACCATATCACACAGCACTAATTCGACGGCTCGGTTGTCGGCCCTTCTAGTAAATTCCAGGCCCACCGAATGAGCCCGCAAAACGAGGGGAATGGCCATCACCCATCACGCAAGCCACGTCAGCGAACGACGAAGCAGCCAATCACCACAGACGCTGGGCAACGACTGGAGCAGTCGGGCACCTCCGCGCCCCCTGCCTGCTGGGGGCGAACTCCATTTGTCTAATGGTCGTTCATGTAGCACCAACCATCCTCCCTCATTATATAAACGAGACAGCTGTCCTCAGGTTTTGTCCCTTCCAAGCTGCATTCATCAGTTTCATCAACTATTAATTTTGTTTAACTAAATTACTTATATATTTGAATTCTGTGTATAGTTAGACGTTCGAGGGAGGGTAGCCTAGTGGGGGTAGGCGCAAGGGTGTTATTGGGGGTGGGCGCGAGGGAGGGTGTGAGAGAGGGGGTGGGGTTGAGGGAGGGGGGTAGCATTCAGTGGGGGGTGTCGAGTGAAATTGACAGCTTTCTAGGTGTATCAAGTCGAAGATGAATTTCTTAACATGTTAATTACCTACATTATGGCATTCTAATAAATACTCTGATGTACACCAATTTGCTGAATATATTCACAGGTGTACACCTCATACTTGGGTGTATATAATGAGGACTAATTGGATATTGATGCGTTTGGATGGGACTGGGATGAGTGGTGTACCCGATACGATGGTTAACATCATTAAGTAACAACAACAAATGTTACCAGTAGTAGTAGTAGTAGTAGTAGTAGGCATCCATCAGTCTCAGGAGACTCTGGAGTTATGCTCTGGTTGTCGATCTGGGGTAGCCTCTCCAGGGCTCAAAGCCAGGGTTGGTTGATATGAGGGAGAAGCTGTTACCCATGCAGCAGGTTAATATACATAGGTGGGTGTGTGGGAGAGATCTGAGCACCAGGTACACTCGGGCACTGCATAATAATATGAAAGAATAGTATAGAAAATTGTAGGAGTGTGGAATTACTTGCCGGCATACTTAAGAGATCCCAGTGACATGTGGCAGTCTACTAGACGAGGCATTGATTAGATATCCAGGACAATTGGTATTAACTGCCGGCTGAACTTGTACTGCAACGCCGATGTAATATTTCTCGATGACTGGGATCCTTTCTATGGTAGGTATAGTCCATGGGATGGGGTGCTTTTTGCCTACCTATGGAGGGGGTGGCAGCCTCGGCTGCTGCAGTAGAGGGGCCGGTCCTCAGGACTTACAAAGGTAGATGGCGGTGGACTGCGGGGGAGACAATTCTAGACATAATTATCGAACTGGGAAAGTGGATGAAAAATGCAAAATTGTATCAGTGTTACGTATATATGATAAAATATTGAGGCAATACGATGGGATCGAATCCGCATCCCTGTAGGGTCAATGTTGCTTCCGGGAAAAAAACTTGAAAATGCACCCTAAATGAATATTGTATCAAAGATGTATTAGAAATATGAATAAATTGCATTGTGCGGAGAAATGGAAACATTAATAAAAACCATGAATGTAGAATATATGGAAATATTACAAAAAAATATAAATTTAAACCAATTATTTCAATCTTATATGCAATTGAGGGGGAAGGGTTAACACTGTCAGATAAACTTTATAACGTCGTGTAAAACAAGGAACGATTGTGCAGAAAACAGTTTAGAATTTGATTGTTTTCTATGTTAGGTAGCCTCCACGGGACAATATTATACACAATGCTGACCAACAGGGAGGCTAATAGTTAACAGACACAGGAAGTGAATACGGGCACAGAGATTACAAGGCAATGAAATTATGAGGGGGAAAGAGCTAAGCTAGTATGACTAACACTTGATAGGGCTACGAGGACGAGAAGCTGGGGTACGAGGACGAGGAGCTAGGGTACGAGGACAAGGAGCTGGGGTACGAGGACGAGGAGCTGGGGTACGAAGACAAAGTAGACGCACCTGAACATAAGAAGTTGATTGTCTTTTTTTATGTCAAATGACCATCAGTAGCGGGTAGCCTAGAGCGACGTGCGGTTAATAAGAGATTTAAGCTGCGATGTGGCCTCCTGGCCAGCTGTGGTCCTCCTGGCCAGCTGTGGTCCTCCTGGCCAGCTGTGGTCCTCCTGGCCAGCTGTGGTCCTCCTGGCCAGCTGTGGTCCTCCTGGCCAGCTGTGGTCCTCCTGTCCAGCTGTGGTCCTCCTGGCCAGCTGTGGTCCTCCTGGCCAGCTGTGGTCCTCCTGTCCAGCTGTGGTCCTCCTGGCCAGTTGTGGTCCTCCTGGCCAGCTGTGGTCCTCCTGGCCAGCTGTGGTCCTCCTGGCCAGCTGTGGTCCTCCTGTCCAGCTGTGGTCCTCCTGTCCAGCTGTGGTCCTCCTGGCCAGCTGTGGTCCTCCTGGCCAGCTGTGGTCCTCCTGGCCAGCTGTGGTCCTCCTGGCCAGCTGTGGTCCTCCTGTCCAGCTGTGGTCCTCCTGTCCAGCTGTGGTCCTCCTGGCCAGCTGTGGTCCTCCTGGCCAGCTGTGGTCCTCCTGGCCAGCTGTGGTCTTCCTGGCCAGCTGTGGTCCTCCTGGCCAGCTGTGGTTCTCCTGTCCAGCTGTGGTCCTCCTGGCCAGCTGTGGTCCTCCTGGCCAGCTGTGGTCCTCCTGGCCAGCTGTGGTCCTCCTGTCCAGCTGTGGTCCTCCTGTCCAGCTGTGGTCCTCCTGTCCAGCTGTGGTCCTCCTGGCCAGCTGTGGTCCTCCTGGCCAGCTGTGGTCCTCCTGTCCAGCTGTGGTCCTCCTGGCCAGCTGTGGTCCTCCTGTCCAGCTGAGGCTGTGGTCCCTGTGGTCCTCCTGGCCAGCTGTGGTCCTCCTGTCCAGCTGAGGCTGTGGTCCCTGTGGTCCTCCTGGCCAGCTGTGGTCCTCCTGTCCAGCTGTGGTCCTCCTGGCCAGCTGTGGTCCTCCTGGCCAGCTGTGGTCTTCCTGGCCAGCTGTGGTCCTCCTGTCCAGCTGAGGCTGTGGTCCCTGTGGTCCTCCTGGCCAGCTGAGCTGTGGTCCCTGTGGTCCCTGGCCACCTCGGTCTTCTGGCTTACACTTCAACTAGTAAAATCCAAGAACCATTTTAAATCTTCTCCTGGAAGGCCTACGGAGTCGCTCCTTGTTGGTGTGTAGAGTGAGTGTGACTGACTGACTCACTGACTGACTCACTGACTGACTCACTAATTCACTGACTCATTGATTCACTGGCTGACTGACTCACTGACTTACTGGCTGACTGACTCACTGACTCACTGACACTCGCGCTCTGAGTACGTGTCCTCGCAGCCGAGTGGACAGCGCGCTTTGGAGTCGTAGTTCTTAGGGCCCTGATTAGATTCCCGGTCGAGGCAGAAACAAATGGGCAGAGTTTCTTTCACTTGATACACCTGTTTGCTTAGCAGTAAATATGTAGCTGGGAGTTAGACAGCTGCTACGGGCTGCTTCCTGGGGATATGCTTGTGTGTAAGAGAGAATTAGAGAGTTTATGGCCATCAGTGGCGGGTCGCCTAGCCGAGGAGGGTAATAATTTTTAATTATATTAATAATAATTATAACAATTGTTGTAATTAATATTTATTACTCTTCCTTCTGCTGGGTCATGAAGGAAGCGGGCCTCGGGTGAAAGAGGGCTGTGACGATCTCTGTCAGGAACCCGTAGGTGCGGGTCCGGGCCGTCCACCTCCTGGGGCTCGTGCGGCCCCCCAGGCTCTGCTTCAGGAGGCTGGGGTCGTTCTTGCCCTTGATGGGGTGGTTCTTCTCCAGCCCCGACCACGGCGGTCTCCGGGTTTGGAGTCCCTGTGCTTTCTTTTACCAACTTCGAGGTCAACTCGGCTCCAACTTCGGCAACAACTTCGAGGTCAACTTTGGCTCCAACTCCGGAGTTGGAGTCTCCCAGGGCAGTTCGTTGTTGCCTTCAATCTCGTTCTGACAGTTCCTACGACGGAACTAGAACCAATCATATTGGCGTTTGTTTTTCTATTGAAAACTTTCGGCGCCGTGTAGAGGGGGGGAGGACCTGCTGCATGGGTAACAGCTTCTCCATATCAACCTACCCTGGCTTTTGCGCCCTGGAGAGGACACTCCCGACCGACAACCAGAGCACATCTCCATAGTCTCCTGAGACAGATGGATTCCTACTACTACTAAGATAGAAAGTGTTGTAGATATGATAGAGGAAATACGTCGAGCTAGTACATTGGATCACCGACTGTTAGAAGGGTGGGGTCCAAGAGCTAACAGCTTGATGCAACAGGCACAAATAGTAAACACAGCCCCACCCACACACACATACCCCTTCACACATATACCCATCCCCCCCCCACACACACACATACCCCCCCTCCCACACACACACATATACCCATCCCTCCCACCCCCCCCCCCCACACACACACACAACCACCCACACGCGTAACTTACACCCGAAAACTGCATAAATAAATTCTGGTGAATCTAGCCATAGGACTGAATAATCTCCTTGTACGGTGACCTGTCTTTGATCTCCGACTAATTAGGTGTCGTTTAAGGTGATGGGTCGGGGGCCCTCCAGGCTCCAACCCGGGCACGGGTACGGTTCATTATTACTTGCTGGGATTCATGGTGGTGAAGCACCCGGCCTCTGTAGTGAACCAGGAAGTGGTGGTGATGGTGGTTGTGGTTGTTGTGGGTAGTGGCTGTGGTTGTTGTGGGTGGTGGCTGTGGTTGTTGTGGGTGGTGGCTGTGGTTGTTGTGGGTGGTGGCTGTGGTTGTTGTGGGTGGTGGTTGTGATGGAAATATGTAGGATATATGTGAGGGAGAGAGAGGGGGAGGGGTGTGGAGAGACAGGGTGTGTGAGTGTGGGAGACAGGGAAGGTGGGTGTTGATGGGGAGAAACAATAAGAGTGTGAGTGGGAGGAGATGGGGAGGGGGGAGAGACCTAGGTGGGTGTGTGTGGGAGAGATCTGAGCACCAGGTACACTTGGGGACTGCATAATAATATTAATAATCAATATAATAACTAAAGATAATTCACTTAATCTTAAAACTAAGTAATACCTATTAAACCAACTTTTAAACTGAAAACTTGTATTAACAAAATAACAATGTTAATGGTTTAAACGTCCAACACTACCTGGCTGAGTCCAGTTGGTCCCTTCCTTTCCCTTCCCTTCCCTTCCCTTCCCTTCCCTTCCCTTCCCTTCCCTTCCCTTCCCTTCCCTTCCCTTCCCATCCTTCTTCATCACCACCTTTCATAAAACAACATAACACAATTGTGAAATTTAGCACTGTAATATTTTTCTACAAGTATTTTCATAAATTAAAAGTTCAAGGTTTTTAGGTAAGTTTGAAGCGCCGTCCAGATGGGTGCATATGATGATCGACAACACTTGTTCTTGCTCAATGCTCGTCCTGGAGAAAAAAATTTGTAGCATTAGATTCGAGTTTTACAAATGTTATCAGTTTCATGCAAGAGTAATAAAATGAAATTGGTTTGAATGTTGATCACTTGCAAGAACGAGTCCACGAGGCCATGTTGGGCCATTCGTGCAAGTGTTTTGGGATATTTACACTTAACAGTTCGCAATGTTTCCCAGACCCTGCAATGAATAAAAAAAATGTGCATTTACAACATTATTAATTTTTTAAGATGGAAAAAATATAAATATAACGATGGAATACCCAGCTGCGCCCGGGACTCTCTCTCTCGCCTCTCCACCTTCCTTCCTGCTCTCCCCAACAACTCCCCTCCCCCTGCTCTCCTCCTCCTCTCCCCTCTCAACCATTTCTCCCACTTTCACACCTCATCTCTCACTCTTTCCTTCCCCTTCCCTCCTCCATCCTTCCCCAACCCCCTCTCTCCACCTCTCCACTTCTCTCGGAAAATTTATTAAGAAATTATTACACAAACAAGTGTATGGTTCTCAGGAAATATATTATGATGATCACTAGAAACCCTTAAGAGAATCACACCAGACATTTTGCACTTGATTCCATAAAAGTCCCCCTGGGAGTCTATACAACACAAATATTTCTTAAAATATTTAACTTACGCCTACCCCGACCAGTCTATGTCCGTCCCATACCTCAGACCATTCCCTCCTGCAAAGTTGGGTGAGGCTAGCCCCAAGCATCTGGCCTCCAACCTTGAACACAGATATTCTCCCATATATCACAGAACGGGTACCTAGGCGTGCCCAGGTTTCCTCTCCTCCTCTTTCCCCTTTTATCATCCCTTCCCCTCGTCCCCCTTCCTGCCTTCCATCCCTCTTCCCACCCTCACCCTTTCCCTTTTTCCCTCCTCTTCCTTCCCTCACCCCTGTTTCTCAAAATTTATTATTACGAAGCCCTGAAAGTTGCTGACGGGAAATAGAAGAAATATTTCAGACTTCATGACAATTGCACGAGGGGGGGGGGGGGGGGTTGTGAAGGCCGATATTTCTGGCAGCATTTCACCTGCACTGACACCGACTGGCCTATCCCACCCCTTGCCTTATGACACCCCCTGCCTTATGACACCCCCTGCCTTATGACACCCCCTGCCTTATGACATCCCCTTGCCTTATGACACCCCCTGCCTTATGACACCCCCTGCCTTATGACATCCCCATGCTTTATGACACCCCCTGCCTTATGACACCCCCTGCCTTATGACACCCCTTGCCTTATGACACCCCCTGCCTTATGACACCCCCTGCCTTATGACACCCCCTGCCTTATGACACCTCCTGCATTATGACACCCCCTGCCTTATGACACCCCCTGCCTTATGACATCCCCTTGCCTTATGACACCCCCTGCCTTATGACATCCCCATGCCTTATGACACCCCCCTGCCTTATGACACCCCCTGCCTTATGACACCCCCCTGCCTTATGACACCCCTTGCCTTATGACACCCCCTGCCTTATGACACCCCCTGCCTTATGACACCCCCTGCCTTATGACACCTCCTGCCTTATGACACCCCCTGCCTTATGACACCTCCTGCCTTATGACACCCCCTGCCTTATGACACCCCCTGCCTTATGACACCCCCTGCCTTATGACACCTCCTGCCTTATGACACCCCCTGCCTTATGACACCCCCTGCCTTATGACACCTCCTGCCTTATGACACCTCCTGCCTTATGACACCTCCTGCCTTATGACACCCCCTGCCTTATGACACCCCCTGCCTTATGACACCTCCTGCCTTATGACACCTCCTGCCTTATGACACCCCCCTGCCTTATGACACCCCCTGCCTTATGACACCCCCTGCCTTATGACACCTCCTGCCTTATGACACCTGCCTTATGACACCCCCTGCCTTATGACACCCCCTGCCCTATGACACCCCCTGCCCTATGACACCCCCTGCCTTATGACACCCCCTGCCCTATGACACCCCCCTGCCCTATGACACCCCCCTGCCCTATGACACCCCCAGCCCTGACACCCCCTGCCCTATGACACCCCCTCCCTTATGACACCCCCTGCCTTTTGACACCCCCTGCCTTATGACACCTCCTGCCTTATGACACCTCCTGCCTTATGACACCCCCTGTCCTATGACACCCCCTGCCTTATGACACCCCCCTGCCTTTTGACACCCCCCTGCTTTATGACACCTCCTGCCTTATGACACCCCCTGTCCTATGACACCCCCTGCCCTATGACACCCCCTGCCCTATGACACCCCCCTGTCCTATGACACCCCCCTGCCCTATGACACCCCCTGCCCTATGACACCCCCTGCCTTATGACACCCCCCCTGCCCTATGACACCCCCTGCCCTATAATACCCCCTATCCTATGACGCCCCCTACCCTGTGACACCCTCTGCCCTATGACACCCCCTGCCCTACATGATTAGTCTTAAAAAGATGGGGGAGGCTAGCCCTAAACATCTGGCCTACAGCCTCGGACACATATACACACACACACTATATTATTATACACATATTAAATAAGATGTGTGTTCCTCCAAGGGTGGAGCCTCGCCCAACTTTCACACATGAAGCATGTGTCAGAGGCCAGTTGCAGTTGGCCCAAGTGAAATGCTTTAAGAAATATTGGCATTTTTAGAGACCCCCCCCCCCCTCATGTGATTTTCATGAAGCAAAGTCTGAAATATTTGTTGTGAATCCCATACGGGTGTTTACCAATTTCAGAGCTTCGTGATATTAAATTTACAGAGAAGCGGGGAGAGGGGGAGGGGCCAAGAGGAGCGGGAAGAGACCTGCTTGCTGCTTGGTATGCCTCCTAGTGTGTGTGTGTGTGTGTGTGTGTGTGTGTGTGTGTGTGTGTGTGTGTGTGTGTATTTACTATTTGTATCTGCGGAATCGAGCTATTAGCAGCTTGTTATCGATATTATATTAGCAGTATCGATATAATATTAGCAGTATTTTCGATAGCAGAATCAAGTTATTAGCCTTTCTAAGCAATCTCTTTTTCCTCTATTATGTCGACTACATATATTTCTAACACACGCACACATCCCCAGAAAGCAGCCCGTAGCAGCTGTCTAACTCCCAGGTACCTATTTACTGCTAGGTGAGCAGGAGAATCAGAGCGAAAGAAACCCTGCCCGTTTGTTTCCGCCTCGGCCGGGAATCGAACCTGGGCCATTAGGACTACGACCCCCGAGCGCTGTCCACTCAGCCCCGCGAGGCCCCGTGTGCGTGTGTCTCACTGTGAACTCTTATGACCCCACTAGGATTTGAACCTGCGCTGCCAAAGCTCACCCCAGAGAGCTCACCCCACTGGCTACACGGAACTAATACCACTCCACCAGGGATTGTGGAGGGATATAAGAATAATAGTTTTTGTTGCTATTATAAAAAACTGGCAAGTTGCATCATAAAGAAAATAAACCTTAATTATTGCAAGATTAAGCGCGTATTCAGCTTGCATATTCTCCTGCCTCCGCATGTCCTTACCTCCTGATATTAATTTCATGGTTTGTTTGATATTGCAGGCAAGCAGGACAGGTTAGGACGGGTACAGCAAACAACTGATACTTTTTTTCCCCGCCTGTCTGTTGGGTCGTACGCTGGGAGAGGCAGAGGTTACTGGGTCGAATAGTGGACGTTTCTTCTGTGCTTCATTGTGTGCGGTTTTGTCATAAATTTTAGCACTGTTTTGCGAGCGAGACTAATATTTGCATTTACAAATTCATTTGTTTTTTAGTTCCTAGTCTTGTGTCAAAATCTGAAAACAACGATAGTTACCTTACATTTGCTCTGATTTTATTCCACTAACCATTAAGTGGTCCACTCTTATAGCCTGTTAAATCTCTTGCACCATAACGTATTGAGCTATAGGCAAATGGTGGATATGGATCATTGAAGTGGGGTCCTGGATTGCACTCAAGGACTATTACAACAGTAGAAGGCCTTAGCACTGACCCTTGTGGTACTCCACTTGTGACAACTTTGCTCTAGCGCGTCTCTTCCGTCGCCGTAATCCTCTCCTTCACTTCCGAGAGGGACTCTGTAATCCAATTAAGCATTCAAGAGGTTATCACTGTTTGATTTTCTAGTATATATATCAGTGTCTTGTGAGAAACTAATAAATGCCGTCTGAAAGTTAGAGAAACAGTCTGTCCAGCCTTCTATTTATTATTTGTGTTCGTCAAGCAGTATTTTCCATCTCTCAAACCCTGTTGGTATATGGGACCAAGTTCGCAACAATTACATGATTCACTAATTACTTTATCCTCCAATGAGACGTTAGAGGATAACCAGAACAGACAGGCATACTTCATTTACTCATAACCCTCATCACTTACTCATAACCCTCATCACTTACTCATAACCCTCATCACTACTCATAACCCTCATCACTTACTCATAACCCTTATCACTACTCATAACCCTCATCACTACTCATAACCATTATCACTTACTCATAACCCTCATCACTTATAACCCTCATCACTACTCATAACCCTCATCACTACTCATAACCATCATCACTACACAAAACTGCAACATTGTAACCACACTACACGACCATCCTCATCACTAATGATTTTCACTACATAGTCTTCATCATCTTGGAAATCATCACCACCCAGGCACGCTGGATCTTAATTAATATTTACATATAGAAAATGGAATTATTTTGTAACGTGATGGAAATAGTTGTTTAATAACCATTCGTCACAAGTAATGGTGTTTAGCTTGTCGATAGTTACCGGAGTTGTTGTCCTAGGCACTGTTGGACGTCTGAGGAAACAGCAAAATAATTAAAGAAACAATTGACAGCGAATACATAATCTTGACATGAATTCATCATGTACCATTCTGGAGTTGTTAATTTTCTTAACTAAAAACGAGATAAAATATGAATTTGACCATTAGGAAACACAAACAACTCCAGGTGTTTGATAATCATTAAGGTAAACATGTTTAATGATCGTCTCATTAGTTAATTATATTAGGCCAAGTTTGTATTTTGCGAGGACTAAGTCAGCTCACTTCGTTGTCATTGTGATTGTTTTGTTTGATTGTGTTAGAGGAGACGGGCTTACATAACATCCTTGAAGTCTGCCTCGACTGGACGAGGGCCGCTGGTAAGCTTTGTTTTATATATAAAATTATAAGTTTACCCAGGTCTCATCTTTCTTTCTCCCCTCCACCTCTCTTCCCACAACGCCCTGCGCTCTCCTGTCCCTCTTTCCACACCGCTCTTCCCTGTTCCCCTTCGCTCTCTCCTCTCATTCTCCACATATCCTCTACTTTCTTACCACCCACCTCTGCCTTTTTGCCCTCCCTTCCTTCCTTTTCATTCCTCTCATCCTCTTCCATCCTTTTATCCTTTTCCACCTTCTCCTCCCTCTTCTTCCTCTTCCTCCTCCTCTTCCTCCTCCTCCTCCTCCTCCTCCTCCTCCTCCTCCTCCTCCTCCTCCTCCTCCTCCTCCTCCTCCTCCCTCTTCCACATTTTCCTGTTGTTCCCTCTTCCACCTTCTCTCTCTTCCACCTTCTCCGCCCATTTCCACCTTCTCCCTCCTCTTTCCCTCATTTTACACCGTCTCCTCTCATTATTCCTTTGCCCCCCTCCCCCCTCACCCCTGTCTTCCCTCATCATCCACTTTCTCTGTTTACCCTCGTCTTAATCTTCATGACATAATATATTCATTGTATATTCCATCATCAGCATAACCATATTCACTACTCATTACCTTCATCGGTGTAGCCTGAGTAAATTATGTTCATCGCTTTAGAGAAAATCATGAACATGCGCGGGTAAACGATGTATGTATTTCCTACGGGGAAGACATCCATGTGATTTGATTTCAGACTTCATGAAAAGCGCATTTTAGAGGCTAATATTTCTTCACGCATTTAGCTTAGGCCCTGACCAGTTTATCTGGGTCTGTACCCAGACCATTTTCCCTGCAATAGGTTTGGGTGAGGCTAGCCCTAAGCGTCTGGCCTGCAACCTTTGACAAACATATTCTCTCTTAAATATATAGAGGTTTGGGTGTTGATTTAAAGGCATATACGTGGTTTGTGTGGTGCAGTGTGAAGACGTTGTGTTCTGTCAGGGGGAAAGTAGAGATGTGTTGACAGAGGCCCAGTTGATTATCGTGAATGATTTCTAAAACTTTACGAGGTTGACAAGTTATTGTTCTAAGTCATATGTAAAGTTAAGTCGACTCCCACCTCGATGTTCTCTTATTCTGCAAAGTTTAGCGTCACGTGATTAAACAAATATTGCACACATTGAAAACAGGTGTTTATATCAAAAGGTAAACAAGCGGAGGTACAGGTAGCAACAAACAGCTGGGACCCCAAAAGGATATTGATCGAGAACCGTTGTTTACACACTCTCTGAGCGCACTGATCACTTATTTACAATGTTTTCTGTCAAGTCTTGTTGTTTATTTTGTGAAGTATGATTCACTTTCAGAATGTTATATAACAATTAAGAAATATCATTAAGCTTCCATATTTTATTTTGCAGATTGTAGTTGTATTATTTAGTGTTGTGTAACAAGCTTCAAATACTATCTGGACATAAAATACAGCAGAGTTCAGCTTGAAAGTTGAATGAACCCTTCAAACGTCCATATTATGGGTGCTATATAGATGTATTTAAACTAGAATTAGTGGATCACGTCAGTAGAAAGTGTGAAGAAAAATAGTGAAGGCCAAGTGTGAGAGTCCCAAGCCTTAAGTATGACTTTTGCGTCCATGTTGCGGCATCGCGCACTGACCGCTTGACTGGGATTTGTTGAAACACAACAGACTTACGAAACACATTAGTTGGAAAAACTTAACCTATCACCCCTTGTTCCCCCGTTTTTTATATAGTGTATTGTTAAGAAAATATAAATTTATAGTTCCAGTGAGCAATTTATTTTGCAAAGACTTTTTAACAATTTATAAGTGTTGTCGTGTTTGACCGTCAGGTAACGCAAAGATCCGTTGTGTTGCTAAGAAACGTAAAACATTGCATAATCCGCATTAGTGCACTGTCCTGCTGTAACATAGAATTGTGGTGCGACTATCGCGAGCAATTTAACTGCCAGCAGTTTGGCACACCCTGCCGTTGCCTTCTTAATATAGGTGTGGGGTGATACGCTGATCCTGTTACCTCGTCGGAAGTGTGGGCTCATGTCGGAGTACCACAGCACCAGGATGGAAGGGAGCCCTCGGCGGGATCGCTACAGCCGTCGCACCATTAGCGACCAGGGCCCCCAGCAGCACCTGTGGGCCCACGGCTGGTGGAACAAGAGGAACCTGAAGCGCACCTCTGCTCCCACTGTGGGTAACATCGGGTGCACGATGAGGCGCGCGGTCTTCCTCAGGACTCGCCGCTCCTGGCCGGTGGAACCCCGCTACAAGAGAAGGTAAGTGCTCTCTCCCCTCACTCTCAACCCTTCACTGTTTTTGACACTTGACTAAATTACAGTTTCACTTTACTTATTGCCGTGGAATACACACCATCTAACTCTCAATTCTCACGGAAACTTTTCCAGGACCACTGTACATTGTTAGTATGTGTGTTACAGGTGTGGAGGTATATAGATTTATCTTTGAGTTTTTGATCACTTGAAACGGCCTCCAATACAAGCAAGAATGTGTACATACTTGCTTTTATTTTATTCCCTTAAGGAAAATAACTTTTTTTAAGTCGGAAATGATTAGATAATTGTTCCAGTTAACTTTATAAGAACAAGATGGGTGCATCAGCAGCAAGACAACTCTCATAGCCTCCTTGCTACAGAGATTTGTAGGTGGGTATAACATTGTTTTCCAAACATTAATTTTTTGTTTTAAATATTTCATGAAATTTTTGTGCTGTGCTAAGAAAACGCTGTTGGGACAAGTTAGGAATAACCCTCAGAGTGGCATTACACTATTTCAAACATCTCAATGCATAATTATTTGGCTTATATTATTTACATGTCTAATGAATTTGTTCTGAAAAATGTGTTATGTATACAACAGTGAAATCAGTATTTTATGTATATATATATATATATATATATATATATATATATATATATATATATATATATATATATATATATATATATATATATATATATATATATATATTACGATACAAACAATAAGCTTAACAATATCATGAGGCAGGAACAGAGGCCATCCCGTCCCCTACTGAAATATTGCAAGATGATCCCTGAAACGGCAATCATTAAATTGCATACAGAATAATACAGAATAAGTGACCTGCCAATAATGACAAACTGTAACAAGCAGCATGGTGACGGTCACTAGCACAAGTTACAGCCACCTGAAATTGCATATTGAAAACATATCTATCACAATTACTAAATTGTGCAGTTGTGATGCTGGTATAAACGTCGAATAGACGAAATATTCTTCTACGTCTTTGGACACACAGACATATTGACGTGACGTCCGTATCACAAGAGGGAAGCAAGACGTTGCCAGGGTCATATGGCACAATGGCAACCCAGGCGGCTTCCTAGCTCTGTGGCCACGCTCCTAGCCCCCTTGGCCACGCTCCTAGCCCCTTGGCCACGCTCCTAGCCCCTTGACCACGCTCCTAGCCCCTTGGCCACGTTCCTAGCCAATAAATTCTGCAGTGATAATTGTAATTTAATTAGTTTATTTATTTTTGCACAATTAAAAGGGTCTCTAGGCTATGTAGGTCGTACTTCACATAGCAGACGGTTCGCTGATGGGTTTTCTGTTGTATAAAATTCTACCTTGGCCTAACCCAACCCAAACGCAACCCAGTCTAACCTGAAGCTGTTAATGTATAGCTGATTACATGACGCAGTTTACCTGTGGCTGATTGCATAACGCAGTTTACCTGTGGCTGATTACATAACGCAGTTTACCAGTGGCTGATTACATGACGCAGTTTACCTGTGGCTGATTACATAACGCAGTTTACCTGTGGCTGAATACATGACGACGTAGTTTACCTGTGGCTGATTACATGACGCAGTTTACCTGAGGGTGTTGACCTTGTGTCCTGGCTTAGACCCAAGATCGCCTCTGAGCCTGCGGTTGAATATGTTACCCGCCGTGTTTCGAGTCGCCGAAAATTTACTATTTATGGCAGTTCGGCATCTAGATCGCCCCCGTCTATGGACAGCAACAACGGTCAAAAGACAAGAGCCCTTGAAAGTGCTCGCCTTGTTACTGGTTTCCGGTTCTCAAATTGTTTCTAAGCGGTTTGTGTTAAAACAAATTATGACGTGGTCCTATTGAAATGTTCCTCTATAATGCTCTGTTGTGGTCCAGTTGATGAGGTCCAGTCTAATATCCCATTGTGGTCCAGTTGGTGAGGTCCCCTCTAATATCATGCTCTTCAGTACTGCTTATCAATCTCGAATATGTAACAATATCGAGTAAAAGTAAAGCACATCTTTAATACTGCCTTTTGTTTCAAATTCATATTAAGAATTAGTAAAGCTGTTGTATGAGTCAACAGAATATTTCTAGGAGAGTGTAGGCTGCATTTACAGTAATTGCCTTAAATAATTTCCCTAAAGCCATTGTTAAATAGAGAGAGAGAGAGAGAGAGAGAGAGAGAGAGAGAGAGAGAGAGAGAGAGAGAGAGAGAGAGAGAGAGAGAGAGAGAGAGAAAGAGAGAGAGAGAGAAAGAGAGAGAGAAAGAGAGAGAGAAAGAGAGAATGAGAGAGAGAGAGAGAGAGAGAGAATGAGAGAGAGAGAGAATGAGAGAGAGAGAGAATGAGAGAGAGAGAGAGAGAGAGAGAGAGAGAGAGAGAGAGAGAGATATTAATATTAAGAAAGTGAAACACACGAAGAGGAGAGCGGGGAAGAAAGAAAAGTTTTGCACTGTAGTGAAGACAAGTTGACAATTAACTTTGTGTACCCTGAAGGTAAAAAAAATAGTCAACCCTGATTGGAGTTCCCGCTCTCTATGTGTTATGTAAGTGGATGAGTGAAAGTTAGTGTTATTGTCATTATAATAAGTATGTAATTTTTCAAATTTTATATAATATATATATATATATATATATATATATATATATATATATATATATATATATATATATATATATATATATTTATAATGTTGTACCTAATAGGCGTAGTTGCCTAAAACGTCGAATTTTCCTGAAAATATTTTTTCCAGTTTTTTCCAGTTCCATTCTGATAGAATGTTAAAGCTATCTATTATATTATATATTTATATATGTGCTTTTTTAATTTGAGTTCAAATTAACAAATGTGATCAAACCCAACCTAAATAATCGGTAATTCATGTTCTTTATATAATAATATTGGAATAAACTACTTTGGAAAGAAATATTAATAAATAACGAAAACCACTGCGTGTTAGTGGAATGAGATGGTTTGTGGCCCATTGTCAAGGAATGGATGGTGAGGAGTGTAAATGAATATGAGGGTTATCTTGAGGTTATCTTAAGACGATTTCGGGGCTTTAGTGTCCCCGTGGCCCGGTCTTCGACCAGGCCTCCACCCCCAGGAAGCAGACCGTGACAGCTGACTAACACCCAGGTACCTATTTTACTGCAAGGTAACGGGGGCATAGGGTGAAAGAAACTCTGCCCATTGTTTCTCGCCGGTGCCTTGTGATCGAACCCAAGACCACAGGATCACAAGCCCAGCGTGCTGTCCGCTCGGCCGACCGGCTTCCTTAGGGTAGTTGAAGGTGCGAGCCAACATGATAACAGGCAGGCTGGGAGAGTTTTTGGAAACATTTCTTGATGCCAAATCACGAAAAGCCATTGACACGTTGTTGTGTGAAGCAGTGGAATTCAGTGACAAGGTTCCCATTTAAGAATATGTATTATACAATACAGAAATACAGTATTAGATGTGCATTTGTAAATTTTCAGGGCTATGTAATGTTTAAAACTTTGGGGGGGGGGGGGGTTGACGTCATATGTGGTGAATGAACTGAGGATGGCAAAACAATCAATCCATGTGCAATTAACCCGTCGACAGCATTATCGGCGAGGACGAGGTAAATGCAGATGATAAATCTACGGATTTGACCCGCGATATTTCAGTATGCAAATATACTACATAATTACCTCCGAGTTTGGCCCACCCGTGATGTGTGAGTGTTGGATTACTGCCCTACCTGTCTACACGCGTCGCACCTGTCTACACGCGTCGCACCTGTCTATACGCGTCGCACCTGTCCACACGCGACGCACCTGTCTATACGCGTCGCACCTGTCTATACGCGTCGCACCTGTCTATACGCGTCGCACCTGTCTATACGCGTCGCACCTGCCTATACGCGTCGCACCTGTCTATACGCGTCGCACCTGTCTATACGCGTCGCACCTGTCTATACGCGTCGCACCTGTCCACACGCGACGCACCTGTCTACACAGGTTGCACCTGTGTGACACATTGTCCTCCTGTCTGCGGTCACCCACAGTAAGTGGTTAATTACTGCACCTGTCCACACCTGTATTCTCGTACACCGTACGCGTTTGTTATCCATTTTTAAGTATACTTATGTATACTTCTGTATGTATGATCTGCTGACAATCCTCTTCTAGTTAGTTATATAGGTTATATAGTGTGTACCGCTTACGACAAAATTAATACATTTTTTAATAGTTTGCCTCTTCCCTCACCCTGTCCTTTGCTGTCCTATACATCCACTCCTTTGCTATACCACTTAACTATCCCCCCGGTGGCTGCTCCTTCCTGCCTCGACTGAAGACAGGAAGCTCTTCAAAAGAATATTATATAGTTAGAGTTTATTTTGATTACTTCCGGTAAACTACAACATAAATCTTGTCTTTTACGGAGCAACGAGTCGTGTTAAACTGGGACTTGCCACAGCGTTGTGGCAAGTCCCAGCTGTGTCTGGGTACAGATGGCTGGGGAAACAACCCAGCGGGTTTTCTTCCTGTTAGGGGTGTTGTACATGCTGCTATGGCGGTGTGTTCACTCACAGGATGAGCGGCGCACCCCAATAAACTCGCCCCTCGGGGCAAATTGAAAAATATAAAATTAAATAACTATCGTCGTGTTAATATCGTGGTGATATCCGTGGCGGCGGTGGTAATGATAACGATCGTTATAGTGATGATAATGGTGGTAGTGATGAACATACCACATGACGTCTAAAGTTTAATATATTAAAGTTTCTAAATAAACAAAAGTTTTTTTTAGGGGAACATTGAACTTGTGATCAAGTTGTAATCTTGGCTTAAGTAGAGGATTGTGTGCGTGAGGAAGATTAGAGGAGAGATAAAATGGTTTGTTTTTAGATTAACGGGAGGAGGGGCGAACTTTGAGTGGGACAAAATATTTACGTAATATAGTTTATTGGATTTTTTGGGGGGTGGAGGGAGAGCAATGCCGGGATTATGTTATATCAAGGCAGGAAAGTTTTTGAGTGAAACACAGAAAATTTAGATTAAGGAAAAGTTTCAAGTAGAAAAGTTAGTTGTGGAACAAGAAATTGGATAAGAGGGATCGGGAAGGATAAGAGGGAAGGGATGGGGATAACGCCCATGTAGAACGTACTGGAGGATTGGTGAAGGGCAGGAATGAGATGAATGGCAGAGGAACGGAGAAAATGGCACGATTGTGGGTGAATGGAGGAAGTATAAAGGCTAACGAAGAAGGATGGTAGTGAGAGAGGACGGGGTTTAAGCCCATAAACTAGAATGGTAATAAGGTTCAAGCCGTTGCCAATCCTCAACAAGCGTACACTTTGAAGTGTCTTTACCTAACCATAAACATCTGCACCGCCGTAACGCCGCCCATCATGAAGCTCCTTAGTCCGAGCGTGAAAATCACTGTGGCAATGAATTACACAAAGGTACCATAATTTCAACGCTGCAGGCGACAGCTGTGAAATTGCGTGGCATTAGGTGAGAGTTGTATGGGTAGGCCACAGCCCCGGACGTAGACCCCGGGCCCTGGACGTAGGCCCCGGGCCCTGGACGTAGGCCCGCGAGGGGAAGAGGAAAGATGGGGGAGTCTGGGGAGCCATATTTACACACGCGCTCACAAACATGTTTTTGTCTCAAGGAAGGGCCGTGGGGGAGGGGGGTGTGAGTTACAGGGGGTGGTAGTGAAAACGAAGTGATTGGGGAGAAGTGCTAAGTGGGGAGTGGGTGAAAATTGGTATGCAGAACAATAGGGGTAGAAGAATGTAGGTGGGTAGAGAAGAATAATGTATGTGGGCAGAGAATAATGTAGGTGTGTGGGAAGAAGGGAGTAAGTAATCAAATGGTAGGGATACAATTGAAGAACGGGAAAAAGCCAATTAGCGTGAATGAGAAAGGAAGTATTAGAGGAAAGAAGGGAAGAGACGGTGAAGGGGGGGGGGGGGGAAGGGGAGGTGGCGAGAACGTAAACATGGAAGCAGCCTTTATAAAAGTGAGAGGGGGGGTGGGGGGAGTAGGGTTACATGGATCCTCACCAAATTGTAACTTAAAATTTGTATTTATTACAGGTAACGTTCGTTTATTTCAGGTAACGTTCGTTTATTCCATGTAACATTCGTTTATAACAGGAATCGTTCATCGAGGCACTCTACTCAACAACATTATGTACCTGTTGTTAACCGATTGACGGGTCGTATTTCAGAGAAAACTAGCAGGTAAGGCATATTATGAGTTATGTGAAGGGACACTCTGAGCTTGCTAAGAGGAAGGAGTCAGACGTCGTCTGTTCCTCTACCCTCCTGTGTAAAGGAACAGACTGGTATCTTGAGGTTATCTTGGAATGATTTCGGGGCTTTTTAGTGTCCCCGCGGCCCGGTCCTCGACCAGGCTTCCACCCCCAGGAAGCAGCCGTGACAGCTGACTAACTCCCAGGTACCTATTTTACTGCTAGGTAACAGGGGCATAGGTTGAAAGAAACTCTGCCCATTGTTTCTCGCCGGCGCCTGGGATCGAACCCAGGAGCACAGGATCACAAGTCCAGCGTGCTGTCCGCTCGGCCGACCGGCTCCCCAGTATAGTTCAGTTCAATCGGTATTATCAGGCCATTGTAATTTTAACTTGTTTCTCATGCGTCCTCAGAATGCCACTCCCGGCGTTAGTAACGATAATTACCTTCAGTTGAGCACGACCACTTAGCGCTTGCGTGCTCTTAAACTGCTCATTAAATACCGTATAACTCGCCGTGGCCGAGGAAATGATGGGTACAGATCTTGCAAGTTGGCAGACAAATGATTTGCGAATCGTGACCCTGGCGTGTGGTGTACCTGTAGGTCGTGTTGCCATGCAACCAAGTATATCACCTTTAGAACTATTCACCGTGATGTTGACTGAAATAATTGTTACCTACGTATCGTTGTTGTTTTAGATTCAGCTCCTCGGAACACAAAGTTGCCAGTAGCACGGGCTATGGTGCTACTTTACACCACCACCATCAGTGCGGGTACTGGGCATGTGAGGCGGCGTCCCTCCGGAATTACTTAATTACCTGCGGCAATCATACCGCGGGCTTCACCAGCAGGTTTCATTAACAGCCGCAGAGCGCTATCAGCCAGATAAACCACCTGGCTTTTAATGAAGGTGAATTTCCCTGGTCATAATGGACTTTAAAATAGATGCGAACGTAAAAAATAATTCTTGATGATAGACTAATGACAAGTTGTACATTCAGTTGTTAATTGACAAAAATGGTCAAATGACGCATATTCCCCGGCTGCGATTACCCTGTTTTAAAATGGAATAAATGTTACCTGATTTTTTATAAATGCTTAAAGATGTTTTCACTTAAATGTTCTCGCTAAGATGATATTGCAGGGTCGAACTCTAACTCCAAAGCCCCGTCTTTCCAGATACTGGTCAGTTAAAGCAATGGCTCTCTTTTCTAATATTTCTTTCAGTGCTTCCCTTTTAAATTAATCATGCAATTCACATCCACATCATTGTTTCATAAACAATTAAATTTGTTTCTCTGGCCAACTGCAGTAGTTCCCAGCATTTATCTTGATCGTTTGTGTCGCCAATTATCGGTCTCTTGCACTGTGAACTCGACAGCGGCGGCTTCTGTCAACTCAATATTTCCTATGTTATGTACATTCTGTTGCTTGTTTCAGAACTGTGGGTAGTTCCCTCCGTCGGTCGCAGCGCCCTCTCTTCTGCAACAAGATTTCTGGAATTATTCGAGCTTGGACTATTTAGATGACAGTGGCAGACCCGAGCAACTTTCACAAGCTTGGGTCTATTGTAATGATCACAAATGTGTAAACGGCATTAAGTAAAAGTAATAACGTAAACGAAATTATAATTGTAAATAATACGGAGCCGCCTGTCATTTTTAATAACACACCGTATTTTGACGTAAAAATCCTCAACGGCAAAAATATGATTTAATATAAATCACAACGGCTCGCAAAATCGACGGAATATCACGTTTTCTGTTGGTGGGTCTTCGGTTAGATTGAGTTCGGGCACTTTAGTACATGTCTTTTGTGACGTGGCATCTGGAGAGGCCGGGGTGTACAACGTAGGCCAGCGAGGTAACTTGCCCCCCACACGGGGATCGCTTCACCCGGTGCTGGGTCACCACATGTTGAAGGAATCGATGAAGCTGAGGTTAACTGACGCGCATGGTTGACCTGGTTAACCATGCGTGCCAGTTTACCATCTTCTAGAACTATACTTGGCCCTTGTAAGATTATTTTTGATTGCCGTTGGACCCTAAAAGGTGCCAGATTTGACCCAGCGTAAAGCAGAATTATTATCTTTGAAACACGAGTGATCTCAGTTTAACTCTGATTATCCTGTATGCTTCTGACTCCAGCCTTGTTTGGTATTACGATACCTACATGGCTATCGGCACTAATTCAATACTTTGGTGTATATAATAGATGTGTGTATATTACATGCAATCTTAAATGTTTAATTAAAGCAAATATAATTAATTATAATTTTATCACAACCACGGCCATCGTTTTCATCACCTTAAAATCATAATCCAAATCGTTATAAATTACTTTACATATTTGTAAAGACGACAGATGTTAATTTGTTTATATTTTCATGCCTTATGTCATGGAAACACGTCATGGTTAGGGCTGAGGTGAACGCCCGACCTGAAGCCCAGACAAAGACTCTTGAAGGTCGCCTATTCCTTCCCTCCCGCGGTGGGACGGTGACCCCCCCCTCCCTCTGACGGGAGGACGGCTACCACTTCCCTATGTGTGTGCTTCTTAATTAGACTTAAGATGCTTTATTCTAATCTTAGACCAGCGCGTCGATACACACAAAGGGTTATTTGTTATTCTTACACTTCCCTTCACGTGTTTACGTCAGCTGTTAGTGCAGCGTGGTGCTGTGGGGGAGGTGCAGCGTGGTGCTGTGGGGGAGGTGCAGCGTGGTGCTGTGGGGAGGTGCAGCGTGGTGCTGTGGGGGAGGTGCAGCGTGGTGCTGTGGGGGAGGTGCAGCGTGGTGCTGTGGGGGGAGGTGCAGCGTGGTGCTGTGGGGGGAGGTGCAGCGTGGTGCTGTGGGGGAGGTGCAGCGTGGTGCTGTGGGGGAGGTGCAGCGTGGTGCTGTGGGGGGAGGTGCAGCGTGGTGCTGTGGGGGGAGGTGTTGTGGTGGAGGTGCAGCGTGGTGCTGTGGGGGAGGTGCAGCGTGGTGCTTTGGGGGAGGTGCAGCGTGGTGCTGTGGGGGAGGTGTTGTGGTGGAGGTGCAGCGTGGTGCTGTGGGGGGAGGTGCAGCGTGGTGCTGTGGGGGGAGGTGCAGCGTGGTGCTGTGGGGGGAGGTGCAGCGTGGTGCTGTGGGGGGAGGTGCAGCGTGGTGCTGTGGGGGGAGGTGCAGCGTGGTGCTGTGGGGGGAGGTGCAGCGTGGTGCTGTGGGGGGGGGGTGTTGTGGGGGGGGTGTTGTGGGGAGGTGTTGTGGGGGGAGGTGCAGCGTGGTGTTCTCAAGAGACTTGTAACTAAGAAGATCCGCCATTATCTTAGTAGTTACGTACCTGGAGAAACTACCGTGCCTACTTAACTACCGTCACGTGTAGTAGTTAAGATACCCATTAGATACTCATAACAAATTACTAGTAATTTAGAACTTAATACTTTCTAATCTGACCTTATATTGTCATTATCCTAATTATCCTAATGAATCGGCGGGGTCATTGCCATTAATAATCGTCATGATAGAATTTTCTACAAGCATAGAAGTCGCAATAATGGGGCATAAAAACTGCTTATATATATATATATATATATATATATATATATATATATATATATATATATATATATATATATATATATATATATATATAAGGGTCCAAGACGTACCGACAAGTCTACACTTTCATGCGGAAAGAACCTTTCATATCCAGTTCCTAATGGTAATGAGCTACTTATTATTCCTGCCCGGTAGGCCTAGTGAACTGGAAAGCATCATTAAATATTCAAAAATTTCCAGGAAATTATAAGAGGCCCAGAATTTCCAGGTTTTCGTGCCAGCTGCAGGGCCTTTGATAACATTCATTTGTTTTTGTGCCCCCTCCACCACAGGAAAGTGAGGTGTTAAACGATCATCTTTATTGCCAGCGAGTATACACGTTCATTTGTCGATTTGTCCTCCCTTAATTGTATATATGGGCGGGGGGGGGGGGGGGTTGAACAGCTATTTGTTCTCGCTTCTCAACCTAAATTTAATCAGACTATTATTGGTTAATAGAGGGTTTGCTCTGGTTTGGGTGTGTCCTAGTGGACTGAACACAGGTCACTCTAGTGTTTTCCCTATTTATGAAGTATCAACTTACCACACATAAACACCTCAGAATGTCGATCAAAAAAGAGTAAAGTTTACACCCTTGGGTATCTTAAGTTGCTAATGAAGCATGCCCTTGAAGTAAGCTTTTGGTCTGTAATATTATACCCGCTAGTTTGGCGGGTATATATGGGCAAATTTAACTGATGCCCATAACAGCCTTAGTTTGAAAAATAGCATAAATCAAATTAATGCTTCATTATCTAATGATTCTTTGTTTTCCATCAGTTGCAGAAACTGTGGCACGAGTCACGAGGCAACATAGTGCATGGGTACACCTGTGCCAGCACACATTTGACTGTTGTAGTTGGTGACTTGAGCAAGTATTTTTTATACCATAGACATGTCCATTCATTTTATAAATGCTGGCTAGCATGTATAGTTTCCTGTGGTCTCCATGACAGGGTTGGAGTACTCCTGCACATAGTGTTGTAGTTTAGTGAGGTGGTCGTACACACAAGGTGGATGAAGTGAGTGGTTATTGGTGTCCGTTTGTGACATACATGAATGTATACAGTGCATAATACAATGTATAAGGTGTAAAATACAATGTGCGGCCTAAATAATTCTTTGCTAAATATAATATGGCTCTCGTATGACAAAAGTCCCCCGAACCTTCCCTTGGGATTTAGTGAAGACGTGAGTGCGTAAACTCAAGTATACAATATTAAATATAGATTTTAAAACATGGGAACAATCATTGTATTAATATAAGAATGTTCAAATGTTGGGACTACTCGCTGAGCTCGACAGTGCAAGCAATTGTGGCGAGTACATTTGATGAGTACACCATGAGGAATTGCTTGATGATAGATTGAACATTCTACCCAATAAAGGAATAGAGATTGAGATGGACATGAAATTTAAGAGGAGGACTTCAACCAACCCTCATAAGGATGAAAACGTTTTTCTTGCGGTACGTCCGTGGCTCAATGCTGATATTAAAAGAAGCCTTCCGTTGGGTTTCTGTCCGAAGTCTTCCCTGTTGTGATATTGTATAAGGAGCGAGCAGTGTGTTGTGGTCCCGGGGTTGTTATGTATCGAGGCAGCGTTTTAAGGCTTCCTCGGGGCTCCTGTGTATTGTGCAGCTGAAACGCAAGACCCGAGCAAGGTGAAGAAAATGTGTGCATTCACCTATTGGTCACTGCAGAATAAACGAGGTTCGTGGACCTCGCTTTTACAACTGCAAGTTGTCTTGATTTCAGTGGCATTGGTTTATTAGATTTGATTGTTGACTTTATTTTTCCTATTAATCAAATGATAAACGTTTTATATTGCTTATCTGGGTCTCGAGCTTCCCCACGTTATTTTTTTCATTGTCAGTATTTCCTAGTTTTCATCCTGTCAGTATTCCAGAGTATTTTGTATATCATGTCTCTCTGCCTCTCTCACTTTTTACACTACGTCTAGGGCTTCTTTAGAACTGTGCTGACGTTTCTGGTGATGCTGCGAGCTAATAGCTGTCTTCCTGCATCTGCTCATCTGACGCCTGCCCTTAAAAACAATTATTTTACGAGCTTATTATTTGTATCCTTTACGAATAAACTAAAACTAAATGCTAAATAACTATCGAGTAAGGAAACAGGATAAACAAATGTGTGTTAAAGCCTTAAAAGAGTCAGAGGACTTGAGTTCGTGTGTTTGTACATGTTTAACAACTGTTCCAAATGCTAGTCAGTCTAGGATGGAATGAAAGTTGATGGAGTGAAGTTGTTGAGAAAGGCTCATCCAGCATGAGGTTGTTGATAGCTGAGCTCCTTGTGTTGTTTGCCAGCTACTGGTTGTCCACGAACTTGTGAAAGCTTAGAGTCATTGCCTTGTACATAACAGTAAGTCTGGCGACATCTTTGTGGTGCTGAAGGCTCTGATGTGCTGACCCGTCCAACCAGAACTGGTCAGGACTAGAGATGTCTTCTTATCGTTCTAAACCTCTTCCAGAATTCCGATAAATGGGAGGGGGTGGATGACAGTCCATCAAGGTGAGCGGTGTGCACTCAAGATGGTAGCGAACGCGAATGTCGTATGTTTTGCAACCACTGCTGTCTGAAAGATACAAGATTCATCGTAGAGCTGCAAGTTTCATGGTTGCCTTGATTCCCAGGTTAAGTATGAGACCTTTCATGGTTATTGAAGAGTAATTATTAAAAGGCGCCAAGATTATATATATATATATATATATATATATATATATATATATATATATATATATATATATATATATATATATATATATATATATATATATATATATATATATATATATATATATACACTGGGTATAGCAGGCTGAGAGCTTTTCCTTCTTATAGCTGAAGGTAAGTCTTACCCTACTCATTTTTCCTTGGAACACGCTCGCCAATAGGTTTTATTCCCAGGTCCCCAATTACTGCTGGGCGAACAGGGGGTGGTCATGGATTGGTCCCAATCTTTACTAGGGATTCTCAATTGTGTGTATGTGTGGGGGGTGGGGGAAGGTGGGTTAATGTGTTTGTGTTTGTGTGTATGTGTGTTTGTGTGTGTGAGAGAGAAGTGTGTGTGTGTGTGTGTATTAACTTTTTGTGCCCATAGGATCGATCTGTTAGCTCTTGGACCCCGCCTTTCTAACAATTCCGTCAGTTTGTCTAATGTACTGACTCCGGCCCTATTTTTCTTCTATCATATCTACCACATTTCTCTTACACAGACACTCGCACACCTACATAATACTCAGAATTGACAGGGTAGATGTAGACAAAGATCCTGAATGTTAGTTACACTCGCTCCCACTTGAGTGCTATTCAAGTTCAACTCGCACTCTAGAGTACTGAATGGGCTCCCGACCATTAGTCTTCCTGTTTGTTAGCAATATCACTCGGGTAGTTGTGCTGCTGCTTTCATTTAGTGATTTACGCGCCAGACTTGATGAATGTGTGTACAACTTCAAAATTGTAGAATGGAAGCGGGATTCAAAGGACCAAGGTATATCACACACTGAAAAGCAACCAACGAAATGCAGATAATAAATGGAAGAATAATAATTATTTTTGTTAAAGCTTGGTCTTTAAATTCAAAGAGTTGGAAAAAGTTGGCAGTATAGGAAAATGGGAAGGTTGATAAAGCGGTTGAGGCTTTACTGTGGAATTGTCGCTATTGTGATGATAATGGTGAGAGGAAGGGCACATAGAGAATGAGAGGAGACACAACAGAGATAAGAAACACGTTAAGGAGACTGCAAGTTTGAGACACTTGGAAATGTATTCAAGAGAGTTAGTGAGCGTTTCTGGTATGTTGACGTATCAGTAGAGTAGATATAATACATGTACAGTATTAATATGTGGTAGAGAAGTGTCCAAGGATTCGGTTTGTACGTTCCAGTCAGTGGTGAATGATGCGTTTGGGAAAGTATCAGCATGGGGGCGTGTGTACGGCTTCTATCCATTTGTGACCCTGAGAATGCGTTTGAGAGTTTTCTGTTCGAGCGTTTGTATCATATTCCAAATGTTTACTTCTCATTTATCTCATACATTTCCTCCTTGTGGTCTTTCGTCTGCTCCTGAAGGTCCATTCTCGCACCCACGCGTCTTTGATCAATCTTGATCAATTTTCCTTTGAATAGGGGTCTAAGACCCCTCCACGTCATCACTATTTAAACACGTCCAGCACAACACAACGAAAATAAGAGAACACTGTGTTTTATATATAGTGTGCAGGTGGTGTTGAGGTCATGACACAATATTGATGCCTGTGCAGGAGACCCGTGCTTCCGTACCCTGTGAGACCCTTGCTTCCGTACCCTGTGAGACCCGTGTTACCGTACCCTGTGAGACCCTTACTTCCGTACCCTGTGAGACCCTTACTTCCGTACCCTGTGAGACCCTTACTTCCGTACCCTGTGAGACCCTTACTTCCGTACCCTGTGAGACCCTTGCTTCCGTACCCTGTGAGACCCTTGCTTCCGTACCCTGTGAGACCCTTGCTTCCGTACCCTGTGAGACCCTTGCTTCCGTACCCTGTGAGACCCTTGCTTCCGTACCCTGTGAGACCCTTACTTCCGTACCCTGTGAGACCCTTGCTTCCGTACCCTGTGAGACCCTTGCTTCCGTACCCTGTGAGACCCTTGCTTCCGTACCCTGTGAAGCCCTTGCGTCCGTACCCTGTGAAGCCCTTACCTCCGTACCGTTTTTAATTTACGTGGAGGTTTTCTCACCGTATTTTGGTATTCTTAGAGAGAAAGGAGACGCGTCGTTCGTGCTCAGTGGAGTTGTTATTCATTGGATTTCAGGGGTGTCAGTTCAGGGGAGAGATGAGAAACCGTCGTCGACTCGTGTGAAAATGTTAGTGTGTCGTGTTTGGTGTGTTTCATGTTGAGGTTTAGACGCCTAACGGAGTTATCTGGAGGTGGGGGGGGGCGTCTTGTGGGTGGGTGTTTACCAGCCAAAGACCTCTAGTGTGTGGGCAGTTCTAAAATAATTTAAATAATAATTTTAGGAAGTTCTTCACGAGTAAGGGTTAAAAATATAGAACATTTGGGAAAAAAAATATTGAAGCGAATTTCATATATTAAATTTGCATAGAAGTTATTCTATCATTTATTTTTTCTTGTAGAAATCAAAGCAGGGTAAAAATTAGAATATAATAAATTAAGAAATTAAAATATATGTTTTTGTATGTATAATAACAAAGTTTATCTTTTGTTGGCCGTTTTTATCTAATAATCGAACCCAATTCACATACATTTATATAACTAAAAATATATATTGACGTACTACATATGACTCTGGTAGACCTGTGATTTTTTTTTATTAATACATTAGGTTCATCTGCATTTGTGCAAGCTACCCTAGACTATATGAAGGAGAGTACAGTGTCAAAAAGCTAGCTACGTGATGCTAAAAAAAAAAAATCCCCATCACACAGGACGGTTAGTCATACAGAGGCATGTGATAAGCAGTCTGCACTGGCAGACTCTGGGTGCATTATGAGGATATCATCAACACAAGAGTGAATAAGGCAGCAGTGGTACTAAAATTCCCCATCTCTCAGGATGGTTAGTCATACAGGGCCATATGTTCATTAGCCTGCACTGGCAAATTTTGGGTACACTGTGAGGATATCTTCAAGAACAAGAGAGTAAATGTACCCGTGAATGTGAATGTGCCTCTAGCCACACTCTACGGACTCTGAGACCCACGTTTAACTATCCCAAGATTATTTCCTTCAGAACTCAACCCGCTGTCTGTTTTACATTGAGGTCCTCAACTACTCCTGGATGCACTCGTGTGGAGAGTGAAGGAATTGTACTCAATCCCACCCTTCTAAGGACTCAATCTCGAGCACTGTAGCATGTAATATTCCTGTACCGACCACATCACCGACCTCCTGTGCATGTTGGTAATATTAATGCCTAGTTTTGAAGTGAACAGGAAAAAGCATACGATGTGATTTGCTTGAAGCAAGTCACAGCGACTAAAAATAGTGTGATTATATTGTATTCCATTTGAGATAATTTAAGACAACCCTACAAACACACCCTAACGGTCCCTATGATTCCCTTGTTACAACTTGTAATAAAGTTGTTACATCTTGGTATAACGTTTCTATGACGTATTAGAACCTTGTTACAAGTTGCTAAATTGGTCATTACAATTGTTAGGTGTTAAACCTTGTTCGGACGTCGTAACAACGTCGTAGTTTCGTTGTGTTTTTGGCGGGAAGTCAGAATGTAATCTGACATGCAGGATGGATACGTTTCAAAATACGGCGCAAAAGAATGGTTCGTGGTATTAAGATAAATGTAACTGGAAGAGTGAGGCTCGCCAGGTATGTTAAGACACGGAATAATATAATAATGAGCTTCGATAAGCATTGTCACGTGCGTTTCTCTTATAGTGCGTTATAAGACCCGGAAGGAACATTAATTTACGTGTTGTATATCTGGAATCGGGAAAATTGCGATAAGGTTAGAATTTACAGTTGAAAGTACAACACAACACGCCATCAACAGAAGAGATAAGAAAAGCTTGATTGACGGTATCTTGACGTTGGTAGAATAGAGCACAGAGCTGCTGATGCAAGCATGGTGAGGCCAGCCACAGGTACACACATGGTGAGGCCAGCCACAGGTACACACATGGTGAGGCCAGCCACAGGTACACACATGGTGAGGCCAGCCACGGATACACACATGGTGAGGCCAGCCACAGGTACACACACATGGTGAGGCCAGCCACAGGTACACACACATGGTGAGGCCAGCCACAGGTACACACATGATGAGGCCAGCCACAGGTACACACATGGTGAGGCCAGCCACAGGTACACACATGGTGAGGCCAGCCACAGGTACACACATGGTGAGGCCAGCCACAGGTACACACATGGTGAGGCCAGCCACAGGTACACACATGGTGAGGCCAGCCACAGGTACACACATGGTGAGGCCAGCCACAGGTACACACATGGTGAGGCCAGCCACAGGTACACACATGGTGAGGCCAGCCACAGGTACACACATGGTGAGGCCAGCCACAGGTACACACATGGTGAGGCCAGCCACAGGTACACACATGGTGAGGCCAGCCACAGGTACACACATGGTGAGGCCAGCCACAGGTACACACATGGTGAGGCCAGCCACGGGTACACACATGGTGAGGCCAGCCACAGGTACACACACATGGTGAGGCCAGCCACAGGTACACACATACACACACACGATCCTCAACCAGCACTAAACATTATAGGTCACGGCTTCCCAGGTATGTTAACTCCATTGTTATTTTACACTTACATATTGTTTTACAATTTCATAAATGAGATTCCTATAAATTGTGTAATTTGACAGATGACCTAGTTTTTCCAGCCAGTGGTCATTCGTCTAGCTGTGCCTGCGGGGAATGAGCTTCAGCTCTTGGGTTCCATGGTCTCTAGCATGGTTTATTGAGATATCGGAATGATCAAATTCCTGGAACCACCATCCAGGGTGTCAGTCGACTTTGTTGCAGATTTCCGAGCCTATAGCACTCTCATATATTTGCAGTTCCTTTAGCTGTTCTTCCTGGTTCATTCAGTTTATTTTCACAGTTTTCCTCGTCACTGTTTCATTTGTGTAGGACTATTTTTTCCACTAGCTTCCCGATACATGTTTCATCCACGTCATGTAGTATTTAATTCTACCCTTTGTATTCCCTCGAGTACTTGTATGATATATTACAGGCTCCCCTGTAAGGAGTTTTTGTTTTTGTAAGTAGCAATAAATAATGTGCGATTATATTTAGAAATTAATTTAAATATTAAAACAAAAAATGCACGAATATATTATATCAAGAATTTGCATCTTATGTTTGATGAATGTGTTCTATCTTGACAATCCCTGTTGTTTGTTAAGGTAATCCCTATATATTTATATCTAAATAAAGTTTATATTTTTTGTTTTCACATAAGAAAATTCTTTTGGAGTAAATTTAAGTTAAATTATCCATCACAAACTTAATATTTAAGATAATTAGAAATATTTTCTTTCATTGGAGTTGCCATATGACCCAAATTCTTTCAAATTAGCAACTTTCAATATATAGAAACAGTCATTTCTATTTAATTAAAGTTGATTTAGACATGTCAGTTTCGTGCCCATATTATCTAAACAGAATTCCTCTGTCACAATGACGCCAACTGCACCATGGACCTTTATTGTTATGACAATGGAACAGATGGGTTAAGGTTCGCGTTAGTCTGTGCTCACTCTTCTTAATCGTCTAAGTTCTGGGTGCAGGTAGCTTCCCGGTGTGTGTGTGTGTGTGTGTGTGTGTGTGTGTGGAGGGTGTGTTTAGCCTCGTCTGATCTGGCAAAGGTGGGGGCGGAGACCTGCTTGTTGGCTGGCTTGCAAGAAGGGGGAGTGATGGATAAGGCAAGAGATTGTCCGATGGGATTGGAGAGTAGGGGGATGGCCATGTTGAGCCGAGGGGTGGATTAGAAGGTTTAGGGGCGAGGGGTGTAGCGACAGTTGTGTTTGCAATAGGGATAAGACTGTGCGTGTATCTCAGGAAATTGGCTGATGAGCTCAGAGGCTGGAATATTGAAGTTATGGTAAGGGATGAGGTGAGGGATGAGGTGAGGGATGAGGTGAGGGATGTGGTGAGGGATGTGGTGAAGGATGGAAGTGCACGACAAGGGAGGGAGTTATCAATGCGGTCTTGGGGAAGGAGTGCCGCATATATGTGCATGCACGCATGAATGCTCCCATGTACTCGCCTAATTGTTTTCAGTGTTGAGCTTCAACCTCGAGACTCCACCTTCCAACTACTTGGTTAATTAATGAGGGCACTAACCTCCTGTTCTTTGTCAGTTTATTTGCAGTGCTTTTACTGAAGTTCTTCCCGAGGTCACACTCTGGCTCCTTTGTCAGTCTAGTTTTCACCCGTGGCTTCTAATTCTGTGAAAATGAATTAGGAGCCTCACCCGTGCTCCTTCGCCCGTGCCTCATTGTGAAAATGTTTTTATCAACGTTGAGTATCTCCATTTAATAACTTGTCACCTTACCTGCTATTAATACCGTTACCACAAATGTTATTTTGCATTGTTGCACCGTCGAAGCATCATTGTGGATGTTTTGTTTCCAGGACTTTTATTGTGCGCAGTTACAGAAGGGGCTTGCAGGCTAGAGCTGAAATACTCGAGGGTGCATACATAAGGAAGTGTTTACAGTGTTCTTAATGGCTAATATTTTCAAGGTTCCTGAAGGATTTTCCATGCAATTTCCAGTTCTGCATATGTCACGGATGTTATTCTGCTAATGTGCTCCTTTAGTGTCGTGTTTTGGCTATATATACACCCGGGATTTTGCCCGGGATCAGTAAATTGCCTTCCTTTCATCCCTGTTCTCTCTGGGATGTTACCTCTCATGTTTATATCCTCATTATTTTAACTTTTTCCGGGTTATAGACTAGAAGGCATTTTTCCAACTATTTCGAAAGCACGTTCTCCCAGTCTCCCTCTATTATTACCCTTCTCATAAGGTTCGCTTCTGCCAGCACGGTTGCAAATAACCCCATCGACTCTCGCAACATGCATGTGCCTTTTCGTATTTACCAACATAAAATCCAAGTCTGTCAAAACGAAAGAAATAGGAGGGATGACAAAAGGACCGGTAAGGAATGTTATTACAGTAAGAGGACAGGCTTTTATGTAGGAAAGGGAGGTGGGTAGAAAGAGGAAGAGAGGGATGGATAGAAAGGAAAATCGATGGTGATATAAAGCGAAGGACAGAGTGGGGTTAAAGGGTAGGACAGAGTGGGGTTAAAGGGTAGGATAGAGTGGGGTTAAAGGGGAGAGTGGGGTTGAAGGGGGAATGGGGTTGAAGGGAAGAGGAGGGCACAAGAGAGAGATTAGAGTGGGGGGGGGAAGTAATTAGAAGGGGGTGGGAAGCGAAAGCAATGAAGTAACGGGAGGTAAAAGGAATAAGTAGTGTTAAATGAGACATATAAGCAGGAAAGAGAGAGAGAGTAGCAAGAGGGAGATACGCAACTTGGTTAACAGAAGACAAATAATATTGCTCATTCACCGTAAGTGATAATTAGTTTAAAGTTAAAACAAGGCAAAATGTGCTTAACATTGCTGGCTGAACATCGCGAGCAACTTAAGGTAATTGTTGTTCATTCAAGCAAACACCGTCTTCGCACAGGTGTGTGCAGGTGTAGACGCCTTCTGACTCATCTTGCCAGGCTTGACGCTTCATCTCAAGCATTACTTAATTAGTTTTCCTTGGTTACGTTGTGCCAATTGGTTTACAACGAAGCTCCCAATTGCTGCTGGGTAAAAAGGGAAGAACCAACCCGTCCGCAGGCCTAGCTCGTTAAAGCGGCGGCCGTCCTCCCCAGACGCATTCATCAATTTTAAAATATTGTGTATTAAAATAGGTTTATCACATATAAGAAATGAATATAATTAATTTCTGTGTCTAGTTAGGCGTCGAGGTTAGGTTACGTGTTCAGGATCTGTTGTCGATTATTTATATTTGAAGTAAGTGGGTCATTTACAACGTTGTGGTTCGAGCAGAGGTCACCGGTGAAGCACTGTTCGAGCAGAGGTCACCGGTGAAGCACTGTTCGAGCAGAGGTCACCGGTGAAGCACTGTTCGAGCAGAGGTCACCGGTGAAGCACTGTTCGAGCAGAGGTCACCGGTGAAGCACTGTTCGAGAAATATTCGAACGTCATCAGTTGTGAGTCACGTGTAAACCGTTTTTAATTCATAAACAGGGGGCTTGGCAGCCGGATTAACGAGGCTTTGGCATTTGTTGATGAGGACGGGCTGGAGTGAACTGGTTGTGAACCTGCCTCGAGACAGTACTCCCTGGTCAGGATTCAAACCCGTTCGAAATCTTGCTTCCCCCCCCCCCCCTCTCTCTCTCCTTTCTCTATTTTTAACTCACGAAGAACTCTCCTCCCAGAGCAGGTTATCCAGTCCTGGTTACCTAGTCCTCGCGATAGAGTTATCGAATCTACTCTATTTACCCAACCACTTGGCCTGGACGGTAGAGCGACGGTCTCGGTTCATGCAGGTCGGCGTTTAATCGCCAACCGTCCAATTGGTTGAGCGCCAATCCTTTCCCCCGTAACCATCAAAATCCTTATCCTGACCCTTTCCATGTGCTATATAGTCGTAATGGCTTGGCACTTTATCCTAATAGTCACCCCCCTCCCCACCGCACTAGCGTGTGGACTGTATATTGTGTTTGTTCGTTTGTATTTTTTTTCCCTCTGCCTGTGAGGATGCAAGACAGACCTGACCTCATAAAGTATGAAACAAATCATAGGATTTACAAAATTTTCTTTCAAATTAAAGAACTTAAATGCCATGAGAATTTTTCTGATCCTTTCCTTCATATTCAAAATAAATAAAAATTTATTAACAATATAACAATATATATATATATATATATATATATATATATATATATATATATATATATATATATATATATATATATATATATATATATATATATATATATATATAATATGCAACAACGTTCAGGAACACACTGATCTAAGTGTTCGGAAAAATCACATTTGAAAAAGATAGAGAATGGTGAACGCGTTGTCGGGCTGGAGTGGACTTGCTCAGAAGAAGATAGATAGTGAGGAGGGAAGCTGTCCAGGTGGGCAGCTCCCGGGACAGACAGATCACCTCACCACCACACAATGGGGAGGAAACCTTACTTTATAGGGAAATAAGGGAAGAATAAATAGTGAACTAAAGAAAAAATAAAACAAGTGCTCCTTCCTTTCACTGGGGAATAAAAAGAATCAACAAAAACAGAGGAAAATGGCGTTTAATCCCCAAAAGTGCCGCGTTTTGCCATGTATGGCAATTTTTGGTCTTAGGTAGACTATACGTTAGCAGCAACTTTCTATTTAACCCGTCCTCCCAATAGAACGTCGCATTTTGACGTATACTCTACCCAAGGCCAAAGATTGTCGTTCTAGAAAATGGAAGCGGCTCGAAAATGAAGCATAATGCCCCGATTTCTGTTTTGGGTTCTCTGGTAGGTTAGGATAAGGGCATTTTAGTACGACAGTTTCTTGACGTTGGAAAACGTTTGGAGGACGGGCTGCGGACGCGGGACGCTCTCTCATGGTTATAGTAACCAACTAGTGACCTTAATCCTTTATAACCCACTTGTTCTCTAACTTTCTAAGTTTCTCATCCGAATATGTCAGTGTTAGAATAGCCGCTAGCTCGGTACTGGGAGCACAGAGCACTCTAGGATCTGGTCTAGTTGACATTCCTCTCCTATTACAAACACTGGAAAAATTTCAACGATGTTATCATCTTCAGTTACTTATGGCGCTCACCAATAGACTGATTTATCGAACATCAAAGATTCGTTGTTTTATAATTTTCCATCCAACTTTCACACGGATTAACATCCTCATGAGCACGAGGTCATGTTTGTTGGTGGGTGGTGGAGACACAAGGGGCCTTTACTAACCCATTACCAACACGATCCGTGACTCTCCAATACATTCATTACACCTCAGGCACTTGGTGGTATTTATGGTGGGTATTTATTGACACTGTAACCCGTCCTCTCACCTAATATTTTACCCAACCGACCAATGAATTAAAGATAAAGACGCTTTAGTACAATTTGAATCGCCGTAAAATTTACGTTTTCTATGCATTGGCCTAGATACTTGGGTTCGTATGTTTGTGGCTCGTCAAAACAGTTGCATTTTGTACGGAGTGGAAAATGGAGAAAATGGGCTGCAATTTATAATATCAATTTCGATGGCCTTTTATTCTGCAGTTCCTCATTAAGGCCAACCCATAGTGCCAGTCCGTAATGAAAGGAAATTAATAAATCTTTCTCCAAATTAATAAACTTTCTGAACTCGATACAAAGAACTTGGCCAAGTAGACGTCTCGAAAGAATATAAGTTTGGTCTGTGGTGTTGACTGATAAAGTATATACATTTTACCTCTTGGCAAACTCCAGATCCAGTAGTGTCTGGTCTGTTGTGTTTAATGAAGAGCATCACATAATGTGTTAATAAACCTTTTTTTTCGCAAACGTTGGCAGAAGAAAAGTTGTCGTAATTGAAGTGAGGAATGCTTAGTAGACATTAAAAACTGGAAAATTGTGGTTGGGGTTATTGTAGATAGTGGGTAGTGAGGGGCACTAGCTTCCCCCGGTGTGGAGGGACCCCTAGCTACCCCCGGTGTGGAGGGACCCCTAGCTACCCCCGGTGTGGAGGGACCCCTAGCTACCCCCGGTGTGGAGGGACCCCTAGCTTCCCCCGGTGTAGAGGGACCCCTAGCTACCCCCGGTGTAGAGGGACCCCTAGCTACCCCCGGTGTACAGGGACCCCTAGCTACCCCCGGTGTGGAGGGACCCCTAGCTTCCCCCGGTGTGGAGGGACCCCTAGCTTCCCCCGGTGTGGAGGGACCCCTAGCTTCCCCCGGTGTAGAGGGACCCCTAGCTTCCTCCGGTGTGGAGGGACCCCTAGCTTCCCCCGGTGTAGAGGGACCCCTAGCTTCCCCCGGTGTGGAGGGACCCCTAGCTTCCCCCGGTGTAGAGGGACCCCTATATTCCCCCGGTGTGGAGGGACCCCTAGCTACCCCCGGTGTGGAGGGACCCCTAGCTTCCCCCGGTGTAGAGGGACCCCTATATTCCCCCGGTGTAGAGGGACCCCTAGCTTCCCCCGGTGTGGAGGGACCCCTAGCTACCCCCGGTGTGGAGGGACCCCTAGCTTCCCCCGGTGTAGAGGGACCCCTATATTCCCCCGGTGTGGAGGGACCCCTAGCTTCCCCCGGTGTGGAGGGACCCCTAGCTTCCCCCGGTGTAGAGGGACCCCTATATTCCCCCGGTGTGGAGGGACCCCTAGCTTCCCTCGGTGTGGAGGGACCCCTAGCTTCCCCCGGTGTGGAGGGACCCCTAGCTTCCCCCGGTGTAGAGGGACCCCTATATTCCCCCGGTGTAGAGGGACCCCTAGCTACCCCCGGTGTAGAGGGACCCCTAGCTACCCCCGGTGTACAGGGACCCCTAGCTACCCCCGGTGTGGAGGGACCCCTAGCTTCCCCCGGTGTGGAGGGACCCCTAGCTTCCCCCGGTGTGGAGAGACCCCTATATTCCCCCGGTGTAGAGGGACCCCTAGCTACCCCCGGTGTAGAGGGACCCCTAGCTTCCCCCGGTGTGGAGGGACCCCTAGCTTCCCCCGGTGTGGAGGGACCCCTATATTCCCCCGGTGTGGAGGGACCCCTATATTCCCCCGGTGTGGAGGGACCCCTAGCTTCCCCCGGTGTGGAGAGACCCCTATATTCCCCCGGTGTGGAGGGACCCCTAGCTACCCCCGGTGTAGAGGGACCCCTAGCTACCCCCGGTGTAGAGGGACCCCTAGCTACCCCCGGTGTAGAGGGGACCCCTAGCTACCCCCGGTGTGGAGGGACCCCTAGCTTCCCCCGGTGTGGAGGGACCCCTGATGGAGATACAGCATTCAACAAGCCCTGGAAGCTGGTCTGTGGAGATGTCAGTTGTGGAAAATATAAAATATTTTTGCAGCGGGAGGCAATCATTCCTCACCTTCCCATGGCAACATAAGGTTGCAGCACCGCGTCAATATGCAACAAATAATCTTGAAAATATAGCCTCATGCATCATGGCGTGGAGTCAATAGCTCAAGCTATCTGGGCGCTATAACTTCTTACATTATCAGCGTTATATCCTTCGATAAACAGTAGCATAACATAGGAAAAATATTATTGTGTAGTGTGTGTGTGTGTCTCTCTCTCTCTCTCTCTCTCTCTCTCTCTCTCTCTCTCTCTCTCTCTCTCTCTCTCTCTCTCTCTCTCTCTCTCTCTCTCTCTCTCTGTCTCTGTCTCTGTCTCTGTCTCTCTCTCTCTGTCTCTGTCTCTGTCTCTCTGTCTCTGTCTCTCTCTCTCTCTCTCTCTCTCTCTCTCTCTCTCTCTCTCTCTCTCTCTCTCTCTCTGTCTCTGTCTCTGTCTCTCTCTCTCTCTCTCTCTCTCTCTCTCTCTCTCTCTCTCTCTCTCTCTCTCTCTCTCTCTCTCTCTCTCTCTCTCTCTCTCTCTCTCTCTCTCTCTCTATCTCTCTCTCTCTGTCTCTCTGTCTCTCTGTCTCTCTGTCTCTCTCTCTCTCTCTCTCTCTCTCTCTCTCTCTCTCTCTCTCTCTCTCTCTCTCTCTCTCTCTCTCTCTCTCTCTCTCTCTCTCTCTCTCTCTCAAGCAAACAAAGTTGCGGTTGTGAGGTATAGAAACTATAATTTGTTTAAATGCGGACTAACCCGTTTTGATAGAGGAAAGATGTACAGGTTTCGTATGTTGACTCCTGGTCCTGGACTGAGTGCCTTCGCAGGTAAGTGTTTATCCTACATTACACAACTAACAAAATATCATCCAATTTGACCACATGAAAAATAAGTTTATGTTTTTATGAAACTGAAATTTTATATTTTCTCTTTCAGGTGAGTTGGCCGTTCAGGTGAGTTGGCCGGTTACGTGATGCCGCTATAGGTACGTAATTGCGTTGACCCCCGGACGATGGACGGCGTTGACCCGTGGACGGAGAGCGTTCAGCCCTGTCCCAGAAGGGTTCACACTGGTATTTGTCACGTCAAAATAAAGTTCCTGGCCGAGCCTGTCTAGATGGTTGTCAGGTTTCCCATTGGTCGATTTCCCATGAGAAAGTGTGGGTGTGTGGGCGTGTGGACTCTGGTGTGTGTGGGCGTGTGGATTCTGGTGTGTGGGCGTGTGGACTCTGGTGTGTGTGGGCGTGTGGATTCTGGTGTGTGGGCGTGTGGACTCTGGTGTGTGGGCGTGTGGACTCTACTGTGTGGGCGTGTGGACTCTACTGTGTGGGTGTGTGGGCGTGTGGACTCTACTGTGTAGGTGTGTGGGCGTGTGGACTCTACTGTGTGGGTGTGTGGGCGTGTGGACTCTGGTGTGTGTGGGCGTGTGGATTCTGGTGTGTGGGCGTGTGGACTCTGGTGTGTGGGCGTGTGGACTCTACTGTGTGGGCGTGTGGACTCTACTGTGTGGGTGTGTGGGCGTGTGGACTCTACTGTGTAGGTGTGTGGGCGTGTGAACTCTACTGTGTGGGTGTGTGGGCGTGTGGACTCTACTGTGTGAATATGTGGGCGTGTGGACTCTGGTGTGTGTGGGCGTGTGGACTCGCCTGTGTGGGCATGTGGACTCTGGTGTGTGCTGGCCAGTCATCCACCCACACACAGCAAAGGCCGTGGACACAACAATGGTAGTTTTCTACCTAGAATACATTTCTCTCCTCACCTTGTGCTGTAGTTGCTCTCACCCTCCCCCCCCCCCTCATCCACTGGCCACTCACCAAGTTCGTGATCTTGCTCATATTTGGGGTCAACATTAAATGTTGACCCAATTTCCAGAGCAGCCATTTCCAGACCATTTCTCTAGCTTCCTCACGACCTTACTCGAGCATTTTCTGCCTTCCTCGGGAGCCAGAACCACTATTGTTTAAGGATGGGCTTCATCTTAGCTTTATTTTATCACAATTAAAAACATGGACAAGGAATGGTGTCAAAACGTTTGGGCCGTAGGGGGATCGGAGGAGTTTCATTAGTTACTGGTCAGTGTGGCGACAATCGTAAAGTCCTCTAGAAAAGACATCGTAGGATCTATAAGAAAATATTGAAACTGTAAAATGGGATCGAACCCGCCTCCCTTGAAGTACTCATGCGCTTCAATCGGTAGTTCCCGTGTCTGAAGACCTCAAGGACGCAGGTTCGATCCTACCATATAGCTTCAATATATTATAACCAACCAAGTATCGGTCATTAAATGCGAAAGGGGAATGAAACTTTGTTCATTTTGATCAGTTTGATTTGTTCCACCACAACGCCTCATCATGTCCACCACAAACAACGCCCCATCATGTCCACCACAAACAACGCCCCATCATGTCCACCACAAACAACGCCCCATCATGTCCTCCACAAACAACGCCCCATCATGTCCACCACAAACAACGCCCCATCATGTCCACCACAAACAACGCCCCATCATGTCCACCACAAACAACGCCCCATCATGTCCACCACAAACAACGCCCCATCATGTCCTCCACAAACAACGCCCCATCATGTCCTCCACAAACAACGCCCCATCATGTCCTCCACAAACAACGCCCCATCATGTCCTCCACAAACAACGCCCCATCATGTCCACCACAAACAATGCCCCATCATGTCCTCCACAAACAACGCCCCATCATGTCCTCCACAAACAACGCCCCATCATGTCCACCACAAACAACGCCCCATCATGTCCTCCACAAACAACGCCCCATCATGTCCACCACAAACAATGCCCCATCATGTCCTCCACAAACAACGCCCCATCATGTCCTCCACAAACAACGCCCCATCATGTCCTCCACAAACAACGCCCCATCATGTCCTCCACAAACAACGCCCCATCATGTCCTCCACAAACAACGCCCCATCATGTCCACCACAAACAATGCCCCATCATGTCCTCCACAAACAACGCCCCATCATGTCCACCACAAACAATGCCCCATCATGTCCTCCACAAACAACGCCCCATCATGTCCTCCACAAACAACGCCCCATCATGTCCTCCACAAACAACGCCCCATCATGTCCACCACAAACAACGCCCCATCATGGCCACCACAAACAACGCCCCATCATGGCCACCACAAACAACGCCCCATCATGTTCACCACAAACAACGCCCCATCATGTCCACCACAAACAACGCCCCATCATGTCCTCCACAAACAACGCCCCATCATGTCCACCACAAACAACGCCCCATCATGGCCACCACAAACAACGCCCCATCATGTCCTCCATAAACAACGCCCCATCATGTCCACCACAAACAACGCCCCATCATGTCCACCACAAACAACGCCCCATCATGTCCACCACAAACAACGCCCCATCATGTCCTCCACAAACAACGCCCCATCATGTCCACCACAAACAACGCCCCATCATGTCCAACCATTCTCCTACCCCCATAAATCTCCATGTTTACAAAACATCGTCGGCCCTGTAATAGGTATTGGCAAATGCCTCAACTGCGGACTCATTTAACTGTTTGCGCTTGTCAGGGTTTACGGTCTAAGTGTGCAAGGTGTTTGTTGATGTCAGGACAACCTTGTTGTTCATCCCATTAGCGACATGAAAGCCCATTTCTGGTCATTACATATGCGCTGCCTTTTCTATATTGTGCATTTTCTTTTCGGCATTTCTGTATCTTTTTTCAAATGATTGCATTCTGTCTAGAATAGTTAAGGAGGTATTTTGTTTTCAGATGGCATGAATCATTGTTACAAAGATGGGGGTTCCCATCAATCGACTTGATGATGGGAACAATCGACTTGAGAATGGTTCAGGACGGACCGAAACGTCGGCGTCCCTTCACTTTCTAGTGTGTGGTTTGGTCAACATGGAGGTTCCCGTTGTATTGACCAGAATTACGGGGTAAGAGTGGCGGGGAAAGGGTAGGATGGTTTGTGAGAGAAGTGCGCTGCATCTCTTTATGTTCAGCCTACCAGCCTTGTTCCTTCCCGGTTTGGTGCCTTCTATTGATAATTACTTACTTACTTACCAGCCTTGTTGCGTTATAAGTTTAAGTATTATGATGTTCGAACTCTGTCGATTATGGCCTTGAAGTCGTGGAAGGAGGTGGCTGCCACAACTATCTTTCAGTGCACTCCACTTCTTGACCACCTTTACAGGGTACGATTATTATTTTATTGTTCTTCAACACATTGGCGTTTCCAGTTTCCACTTTAAGTGTTCTCGTTCTACTTTCTTTAAATTTAAAGAGGTTGCCCTCCTTGTCAGTTCCTCTCAGTATTTTGAATGTTGCGATCATTTTCCCTCTGTTCTTTCACTCGTCCTGGATTCCCTTAACCCATCGCAGTTTACTCCTCCTAGCTCTAACACTAATCTTGATGAACCATTGTACTTTTAAATTTTCGTGTCATGGTTCAATAGGTGCGAATTTCTGCCGGGTGCTGCATATTCAGGTATTGTTGTAACAAAATCAGTGTAGATTGTCTTGAAAGAGGCAAGGTGTTTATTTTTTATTTATGTTTCTAAACGATATCGTTACGTTCACCAGTGTGTCATATGATGGAGATGTCAATATGTTGTGTGCCTCTGGAGATCGTCCTGGAATTATATCCACTCCTAAATCCTTTTCTTTCTGACACCTGTACGGAGCGGACCAAATGATTGCGTTCTAGCAGAAATGCAAGGAAATATTATGTGGGATATTACTTTCTCCTTATTGCATTTGCAGGCAACGTCTTCACTTTGCATATGGTAGAGGACTCTGTAGAAGCTATCAAGATCCAGCAGAGCAAGGATATAAGGCCTGGGTACACTAGTCAAGTGGGACTCGTGTGGGGGATCGTCCTCAGGCCTCAGGGGCCTGGTTCGAACCTCAGGGGTTCACCAGGTTCAGACACACTTTGGTTGCAAGAATTCCTTCAATGCAAAGAAGCAATCTAATCTAAATGACTCTCAGGTCCTCATCACAATGTATCGATTTTGTGGCTCAATAGGCTTGTATAGGTGTTGAAGACACACGAAGCAGTTATATGCGTTGGAGACACCGGTGTGAGCAGCAGCATTACTGTATGGAGTCGTTTGACGGAAACACAACAGTAACAATTAACATGAGTTTATTCAAGAACTTATTAATACACAGGGGACGTGATTACTGAAGATAGTTGTCGGCAAATCTAAATTGCATTTGGGAGACATGGAATGTCCAGCAGATAGATAACAGTTCTCTCTGAAACAAACCCCGATTAACTCTGGTTCCTGTTCACTGCTGGCATGATAAACTGAGCACAGAACCTCAATATCATGCTCGAGTAATCACATGCACAATAATTCATATAGCACTGTTAATTGGACAGGCAAACGGCATACATAAGTTATCTCAGTCTGTCAATAAGACAATCAACAACAGAACCAGTTGGGCAGCCTTGTATAATGACATGCAAAAAGACAAGTGCAACACTGTCTTCCACACAGGTGAGTCATGTGTTGACAATCAGTCTCGTATCTCAGCAGGCACCTGTTCCAGATGCTGGATAGGAGAGAATAATTGGCAGCTCACTGAGAACTGCATGCGCGCGCGCACACAATAACAATACCAGATTTGTGTGCAAGAAGTGGCTGGACCTTGTCACACACTCAGACAAGCAGCTGTGCAGGTAGTCTGGCAGCTGGTATATAAACTCACTACACCCCACATGTACTCGGCTAGTAAATGCGTGAATGGTAAAGGGCACATGCGCGAAGTTCACAAGAGTACGACGATCACCTCAATACTGCTAAACCTGACTACTGAGCAACAGTCAAGACTGGTAATTAACCAATGAGGGGGGAAAGCGGCATACTTCCTCCAATGACGTAGTTGTGTGTGAGAGTGGCGTGAGGCGTGACATCACGGACACGTCACTGCTTGCGGCCGCCACCGTTGGCACTGAGCTGTTTGTCGCTCACCTTATCTGACCTGTGGCTGCCGTCGGCTGGCAATGTGCTCATAGTATGGCTAACCTCCACTTGCACTGTTTAACTTTGTAAATGATTTAATTCGTCGGGGAGCCGGTCGGCCGAGCGGACAGCACGCTGGACCTGTGATCCTGTGGTCCTGGGTTCGATCCCAGGCGCCGGCGAGAAACATTGGGCAGAGTTTCTTTCACCCTATGCCCCTGTTACCTAGCAGTAAAATAGGTACCTGGGTGTTAGTCAGCTATCACGGGCTGCTTCCTGGGGGTGGAGGCCTGGTCGAGGACCGGGCCGCGGGGACACTAAAGCCCCGAAATCATCTCAAGATAACCTCAAGATAGTCTTAGCTGATCACACAATGACTACACGTCGGCCATCGTTCAGTAGCCGTGCTTGGGGGGTAACGAGGGCTTTTCACACACATCCCACGTGCCTGGTCTGTCCCCATTATTACAGATACTAGGATCTCGCACCCACGATGGTGCACATGAGAGTGGAATCATCGCTGGATGCACAACAAATGTACCACACCTGACGAACGTGGAAAAACCAGTCTCTTACATGTTTGTACCCTGTACGGGCGGTCAACAAGTATAATGCACTAGAAAAAGTTGCGAAACTCACCTCCTCCACAACTTCAAGGCCAGATTAGGCAGAGTTCGAACGTCAGAATAGTTAAATTATAAGGCAACAGGTACAATAAGGCTGATCGCCGGGGCATAATGGACGTGACCTCACTTGCCCATCGTCACTGTGCATTGTGCTCAGGGTTTTCGATTATTAACTCTCCTACCTTCAGGTGTTCTTTCACCAGCACAGCCACTCCTTCCTCCTACCTAGTTTTCCTGTCATGTCTCCAAACTGAGTAGGTCCCTTGGGAATACGACCTCATTTAAAACATTTTCTTCAGGTTTCGTCTCTGTTATTGCAAAAATATTTGGGACCTTAAGCTGAATTATATCTCTTAGCTCCAGTATTTTTTATCTAACTCCATCTATGGAGTGAGATAAAATTGGTATATACAAGTGAAAATTGGTATTATACAATTTTCGGGAACATGCTTCCTTTCCCTTTGTCCATTACTCCCTCTTCCTCTAATGATTTTGTTGCTTTGTTTTTTATGTACCATTTCACTAGCTGTCTAGTCCCTAACACTTTGTACAGAAAATTATTTATATTTTCTATTCCCAAGTAGACGTTTGACTTCATCGAGGTTTGCTTTCAGCTTTTCTGTATCTTCCTTTGAGAGGTCTTGTCTTTTTTACCAAAGTTTGCCATCCTCATCATTCTACAATCTCTTGACATTTCTAAGCAGTTTCATCATTTGTTTCACAACATTTAATGTCCAATCCTTAAGGTCCTTGTCTTTCTCATATTTTCCTTTTCTCCTAAAATCGCTAACATTTTCCTTTGAATTCAGGCCTTCTCCTTAACCTACTATCTCCTCAATGATTTTCATCTCTTCTGCTGCTCTGTCCACCCTAGATGATATTTCCTTTTCTAAACGCATGAAAATTATTAGGGACTTGTTCCTATCTGCAGTGTTTCGTACAAATTTATACCACCCGTTCTTTCCTAATTGCTTGTCTAACTTCTGCTTCTTGTTGGTAATTTCTGGTTTTGACTTCCAAACACAGTTCCTTAATATCTCTCTTTCTCTTTCTCTTTCTCTCTCTCTCTTTTACAACTTGCGCATGCGTCTCTTTAATTTCCTCTATGTCGTTTTCAAGTTTTTCTTTCCATATCCTTGCCTAACTCTCTGTTGGCCTTTAAGGTCTCTTAGAGTTTTTCACCATATGAGTCTATTTTCTTGTTAATTTCGTCAAACTCGCCACTCTTCACTTTCCATACCTCATTTTCCTTCACCAGTTCCTTGATTTGTTCGTCCTGAACCTTTACCTTGTCTGTTAAGGCGGTAATTTTCTTATCTTGCTGAAGAATACTTCCTTCTAAAGTGCGAAACTCACTCCTGACGCTGCTTCTTCTAATTCCAGTACTTTTTCTTCATACTTCTTTAGCATGTCCTCAATTCACTCTAGCTTGTCAAGAAAACCTCCTTTCATTATATCTTGTGATGAGAATCCTCCGAAACAATCATCTGTTGGTTTGTTTACATTCCCCTTGGTGGCGGCCATCTTTGTTATTGGCGTTCTTTTGTTATGGAATATTAACTTTTCCAACACAGAATTTTCACTAACTTTCACTTATTTGTTGAATCGTATATACTTTAAACTTCCTTATACCTTTATGTATGTGTGTATGTGTGTGTCTTATCATGGGTCGTAATATGATGGTCCCCAGTTCATGCGAAACTCACTTTTACATTCATGAAGAATTTCCACCTTACTCGAGGCCCTCACACGGGCACTTGGGGAGACGAAGTGGTGCATAAGTCACTTAGTGCGTACCAACACATTAGCATACGCAGGCGCGCGCGCGCACACACACACATAACACACACACACACACACACACACACACACACACACACACACACACACACACACACACACACACACACACACACACACACACACACACACACAAACCCCAGCTCCTATCTTAATGTAATTTGCATACTCGAGTTGGTGTGGAAATGTAACCCAAGAAACTGCAACAAGTGCATTTATAATCCAGCCCATCCACTTAGTAGTAGTACTTATAGTAACGATGAAGACCATAGTATATATACCGACGTATAACGAAATTAGAAAATAGAAATCTTAATTATTGATTTGGACAAACCCACAAACAATATAATATAAACTCCCTAGGCCTAATGCACGATATCTGAGGCCTAATATAGTACATATGTGTGCTATACTAGGCCTAGTAATATTAAAGTTTGTGTTTTAGCTTCATTTATTTTAATAGAATTCCTTACTAGTCAGTATACTACTATCTTAAAGCTTAGTAAGTACGATTAGTGACTATTGACGACCGTCATAATAGGTAGTATCTAAACAGGAGGATGGGCTGGTGTAATTATATATGTGGTAAAAGCTGTTAAATATAATTGCCAGTGGTGTTGAGTGACTTAGTTGTGGTGGTTCGCTAAGTGCACGATGCCTCGGTAGTTATAATGTTTCCCGCTTTCTCTAAGTACCAACATGGTGTCATATTTCCTGGCGATCCTTACACATAATACGCTGCCATTTTTACGGACTCGACCAGTCCGTTCAAAATGCGACGTAGTAGTAATTTTTTATGCAATGAAATATTGACGTGATGCTTGGGTTCGGACGTTTCTGGCTAGGCAAAACTGTTGCGTTTTTACGCTTCTGTTTTGGAAAACAAATTGTTTTTTTACGGAGTGGCACATCGAGGGCCCGGACTACAGTGTCACCGTGCGGTTCCGTCCGTTGAACAGCGACACCGTAAAAAAACAACTGCTTTTCCTAACTACAAACGTAAAAAAATGCAACTGTTTTGTCTAAAGAGGAACGCACGAACTCAGTCAACTCGCCCATCGAAGCCGGATTATAGTGTACGTCAGTATGACCTTGCTTGACCTTTGACCAAAATTCGTCACATTTCCGACGTCGGTTCCGTCAAAAATGTGGTGTATGTGGCAAGAGGACGGGTCGCTCAGGGAACAATTGACAAGTGGTCCCAAGTTGTTGTTGTGTAGGGTGCAGCCGCCCCGCCTCACTCTGGCTACCCGACCTCACGCTTGCCCGCACCTCAGGTCTCCGGCAACAAAGAAAAGTTGGACCGAATGTTTTGAACAAATGTTGGAGAAGAGGGAGGGAGGGGGGGGGGGGGTCGCTGGTGGTGGTGGACTGGTCTGGAGGTGGACTAGGGGACAGTGTCGGTCTGGAGGTGGACTAGGTACAGTGTCCGGTTCCTGGAGGTGGACTAGGGACAGTGTCGGTCTGGAGGTGGACTAGGGACCAGTGTCGGTCTGGAGGTGGACTAGGGGACAGTGTCGGTCTGGAGGTGGACTAGGGGACAGTGTCGGTCTGGAGGTGGACTAGGGGACAGTGTCGGTCTGGAGGTGGACTAGGGACAGTGTCGGTCTGGAGGTGGACTAGGGGACAGTGTCGGTCTGGAGGTGGACTAGGGACAGTGTCGGTCTGGAGGTGGACTAGGGGACAGTGTCGGTCTGGAGGTGGACTAGGGACAGTGTCGGTCTGGAGGTGGACTAGGGGACAGTGTCGGTCTGGAGGTGGACTAGGGACAGTGTCGGTCTGGAGGTGGACTAGGGACAGTGTCGGTCTGGAGGTGGACTAGTCGGTCTGGAGGTGGACTAGGGGACAGTGTCGGTCTGGAGGTGGACTAGGGGACACAAGAAATGTGGCAAAAAAAAAAGAAATAAAAACATATTTTACGATGCCATTTGGGCTAACTCAGTTATTATACAATATGGGATTTTTGTGAGGTCCCGCAGTCCATTTTTGTACGTTTTGCGAATTAGTTGCTATAAATACAGTCATTGGATTAAAACCCACACGTATGTATTTGTGAAATTTATGTAAAGAATTACACCAATTATTTGATGTAATTCTCGTCACGACCCTTGTGAATTTGTTCATTTGATGCAACACGCTATTGTGATTTCTGTGTGTAACGTAAGTGTTGGTTTTCATCCTAATGTGTGAGAAGACATTGACATTACTTAATACAATCATTATTGAAGGATGAGCTGAGAAATTCAAAAGAAATAAAAATTAATTTGCTCCAACAATAACCTAATAACCAAATACGACGCATATTTAGCGGAATAACAAAGCCGTTACAAATGTTCCGTGTTACCAAAAATTAACCATCGTAATATTAACATTGTCTTGACATGGGGTCCGATAGGTTAGGTGAGTGGCTTCCGTTCCTACGTTTCAGGTGTAGCAAAACTTTTGCAATTTTTTTTTAAAGTCGCAAGTATATAATTAGGGGCTGGGATGGGAAGAGAGACTTGAAATTGAAACTTGATATCTTCCCGCCAAACACACACCGAAACTACGACGTTGGTACAACGTTCGAACAAGTTTTAACACCTAACCAGTTATAACAACCAATATATCAAGTTGTAACAATGTTTTAATACGTCATAAACACGTTAAGCCAAGATGTAACAACTTTATTACAAGTTGTAACAAGCGGAAAATAGAGACAGTTTCGGTTTGTGTTTCCAGGGTTCCCCCTTGTACAAGCAGCGTGCGCAAGAATACTCTATTTCCTGCATGTCGGAAAGTCTGCCTTACGTTATGTAAAACCCTGATTAGGTTACGTTAAGAGCGATCTGCCAAACGATTCTTATCCGGATCTTCAAGTTTTGCAGCGTGCCAGGGAGCTTAATGGCTAGAATGTACATTTGCACACGGGGCCTCATCCACTTAAGGAATAGAAAAACGAATCGTCTCTTGTGAAGGAAAACACACTAATCAGGTTAAATATCATTTACTCCTAATGAGAAACAGAAATTTAAGTTTTAGAAGTTTTCGTGATAAGCAAATGCGTGGCCTAAGAACGTTTTGGAAAGATGTCATGGAGGTACGTTGTTTTAAAGATGCCATGGCGGAACGTTTTGCAAAGATGTGTTTTGTTTAAAAAGGCTAAATCTGAATAGTTAAGTCATTCTTAATTGAGGATGCTAGCAATCATTCAGCAGTTCATCACGATCAGGGAGTTACCCCACGAAACCTATCCCCTGAAGCCCACATCATCCAGATGTCATCAGTGGCGTATGCTACGTTGTCTAACATATGAACTATCTTTGGAAATCTGAGTTTTATAATATATATTGTATATAACATATATATGTAATATATATATAGGTATGTAATGTCCTGGAAATCAACCAGCAACACTTGACAGTTCTCTAAAAAGTCTGCCAGTCTCCGCTCCCGACAACAATAAGTTCCATATTTATTCGAGAGGGTCCCAGTAGTACAGTCGGGTTCGTTCTCGACGCACAATCGAGAATTCCGGGATCAGTAATTCGGCCCGGGGGGGGGGGGAGGCTCGATAAAAGCCAAACGTGTATGAATACACTCAGGCTTCCTGTCCTCCGACAAAGTGAATTTGGATTTACTGGGCGCAATTCCTTAACTGTAGCCTCTGTTTAACGCAACAGTAAAATGTGTACTTGGTTGTAACAACGATTCTTCGCGGCGGGGATCGTATTCCAGGGACCTGCCCGAAACACTACGCGTACTAGTGGCTGTACAAGAATGTAACAACTCTTGTATATATCTCAAAAAAAAAAAAATGTTTAGTAGAAACTGGCGTAGTCTACCTTGAAGCAAGGGACGTTTTCTATTATACTGCCTGTACCTTCGCCGTTCTCTGTATTGATTAAATTTATTTTATTTATTTTATTTATTTGTAAAAGAGAACTTACATGCTTGTAAAGTCACTAGCACGCATAGCGTTTCGGGCAAGTCCTTAATCCTAATTTTTCCCGAAATACGACCCACCAAATCGTTTAACAACCAGGTATCCATTCTCTGCTGGGTGAACAATATCTTCCAAGGATGTGCACAAAGAGGCGCGATCCGTTTCTTGGTCAGTGAGAGCGATGCATTTGTTGTGCATTAGGTCCAGAAAAGAAGTGTAATGCTGGTTATTCCGTTGTGGTGGCGTTAACCTTCCAGAGGTTGAGCCCAATACGAAACAAGGTTTATTTATATTATCAACTCATAACACTTTTAGAGGGGAATTGCAATTTGATTTGATTAAGTTATCTTATCAACATTAATGTCAAAATCGGAATGTAAACTCCAAATACACGATCTAAACTAAGATAACGCCAGTCATAGAGCTTCAAGATTTATGATCATTTGTCAAAAAATGGCGAAACTCGATGAGCAAAACAAAGTGTTTAGTGTTTAGTTTCCAAACACTCCAGAGACGCATTCCAGATCTTGAACGACCAAGAATGTCCCAGAGTGACATTCTTGGCCTTGCAGACTTCCCACACGGCATTCCTTTGTGAAGTGGACCTCTCACTTGGCCGTAAGTGCTGGCAAATTGGAAAGGGAATTAAAGGTCTTAGATTCCATTGGAGAAAATGTCGAGTGTTAGTATAAGATGAACCAGGTGCTTATAGAGGACAGAGATAGTGAGGGATTATGGGGAGGTGGGAGAGTTTGTAGCGTTGGGGAAGTGAGGTTGAGTAAAGTGGGGCCAGTGAGACACTGACGTTAGAGTGTAGGGAGAAGTTAGTTGTAAGGGAGATTGAGAGAGAAGTTTGAGGGAGGAGGGTGAGAGAGAGAGAGGAGGAGTTAGTGGCAGGGTGAGAGAGAGAGAGAGAGAGAGAGAGAGAGAGAGAGAGAGAGAGAGAGACACTGGAGGTGTACCAGGGGGGAAGGTGAAGGGGTTGAGTGAGATGTTGGTGGAAGGGGGAATTATAAGTGAGAGGATAATGACTGGTCGTCGTGGTATAGGGGTTGATATGTTAGTGTGGAGGAGAGTTTGGTGAGAGGTTAATGGAAGTGAAAGGTTAGAGAGAGCAGGTTTTGTTCACTTATCAGTGAAGAGAAAGTCTACCATGGGGTGTTTAGTCAACTGTTGTGGCCTGCATCCTGGCAAATGGCTAGTGGTTAACCAGGGGAGATCTCTGTAAGAGTAATGTCATAATTAGTCGTGCCATTTTTAGGATTTGGTGTTGGAGATTAAGGCTTCCAACCTCCTGGAGGGTTAAGGACACCACAATAGCTAATTCGTCACCTGTGAATAACATATTTCATTTTTGTGAGCCAAATCGTTAAAAAATTATAACTATTTGTGATTAAAGTTTATTGAAATTGATTAAATGGCTTACACCGATACCGGGAACCAAAATAGTAATCAAATTAGGAACTGATCATGTGTACCAGGTGATACTTAATAAGTCAACCATCAATTAATCCGTTTTCTGTCACTTGCCGGAGGAATGATAGAAAACTGAAAAGCATTTTCTATCATTTGAAGGGTGCCTAAAGAGAGTTTTGACGTTGGTTGCATTCGTCCGTTGAATATAATGGCACAATATTGAAATAGGAAGTATCAGTAAATTATGTAAATAAAATGTTTCAGTAGTTCCTATAAATGTATTAAGCTCTTATTTACGCGTTCTGAGACAAGTTGCGCAAAAACTTAAATACGTAACTAGAATTCCATTGCCTGATTAACTAGCTATTCTAGCTGGTGGTAATTTTTTCTAATGTGTTATGCAACCCATACCCGTAGTGAGAGGTAATTTACCCCATACCCATGGTGAGAGTGGCCATAGGCGAGTGCGTGTTCTCGTAGGCCACCAACACCATTTAGCCACCAATTTACTACCATGTAAGAAGAGTTTAGTTAGGCATGGTTCTAATATTAATCATGGCTGCTAATAACCAGCCTTAATACCCATAATTTTTCGGGCAAGTCTTAGAGCAGAACTTAATAACTAAGATAACTAGTGAGAAACGTGATTTTACGTTTCTCACTAGTTATCTAGATTTACGATTTACGAAGATTTACGTCATATTCAGTTGACATGTTCTCTCGCTGCATGATACGTATACTGCTCCATGTCCGAGAACATGAGGGTGAGGTTAGGAAAAGATGGTGAAGGTGATGGTTGATGCAGATTTAATTATTTTGTAGAAGTTAATGAATTGGTAACAAATCCTTATGTCATTAGGGACGAAGGTCACAATTTTTTGTATTTCCTGTTGGCTTGGTCTGTAAACATAGAGTTTTGAAGGACTGATTATGTTCGGGTTTCATTTCTCGTGAGATTTTCATAGGGACTTTTCCGCCTCCTCTTGTTTAAAGTCAGGATCAGTATTGAAATACAGGACTTTGTACGTATAGAGATTTGAGAGTTTTATCGGGTAATGAATAGCGTCCCAACCCTTGTCAAACACGTGTAATGGGTGAATTGTGACGGGTAATGCGACGCACGAATACGCACTAATGATTCGTCGAGCTGGACGCCGCATGAATTAGTGGTTGTTAGTCAAGATTACACGACTTAATAATGGTCCAGGACGGACCCAAAAATCGTCAAGTCTATTTTTAGACTAGTGGGTTGAGTGTCTAGCCTTATGGCGTATGACTAGGTGTCTAATCTCCCTTAGTGTGACTCATTGTCCTTGACAGATATATTGTCACGGGACGCTTACTTAAGTCTTGGTTTGAGAATTGCGCTTTCGCCGATATCTCCGCTATTATATATTCATGTGTGGTACATAACCACCTTGAGCTCGGCATTACACAGGACATATCTTGAGACATAAAGACCAGTGAGAGGCACAAGAGAAGAGTATGATTGTTGTCTACAATGTATATCTTAGTTTGACTTACCAACCCCGTTATCAAGATTAATACATGAAGCAGGCGCTGGTGGCTTCTGTATGAAGCAATGTATATATATAATGCCTTCAGGACCTTGCTAAACCAGTAATTAGCTGTTTTCACAAGATGTTGTTAGGTCACAAGAAAAGTTGTGTGTGTGTGTGTGTGTAAGTAAAAGGTGTAAATGAATGTGCACTGTAATAATCAAAGTAAATTTTTAAATCATTTAAAAACGCACGAAACCATATTTTGTGTGTGTATATATATATATATATATATATATATATATATATATATATATATATATATATATATATATATATATATATATATATATATATATATATACACACAAAATATGATTTCGTGCGTTTTTAAATGATTTAAAAATTTACTTTGATTATTACAGTGCACATTCATTTACACCTTTTACTTAATGAAGTATAATTAGTGTCCGCTTGGTAAGATTTAACCAATCTACGAATAATGAATATTATCAAATTAAAATACACTTAAATCCAATTCAATTCAATTTCCTTCCTTATTATGCACCCCATACCCATCCCTTAAATCCATTGCATCAAGTTCAGCCGCTCTCATTGACTCGTTAAATATCCAAGTGGTTCACTCGGAGGACTTCAGCTCTCCTCCCAGCATCCAGGTCGAGCATCGTCTCAGACGTCTCAAGTGTGTGTTCAACTACGCTCTAAACCCATAGGCGGAGGCTGCTGCGAGTCTTCGTGGTCGGGAGCCGGTGGCTGAGTGGACAGAACACTGGACGCGTGATCCTGTGATCCCGGGTTCGATCCCAGGCACCGGCGAGAAACGATGGGCAGAGTTTCTTACACCCTGATGCCCCTGTTACCTAGCAGTAAATAGGTACCTGGGAGTTAAGTCAGTTGTTATGGGTTGCTTCCTAGTGGTGGAGGCCTGGTCGAGGACCGGGCCAATGGGACACTAAAGCCCGAAATCATCTCAAGAACGCGAGCGTTCACGGGCGGGTGTAAACGCTGTGGGATGTTCACCCTGCTAGTTTGAACGCTTGAAGAACAAGCGTTCTTCATGTTCACACCCAGCGGAGAACAAGGACATAGGATATACTAAAATAAATGGAAATATATACAATTATGAATATTATACAACCATAAGGATCGGTGGTACGGTAGTGTAATGATGGTAAACTAAAATAATTACCTCCGGTAGCAATAATTGTGATCTTAATAATAATTACCAGAGAATTAAATGCCAATACAAATATATATTACTCATATTCACTGCCACACAGGACAGTGAGGATGCTGCTCATATTCACTGCCACACAGGACAGTGAGGACACTGCTCATATTCACCGCCACACAGGACAGTGAGGATGCTGCTCATATTCACTGCCACACAGGACAGTGAGGATGCTGCTCATATTCACTGCCACACAGGACAGTGAGGATGCTGCTCATATTCACTGCCACACAGGACAGTGAGGACACTGCTCATATTCACTGCCACACAGGACAGTGAGGACGCTGCTCATATTCACTGCCACACAGGACAGTGAGGACACTGCTCATATTCACTGCCACACAGGACAGTGAGGACACTGCTCATATTCACCTGCCACACAGGACAGTGAGGACACTGCTTCATATTCACCGCCACACAGGACAGTGAGGACATGCTGCTCATATTCACTGTCACACAGGACAGTGAGGACACTGCTCATATTCACCTGCCACACAGGACAGTGAGGACACTGCTCATATTCACTGCCACACAGGACAGTGAGGAACACTGCACATATTCACCGCCACACAGGACAGTGAGGATGCTGCTCATATTCACTGCCACACAGGACAGTGAGGACACTGCACATATTCACCGCTACACAGGACACTGCACATATTCACCGCCACACAGGACAGGGCTATACGCCATGTAAGTGGTGGTAATTGAGCAGTTACCACTCACGCCTGTAAATAGTTCCCTTGTGACGGTAACAGCCACCTCGCCGCTCACAGTAACCCCTGTCATGGCTATTTATTTTTAACTTAAAACAGTAAAGTTAGTAAACTTTGTTTGAATATCAAGACCCACAGGAGGAGTTTACACAGTGTAACCAGGTTTACATAGTTATTGGATGTAAAACAAATAGCGTTTTAACAATGTTAAGATATGTTAATGCTTATTTATGATAGGTGTTTAAATACATCAACCTATCCTCCTGAAACCATAGCACTTCTTGTAACTATGTAGTCGATCGTACCAATATGCGGTAATGGAGCCCCAACTACTACGGCACTTTTTGTATAAATTTTTTTTATACAGTCCGGTAAAGTTAAAAACCAAATGTAAATATTCCTAGGCTTAGTAAAGCACATAAATGTATTATATTTATTTATTTAATTAATTATTTATTTATTTACAAGAAGGTACATTGGGTTTGTGAGAATACATAGCTTAGTATTTACAATCTTGTAAAGCCACTAGTACGCGCAGCGTTTCGGGCAGGTCCTTAATCTAACAGATAAGGCCTCAGGTTAGCGTGCATTAAGCATACGATGGTTAGGCTAGGTTTTATTAGCAACATAAACATAAAACCTTTACCAGTTTGTCCAAATTCAATAATACGAAAGTCTACTTTCTGCGGTCCATCACAACCCGCAGGTGTTAGTAACCACATCATTACTATAAGTATTTTCATTTCCGGAGGCTGGGTTGATATATGCACAGAGATGGGGCTTAATTCTCTGTGTTCTTACGCCGACAGTTTACTCCTGCCTTATGCCCATAACTAAGGTATTTATTTATTTATTTATTTATTATTTATTTATATACAAAAAGGTACATTGGGTTTGTGTGAGTTTCATAACATTGTTGTTCTTACACTCTTGCAAAGCCACCAGCACGCATGATGCTTCGGGCAGAGCACCTGCGGGTTGGTCAGTAGTTCTCTAGCACCTACTAACTCTCGAAAGGTTGACGTTGGCTTTAAACCCAACAACAACAAATGCTTGTCGCTGGCAACTCCAGCATCGAATACGGTTTGTGTAAATACATCTTGTAAATGGCTCCATAGCACTTTGTTTACACAGGAGTGGACTGGAACAGAGAACCTGCTGTAGGGGGGTAGAAATAGCCTAAGCTACTCTATCCCTTTGAGATGTATTTTTTCTTGTCTCAATAAACGTACTTGAACTTGAACTTGAGAACCTGCTGAAACCGGTTACTATACATCTTCCCACAGTCAGTCTTAAGTCTTAGGCTATTAGTATTCCATACTAATAAAAGCAAGGGTGCTGGAAGACGATCCAGACACCATACCAGGAGTCAATGCAACAAAATCAGAAAGAATGGTATGAATTAATTTCACATATAAAAATTGAATGTTTATATAAAAATTTGTCCAGAAGGGAAAAGTTTTTTTTTTTCATTTTACCCAAACTGACCTCTAGTTTGAACAATAATATGAATGTTTATATTGTGATACTCGAGTGCTATTGGTGAGCGTAATTGTTCAGGCGTCGTGGGTCTGTACTCCAATAGTACAGTGCGTCATAGGCCTGTATTCCAATAGTACAGTGCGTCATAGGCCTGTATTCCAATATAATTGTACTTTGTATGCCTTTTTTCAGTTGTACAGTGCATCTTGGGGCCTGTATTGAACTTAACTTTAATCTTTGTGAAAGGTAATGGGTTGGTTTTTAGGTCATCATTGCTCTCTGGCTGGTGTTGACCTGATTCAACGTAGATTTGAGTTATTGGAGCCAGGATACACTGCTCATTGAAGAATGTTTTGTTGTAAATAATTCATTACCACTGTAGTTTAGGCAAGAGGTAATTGGCGTTTTGTTTCTGAAAACTTTAGGTGCCTCTGTATCATTTGCACAGCCCATCCTGAGTCAACAAAGGGAAGGTGCTTGTTAATGTAGACGCCAACACCAATGTTTATGAATGAAAAACGCTTTACGCTTTACTCCCAACTGATAACATTCGAACATTTCTCGAACGGTGCTTCGCTAACGACCTCCGTTCGAATTGCAACGCTATAAATGCTTCTCCCACGTACAACAAATACAAATAATTACCATCATAGTAAACACTAACCTAACCTGCACCTAAATGTACACTTATTATATAATTACATATGTATTCACCTAGTTGTGCTTGCGGGGGGGTTGAGGTCAGGTCTTTCGGCCCGCCTCTTAACTGTCAACGATCATTTTCTTTTTTCACACACACACACACCAACCCGTTCTCGCAAATTCGTAAAGTCACTATTGACTTATTAACTACGTGCATAGGTGATATACTAAACATAATAGATACCCTTAAAAAGATTCATAGAAAACACCGACCTTACCTAACCTTGTTAGTATCTTAAGATAAGCATCTTATTGCTTCGTAATTACAATTATTACTTAACCTATACCTATTATAGGTTAGGTAATAATTGTAATTACGAAGCAATAAGATGTTTATCTTAACATACTAAGTAGGTTAGGTAAGGTCGGTGTTTTCTATGAATCTTTTTAAGGGTATCTATTATGTTAAGTATGTCACCTATGCACATATTTAATAAGTCAATATTGACTTATTAAATTTGCGAGAACGGGTTGCACACACACACACACTCACACAGGAAGCAGCACATAACAGCTGTCTAACTCCCAGGTACTTCCATTTATTGCTACAGGTCACAGGTCTCCCATTTATTGCTAGATAACATAGGTATCAGGGTGAATGAAAGAAACTCTGTCCATTTGTCTCCGCCATCGCCGGGGATCGAATCCCGGTCCTCAGGATTACAAGTCCTGAGTGCTGTCCACTCAGCAACCAAGCGTCCCTGGTAGCTGTGTGTTTGTGTGTGTGAATATATACTTTATAGAAAATTTTGAATCTAATAAGCCAAGTTGCCTAAGAAGACGAATTTTCCTGAAATATTATATTTTTCGAATATTTTTTTCTTGGAATGATACAGCTTTCCATTACATTAAATTTGTTATATACTTTGATTACAAAATAACAGAAATTTGATTAAAGTTGATCAAACCTAACCTATCCTAACCTGACATAACTAAGTTAGTAATTAATATTCCTAATATAATAGATTATAATTGTTAGAAAAGAACCAATCTGGAAAGAAATACTTGAAGACGAAAACATTTGGCCTGTTAGGTAAATCGGAAATTGCATTCCGAGCCAAGAAGTATGGTTCTGGCTATTAGTCACGACATATATATTCGATAAAGTTCCTGTTTTGAATAATCAACATGTTAAAATTGATGAATGCGTCTTTGGGGTCGGCCGGTGGATGGAATGCCTCCGCATGAGGACAGGTTGAAATACAAACACTTCCCACCACAGACTAAATACCTATCCCAGCCTAATTTAGGCCTTAGTATACACCAAGTTGTAACATATAATAATAACGTTAATTTATGATAAAATAACGTTTCTTGAATTCCCAGAACGTTACAATATATGAATGCTTGGATGATTACTAAGTAGGTCCTTTTAAAGGGCACAACAGCTTTATTAAAGGGCTCAAAACTTCCTTCAGTTACTTGGCTTACGTTCTGCTTATCTGTCATTTGGATCCAGATATTTAAATCACAAAAGTTGATCGAAGTTTTCTGAGTATAATTTTCGGGAAAATCGATCAGCTGTCGTTCAAACCAGTGATGCTATCTCAAGAAATTGAGACATCCAGAATAAATTGGATTTCTGTCGCAGCTGTGCTTTTCAAGCTCAACTTTTACTGGCGTGTTTAGATTCATTTCAACTTTAAACTTTAAAGTTGACCCTTGGTATGGTTAAGTCACAGCATGTCTGTTCATATCATTCACCTCACTACAGTTATCCCACAAATAAATCAATATTTTCTAGTCAAGTGAGATGCTTGAAGCACTCAGTCAAAATTTGTTTTTTCTTGTAAAGATGAATTTTGATTTAAATTTAAGCTGTGTAATGTCTTGCAAGGATCTTATCACGAGAGAGCCAGCATTCTTCATGGGAAGAGAGAAGGCCTTCGTGTTCAGATCTCCTTTCTTCCCACAGCTTGAGAAACACTTTAATGTTCATTGATTTTGCCTTGATGAATTTCACGACTTGGATGACATATTTGAGCATTGGGTGGAACTCCGGCTGCTTCCTTGAAGCATTGGGTGGGGCTCTGGCTGCTTCCTTGAGCATTGGATGGGGCTCTGGCTGCTTCCTTGAGCATTGAATGGGGCTCTGGCTGCTTCCTTGAGCATTGAATGGGGCTCTGGCTGCTTCCTGGAGCATTGGGTGGGGCTCTGGCTGCTTCCTTGAGCATTGGGTGGGGCTCTGGCTGCTTCCTTGAGCATTGGGTGGGGCTTTGACTGCTTCTTCTGTTTGCATGTTTACAAACCACATAGTTTCCGAGCCATTACTCCAAACAAAGGTTACATAATACTGAAAGCAAAGTCAGTGTTTTGAAAAAGCAAATTACAATTTACCTCGTTAAAAAAAATTGTAAAAAAATTCAGCAACACTGAATACAACAGTATTATCAGGATTAAATAGCAAGAATCAAGGGCGTTAGCTTTGTAAATGCCCATTAAATAAAACAAAGTACGTACAAACTCTTACGAACGTTATTAATACACTGGATAACAATTGAATTAAGTGTAATTAAAGTGTAATGTAATTAAAGTGAATTGAGTGTAATTAAATATTACACGATACAAGGCAGACACCACAGGCTGACCTCACGCTCAATTTGCACAGATTTGTTCATAGTTGGTCAGACACAGTATATAATAGATTCCTCTACACTCAACTTAATAATTTTGATTCACCCATCAACTTCGATATATTTTTGTAAAGTGACCTACTGGGAAAGCCTTCATGGTCCGAGCCCGGGGATTGGTCCTGGGCTGTGTGGGCGGGTTACTGATTGTACACATTACGAGTACAGCGTCCACAAGCTGCTGATCTGTATGTGGTTTTGGGGAAGTTTGGCTACAGCTCTCACACTGATTACCATCACACCAGTCCTCTCAGAACAAATTAAACGATAATCTATCGACCTTTGATATATATAATTTATGTAGAGGATAGATCAACCCACACATTCGACGCGAAAGGGAAAAAATAAAACGTTTCGGTCTGTCTTGGACCCTTATGTGACAACGTTTCTGTCTGTCTTGGACCCCTATGTAACAACGTTTCTGTCTGTCTTGGACCCCTTATGTAACAACGTTTCTGTCTGTCTTGGACCCTTATGTGACAACGTTTCTGTCTGTCTTGGACCCCTTATGTAACAACGTTTCTGTCTGTCTTGGACCCTTATGTGACAACGTTTCTGTCTGTCTTGGACCCCTTATGTAACAACGTTTCTGTCTGTCTTGGACCCTTATGTGACAACGTTTCTGTCTGTCTTGGACCCTTATGTAACAACGTTTCTGTCTGTCTTGGACCCCTTATGTAACAACGTTTCTGTCTGTCTTGGACCCTTATGTGACAACGTTTCTGTCTGTCTTGGACCCCTTATGTAACAACGTTTCTGTCTGTCTTGGACCCTTATGTGACAACGTTTCTGTCTGTCTTGGACCCCTTATGTAACAACGTTTCTGTCTGTCTTGGACCCTTATGTGACAACGTTTCTGTCTGTCTTGGACCCTTATGTGACAACGTTTCTGTCTGTCTTGGACCCTTATGTGACAACGTTTCTGTCTGTCTTGGACCCTTATGTAACAACGTTTCGGTCTGTCTTGGACCCTTATGTAACAACGTTTCGGTCTGTCTTGACCCTTATGTAACAACGTTTCGGTCTGTCTTGACCCTTATGTGACAACGTTTCTGTCTGTCTTGGACCCTTATGTGACAACGTTTCTGTCTGTCTTGGACCCTTATGTGACAACGTTTCTGTCTGTCTTGGACCCTTATGTGACAACGTTTCGGTCTGTCTTGGACCCTTATGTGACAACGTTTCTGTCTGTCTTGGACCCTTATGTAACAACGTTTCGGTCTGTCTTGGACCCTTATGTGACAACGTTTCGGTCTGTCTTGGACCCTTATGTAACAACGTGTCGGTCTGTTTTGGACCCTTATGTGACAACGTTTCTGTCTGTCTTGGACTCCTTATGTAACAACGTTTCTGTCTGTCTTGGACCCTTATGTAACAACGTTTCTGTCTGTCTTGGACCCTTATGTGACAACGTTTCGGTCTGTCTTGGACCCTTATGTAACAACGTTTCGGTCTGTATTTGACCCTTATGTGACATCGTTTCGGTCTGTCTTGACCCTTATGTGACAACGTTTCGGTCTGTCTTGGACCTTTATGTGACAACGTTTCGGTCTGTCTTGGACCCCCTAGCAAATCCTAAATTGACTCGACGGGCCGAAACGTCATTACGTAGCATTCGTATGTTTATAGGGCTCGGTTATTTATATATCGTAGTATATGGCGCATCCGGCTGTTCCCGGGTCTTTCTCCTTCCTCCCCCTTCCCCTGTCTACCTTTCCAGCCCCCTCTCATCTCATCCCATTCTCCCCCCCCCCCCCTCTCTCTCTCTCTCTCTCTCTCTCTCTCTCTCTCTCTCTCTCTCTCTCTCTCTCTCTCTCTCTCTCTCTCTCTCTCTCTCTTTCTCTCTTTCTCACTCTCTCTCTCTCTCTCTCTCTCTCTCTCTCTCTCTCTCTCTCTCTCTCTCTCTCTCTCTCTCTCTCTCTCTCTCTCTCTCTCTCTCTCTCTTTCTCTTTCTCTCTCTCTCTCTCTCTCTCTCTCTCTCTCTCTCTCTCTCTCTCTCTCTCTCTCTCTCTCTCTCTCTCTCTCTCTCTCTCTCTCTCTCTCCCCCCCCCTTCCTCATTTTGGAAAATATATTATTATGAATCATCGAAAAATGGATAAAAGTCTACGGAAACCATCCCATATTTCAGATTTAAGGAAACTCGCAGAGGTCGCAATGGACACCTAATTCACCCTTGACGACGAGCGTACGTCTGGACACCTCCTCCGCCCAGCAGCCGCCGGATCACGTTCTGTTTTCGCGATTTAGGGTTTGATACTGCCGGTGGCATCCCTATTCAACGGTCCGATTTGTACGACGCTTGGCGCACATATCGCCTTGGGTCGCGGGATTGTTGATAGATTTTGAACGTTTTCTTGCTGCTTCTCCGGTGACGGGTGACGGTGTCCGGCGCCGGCTTGGCGGAGAGGTGCCGGGAGTTGGTGGGCCTTGATGGGCTCCTGGTGTGGCCTCAGCCGTGGTGGGCTCCTGGTGTGGCCTCAGCCGTGGTGGGCTCCTGGTGTGGCCTCAGCCGTGGTGGGCTCCTGGTGTGGCCTCAGCCGTGGTGGGCTCCTGGTGTGGCCTCAGCCGTTGTGGGCTCCTGGTGTGGCCTCAGCCGTTGTGGGCTCCTGGTGTGGCCTCAGCCGTGGTGGGCTCCTGGTGTGGCCTCAGCCGTGGTGGGCTCCTGGTGTGGCCTCAGCCGTGGTGGGCTCCTGGTGTGGCCTCAGCCGTGGTGGGCTCCTGGTGTGGCCTCAGCCGTGGTGGGCTCCTGGTGTGGCCTCAGCCGTGGTGGGCGGCTGGCTTCTGATCTGCCAGAGGGGGGCACTGGATGACATTTTCCATTTTAGTTGGGGGTCGAGTGTTTGGTTTTGCTACCCGGTGTTCTCTGCGTGGGGCGGGGTCGGTGCTCGCGTCGCCCTGAGGGACTCCTGGGGCTCCCCAATCATCTGCCTGTCATTCGGTTTAGCGATTTACCTATATGAGTCCGCCGGGGCGCATCCGAACCCACGATCGTAGTCGCCCCTAAATCAACAACAACAAGAAGTAGAGAGGTCGCAATAGATGTGAGGTTTAAGAAACGGTGGCACAGAGGGCAACCCCGACTAGCCTAGGACACTTGCATACCATCCATGCATGATCTTGGAGATTATCTAGCCCATTCACTTGGGCTAGATGGAAGAGCGACGGTCTCGCGTCGAATAGGTCTGCGTTCAACCACCGACCGTCCAAGTGGTTGGGCATCATTGCTCCCCCCCCCCCCTCGTCCCATTCCCAAATCCTTATCTTAATCCCATTCGAGTGTTATATAGTCGTACTGACTTGGCGTTTTCTGCTGATAGTTCCCATCTTGGAGAGGTGAGGGAGGGTAGCCCCAAGCGACTGTCCTGACCTTGTCCTACCTAAAAAAGTCTGTCTGACACGCGCATTCTATTTTATATAGATGTAATTTACGCTGACTTAAATTATAAGAATATCTTTTGTTAATTTCAGGTAAGTTGTCCGGACCCTCCCGGTGACGCAGAGGCGTCGGTGAGTAACCCAATTATTGTTGTTGTTCTCTGGCATGAAGCAGCGGGGCGAGGAGGTAAGCTTCCAGCTCGTCCTGGACATACGAGGCAGCAGATGCCCCCGAGTTGAGAGCCTGTATGGGATCAGGGCTCCAGGGTGAGAGAGAGAGAGAGAGAGAGAGGGAGGCCCTTTATCCCCAGGTATGTGAGCTTGGGCGGGGGTATTATCATTTTTGTCCTTCCAATATTATTTTCCCCATTGTTAATGTTTTGCTTTTTTCTATTGTATATTTTTTTCACGCGTATAGTACTAAGGTACATTAATGTGCAATCTAGATTCTAGAAGATGAGGCAGAGAGTTTTTTTTATATTTTTTTATATTTGATTATTTTCTACCATAGATGTGGCCACATATTTACAATGCTAAACAGCATATATACATTTTCTTCCGTTTTCCATGGACAGGGTTAGAGATGTGTTAAACATATAGTTTAGTGATTTATTGAAGCAGAGAGAGAGGTGTATGGCCAAGAATCCAGGTGAACTTAATTAGGATGTTGCAATGTGCTTGAATTTATATATTTTCTATTTCAGTTACTTAATTTCGTTCTTTTGTTTTATTGGTAAGTGTGGCTGATATATCTCCAAGCTTCCCCATCCTGGCGGAGATGTCTTCCTCCTCTTCCATCTTCTCCGGAGATGTCTTCTCTCCCATCCTGCTCAGAGAACTCCCCCCCCCCCTCTCCCTTATGAACCCCCTCCCCTGCACGGAGTATTTGCCTGGTAGGTTCCACAGGATAGATGGGAAGGGAAGAGGAGAGACGGTTATGGGAGAGAGGAAGGGAACAATGAGACAGTTACATTACTTTTGTTAGACTGACGTCCATACTATGCAAATCCCCTGCCGTTACTCGCCAAACTTAGCAGTTAGTGACCAAATTGGCGGTGTTATCTCGCTATCGACTCAAATGCCTCTCTCTCCCTTCCTCCCACTTCCTCCTCTCCCGAAAAGCTGTTCGGGTTCCGTAAAAACTTGGGTATGAAAAGTTTGGTGTGACCACGCGACTCGTGTCCGTTTCAGGCGGGCTTGGTAAGTTACCAGAAAACACAAAACGTTTTTTAAACATTAGTACAAATAATTACAAACTGCGAATATAACTTCGTAGAAATATTTCTCGAGACGTTGAAATGGAGATGGAAGAAGTACACTATGTAATTACTGTTATAAGCAGAAGATACGATATATTGCCTGGGATATATGGCGTGTGTGTGAGTGGTTGCACTCCGGAGAGCTCCAGTGTGTTCACCTGTGCACTTAAGTTTCATGTGCACTTAATCTTGATTGTCTCTTGGGTGAATGGTTCTCAGGTGCTGGTACATAGGTCACTGCTGCTGTGTTGAGAGCATCTTTGGCCTACACACCACCATTTGAGGACTAGTGACCTAGGAGTTCATCGCTGACCGGGTTGTTAGTCAGTATTTTGATCAAAGAGCCGAGACACTAACGAATCCATTCGTTAGTGTCTACGAGTCAAAATCAGCGGAAGGGGGCGGGGAGGGGGAGGGATAGGGTGAGGTGCACGAATTGCTCTCTGTCTGAAATATATTTTCTTATCAAGAGATTAGGTATAGACATATTTAACATCTGTTTATGAAGTTATTTGCATAATTTTGCTAGTCCATGTCTTTGCCAAGGTGTTAGTTATCATATTTTTCTTAAGTTGTCTCTTGTGCTCATTTTTACTTACCTGAGGCGTTACCTTGCGTTACCTTGCCTTGCTTCCGAGGATCAACGTCCCCTCGGCCCATTACCTTCGCGATGTGTTTGTCTGCTATGTGACTTCAATTCCATTACGTTTGGTCGCCTATTTAAAACCAAATGTGCGGATTTGGTCACTTAATGAAGCTTGAATGGTAGTCACATGATTGATTTAAACCAATTACACTTCAGAAATTATATAAAAATATCATTGAAGATAAGAACATGCATAGCGTTCAAGAATCTAATTAAGATAAACTCGTATGGGCAAATGACCTCGTCACTTACGAGGTCATTTGTCACTTACACTGTACCTACGTTAGATTACTCTGATCTGTGGGTGTATATGTGACAATATTTTGTATATTTAAAAAGAAAGTTGGACCATACCATAGGCCCAGTATTAGCCTGGTCTGGTCACACAGTCAGGCACAGAAGTATACACTTGCTGGTGTATGCGTCTGCTATAATCTCTGCTACAACAATACGTTCAGTATTGCCATAGATATAATTGTTATTGCTAAGCCAATATTCTCTTATGTTTCAAGTAACCATGACATGCCTGGTTAATATTTTGTGAAAATGACACTAGACAAGTATTCGTGATTGACCGTTTACAGTCACTGCAATCTAAAGGGTACTTTTACAGTCACTGCAAACTAAAGGGTACTTTTACAGTCACTGCAAACTAAAGGGTACTTTTACAGTCACTGCAAACTAAAGGGTACTTTACAACCATGTCAGATTAAAGGGTGGTTTTACAATCATTGCAAACTAAAGGGAACAATCTTGTACTCCTCTGCGATTGATATTTTGTCCTCATTCTTCTTAGTCCTGATCTGTCCTCCTTAATTCTTAACTCATATTCTCCTTTGCTTCCTTATTCACACTCTTCTCTTTAATTCATTAATATTTCTCTATCTTTAATTTCCTATCATCGTCATCGTTCCTTCTTCTTCTTCTTCTTTAAGTTCGTGTCTAACGACCTTAAGAACATAAGAACATAAGAACAAAGGTAACTGCAGAAGGCCTATTGGCCCATACGAGGCAGCTCCTATTCTATAACCACCCAATCCCGTGCTTGAAACAATCGAGGGACCCCACCTCCACAATGTTACGCGGCAATTGGTTCCACAAATCAACAACCCTGTTACTGAACCAGTATTTACCCAAGTCTTTCCTAAATCTAAACTTATCCAATTTATATCCATTGTTTCGTGTTCTGTCCTGTGTTGATACTTTTAATACCCTATTAATATCCCCCCGGTTATGTCCATACATCCACTTGTAAACCTCTATCATGTCACCCCTAACTCTTCGCCTTTCCAGTGAATGCAACTTAAGCTTTGTTAATCTTTCTTCATATGAAAGATTTCTAATTTGGGGAATTAACTTAGTCATCCTACGCTGGACACGTTCAAGTGAATTTATATCCATTCTATAATATGGCGACCAAAACTGAACTGCATAATCTAAATGGGGCCTAACTAGAGCAAGATATAGCTTAAGAACCACACCAGGTGTCTTGTTACTAACGCTGCGATTAATAAATCCAAGTGTCCGATTTGCCTTATTACGAACATTTATGCATTGATCCTTTTGTTTTAAATTCTTACTAATCATAACTCCCAGATCCCTTTCGCAATCCGACTTCGCAATCACAACACCATCTAGCTCGTATCTTGTAACTCTATCATCATTACCTAACCTCAGAACTTTACATTTATCAGCATTAAACTGCATCTGCCAATCCTTTGACCATTTCAAAACCCTATCTAGATCAACTTGAAGTGATAGTGAGTCCTCCTCCGAATTAATTTCCCTACCGATTTTCGTATCATCGGCAAATTTGCAAATGTTGCTACTCAAACCTGAATCTAAATCATTTATATATATTATAAACAACAGAGGTCCCAGGACAGAGCCTTGAGGCACTCCACTTACAACATTTTCCCACTCTGACTTGATTCCATTTATACTAACTCTCTGTTTCCTTTGGTATAGCCATGCCCTAATCCAGCTTAATATAGCACCCCCAATACCATGAGACTCTATTTTTTTAATCAGTCTTTCATGTGGCACTGTATCAAAAGCTTTGCTAAAGTCAAGGTATACAACATCGCAATCCTTACCACTATCAACTGCCTCAACAATGCTAGAATAAAAAGATAACAAATTTGTTAAACATGAACGGCCATTTATAAAACCGTGTTGCGACTCAATTATTAATTTATGTTTTTCAAGATGAAGACGAATTTTATTTGCTATTATAGATTCGAGTAACTTTCCCACAATAGACGTTAGGCTAATTGGTCGATAGTTAGACGCAAGTGATCTATCTCCTTTCTTAAAAACTGGTATCACATTAGCAACTTTCCAAAACTCTGGCACTCTGCCTGACTCTATTGATTTATTAAATATGGTTGACAGTGGGTCACAAAGCTCCTCTTTGCATTCTTTAAGCACCCTAGCAAACACTTCATCCGGCCCTGGGGATTTGTTTGGTTTGAGTTTTACTATTTGTTTAAGAACATCCTCCCTGGTAACTGCTAAACTCGTCAACCTGTCCTCGTCCCCACCCACATAGACTTGTTCGGCTGAAGGCATATTGTTAAGTTCCTCTTTAGTAAATACAGATACAAAATATTTATTAAAAATACTACTCATCTCTTCATCACTATCTGTTATTTGACCTGTCTCAGTTTTTAATGGACCTATCCTTTCCCTAGTCTTAGTACGATATAACTGAAAAAACCCTTTAGGATTTGTCTTTGCTTGCCCTGCTATGCGAACTTCATAGTTTCTTTTTGCTTTCCTTATCTCTTTTTTAACATTTCTAACCAGTTGTACGAATTCCTGTTCTAAAGTGACCTCCCCATTTTTAATCCTTTTGTACCAAGCTCTCTTTTTACCTATAAGGTTCTTCAAATTCTTTGTTATCCACTTTGGGTCATTAGTATACGATCTATTCAATTTGTATGGTATACTACGTTCCTGTGCTTTGTTTAGAATATTCTTAAATAAGTTATATATTGAATCCACATCGAAATCCCCATTTAAGTCACCTATCTTGAGGTTATCTTGAGATGATTTCGGGGCTTTAGTGTCCCCGCGGCCCGGTCCTCGACCAGGCCTCCACCCCCAGGAAGCAGCCCGTGACAGCTGACTAACACCCAGGTACCTATTTACTGCTAGGTAACAGGGGCATTCAGGGTGAAAGAAACTTTGCCCATTTGTTTCTGCCTCGTGCGGGAATCGAACCCGCGCCACAGAATTACGAGTCCTGCGCGCTATCCACCAGGCTACGAGACCCCTCCACCAGGCTACGAGACCCCACCTATCGCTGGGTTCATGTCTCGCTCCAAGACCGGCCCACACCCCATACCCAAGCCTTTCCAATCAATTTGACCCAAAAAATTTCTTAGGCTATTAAAATCAGCTTTTCGAAAATCTGGCACTTTAACAGAATTTTCTCCTACTGGTCTATTCCATTCTATGCTAAATCTGATTTCTTTGTGATCACTGCTCCCTAGCTCACTCCCTATTTCGATGTCATTAATTTGCGTTTCCCTGTTAGTTAACACTAAATCTAAAATATTATTTTCCCGTGTTGGTTCCTTAATGTGTTGCGTAAGAAAGCAATCGTCAATTAATTCTAGAAAATCTTCTGCTTCACTATTCCCTGTTTTGCTCAACCAGTTTATTCCGCTAAAATTAAAGTCACCCATGACATAAATACTGTTAGATCTAGATGCTCTAGATATTTCATCCCATAGATGCTTTGCTTCCATTCTGTCTAAATTTGGTGGCCTATATATTACTCCTATTATAATATTATTAGCTTTTTCGTTTAATTCAATCCAAATAGTTTCTGTGTGTGGCTCTGTTTTGATTCCCTCTTTGAGACTACATTTCAAATTGTCCCTAACATATATGGCTACTCCACCTCCTCGTCTAATATATCTATCTGTGTGAAATAGTTTAAATCCATATATTTGATATTCAGCTAATAGTTCTCTATTTTCTACATTCATCCACGTTTCGGTAAGTGCAATAATATCTATTTTTTCTGTGCAGACAAGAGCATTTAATTCGTTAATTTTATTTCTTAGACTTCTACTGTTAGTGTAATATACCCTAAGTGAATTGTTATTTTGCGGACCTTCTCTTTCCCTGATCGTTTTGCCAATTCCTTTCTCCCACAAACACATACTTTTATTACCTCCTTCCTCCAAATCAATTCCCATACCTCTATCTACTAACAGTTTAAACCCAAACAAACACCTCTAACCACTTCTTCTAGCGAGTTCGCAACAGCAACAACCCCAGCTCTCGATAGATGCACCCCATCACGAGCATACATTTCATTTCTTCCATAGAAGTGTTCCCAGTTGTCTATGAAAGATATTGCATTTGATTTGCAATATCTTTCCAGCCGGCAATTGACACCAAGTGCCCTCGATATCCATTCATTTCCCACTCCCTTTCTTGGAAGAATGCCACATATGATCGGGATTCCTCCCTTGCTCCTAACTAACTCTATGGCTGTTTTATACCTCTGAATCAGTTCCTCACTCCTGACTCGACCAACATCATTTCCTCCCACGCTAATGCAAATAATGGGATTGTTCCCATTACCAGCCATAATATCATTCATGTTGTTTATAATATCACCAATGCCAGCTCCGGGATAGCAAACCCTTAACCTGTTCCCCCTATCTCTAGCACAAAACGTTCTATCCAAATACCTTATCTGGGAATCTCCCACAACTAATGTTTGCTTAGGTACTTCCTTTACTTTCTGAGGGATAAGTTTAGGATAAGTTTACCTTCTTTAAGGCCTTTGCCCCTTTCAACTTTAAAGCCTTTGCCCCTTTCCTCTTTAAAGCGTTCGCCCCTTTCCTGTTTAAAGCCTTTGCCCCTTTCCTCTTTAAAGCCTTTGCCCCTTTCCTCTTTAAAGCCTTTGCCCCTTTCCTCTTTAAAGCCTTTGCCCCTTTCCTCTTTAAAGCCTTTGCCCCTTTCATCTTTAAAGCCTTTGCCCCTTTCCTCTTTAAAGCCTTTGCCCCTTTCCTCTTTAAAGCCTTTACCCCTTTCCTCTTTACATAAGAACATAAGAACAAAGGCAACTGCAGAAGGCCTGTTGGCCCATACGAAGGCAGCTCCTATTTATAACCACCCAATCCCACTCATATACATTGTCCAACCCATGCTTGAAACAATTCGACCCCACCTCCACAATGTTACGCGGCAATTGGTTCCACAAATCAACAACCCTGTTACTGAACCAGTATTTACCCAAGTCTTTCCTAAATCTAAACTTATCCAATTTATACCCATTGTTTCGTGTTCTGTCTTGTGTTGATACTTTTAATACCCTATTAATATCCCCTTTGTTATGTCCATTCACCCACTTAAGAACTAAAGCCTTTACCCCTTTCCTCTTTAAAGCCTTTACCCCTTTCCTCTTTAAAGCCTTTGCCCCTTTCCTCTTTAAAGCCTTTACCCCTTTCCTCTTTAAAGCCTTTGCCCCTTTCCTCTTTAAAGCCTGGCTCATTATTTCTTTTCAAATTCTCTACCTGTGTTTCACAATTGTTTTTATTCACAACTTCACTAACCTATTACTATTGACTTGAATTGGTTGTTAAGTGTTTTGTGTTTGGCTGTGGCCACTTTTGGGTGAATGTTGGTTGTCTAGTTAGGTTGTGTTGCTCTTCTTGAGTCCTGCCTTCATGCCCACTTTGGTTTGTGGTTATGGGTGGGCCAGTGGGTCGGTTGACGGTGGGCACTGTGGGTGGGTTGTATTTGTGGGTGGGCAAAGAGGTGGTGGGCGGCCAGTGTTGGTATATAGAAGGTGGGCGAGGAGAGTGGCGGGGGTGGGCGAAGGGTGGGCCACAGAAAATGGGTGTGTGGGGTGGGGTGGATTTTGGTGGGTGGTGGGTCGACTCTCAGCATAAAGCATGGTCCACTGCGCCTTCAAGGGAATCGATGGTGCACTTGGTTTAAAGTGGAGGAACCGGGTGCTGTCGCGCTGGGAGAAGAGGAAGAGGAGGAGGAGGAGGAGTAGGAGGCAGCTGAGAGTGGGAAGGGGGGGGGAGGAGATAAAGAAGAAATGGGAGACGTAAGAGGGGGATTATTCGAGGATGCAGAACATATATACACACACGTTAAAGATAGGAAGTGAAAGCGGTAAGGGAAAATATTATTCAAGAAAAGGAAGAGGAGTAGGCAAGGTTTGGGGGCAGGGCTGGGCAGAGCCAGTAGAGGGCTGGGCAGACCCAGGAGAGGGCTGGGCAGACCCAGGAGAGGGCTGGGCAGACCCAGGAGAGGGCTGGGCTGAGCCAGGAGAGGGCTGGGCTGAGCCAGGAGAGGGCTGGGCAGAGCCAGGAGAGGGCTGGGCTGAGCCAGGAGAGGGCTGGGCAGAGCCAGGAGAGGGCTGGGCTGAGCCAGGAGAGGGCTGGGCTGAGCCAAGAGAGGGCTGGGCTGAGCCAGGAGAGGGCTGGGCAGAGCCAGGAGAGGGCTGGGCTGAGCCAGGAGAGGGCTGGGCAGAGCCAGGAGAGGGCTGGGCTGAGCCAGGAGAGGGCTGGGCAGAGCCAGGAGAGGGCTGGGCAGAGCCAGGAGAGGGCTGGGCAGAGCCAGGAGAGGGCTGGGCTGAGCCAGGAGAGGGCTGGGCAGAGCCAGGAGAGGGCTGGGCAGAGCCAGGAGAGGGCTGGGCTGAGCCAGGAGAGGGCTGGGCTGAGCCAGGAGAGGGCTGGGCAGAGCCAGGAGAGGGCTGGGCTGAGCCAGGAGAGGGCTGGGCAGAGCCAGGAGAGGGCTGGGCTGAGCCAGGAGAGGGCTGGGCTGAGCCAGGAGAGGGCTGGGCTGAGCCAGGAGAGGGCTGGGCAGAGCCAGGAGAGGGCTGGGCTGAGCCAGGAGAGGGCTGGGCTGAGCCAGGAGAGGGCTGGGCTGAGCCAGGAGAGGGCTGGGCAGAGCCAGGAGAGGGCTGGGCTGAGCCAGGAGAGGGCTGGGCAGAGCCAGGAGAGGGCTGGGCTGAGCCAGGAGAGGGCTGGGCAGAGCCAGGAGAGGGCTGGGCAGAGCCAGGAGAGGGCTGGGCTGAGCCAGGAGAGGGCTGGGCTGAGCCAGGAGAGGGCTGGGCTGAGCCAGGAGAGGGCTGGGCTGAGCCAGGAGAGGGCTGGGAGCAAGGAGAAACTACATGACGAGGAAAAGATTATAAATTCAAGGGTGGAGGAAGGGCAGTATGAGTGTGTAACGCAAGGACAGGGAAGGGACAGGCAGCGGCTTCCTGTTGGTTAGGTTGGTAGTGGTGGTGTCCTGTCAGGGGGCGGGGAAGGGAAAATGTTATACAACCCGTTCAGCTGCTTGCGAGTAGGTGGGGAGGGGTGAGGGAAGAGAGGTGAAGGGGAGAGGGAAGGAGGGAGGGGAGAGGGAAAGGGGAGGGGAAAGGGGAAATCAGTAGTATCGTAGTATCCTCCTGGCGTTTCGGATGTTCCGTAACCCTATGGGTAAGACGGTGGAGGTAGGGCAGGGGGAGGATGGGTGTAATTGGGTACAGGTTCAGGCAAATGGGTCAAGGGGAAAAGGTAAGAATACTGCTGTATGGTTTTGACCCATATTTTTCTACGGGGGAGTGAGTCCTAGTTCGCTATATGGGGGGTGGGGGTGAGGTTACAACATGATGAGAGGAACAAACTCTTAAAAGCCGCCGCAGGTAAATCACAGGAGCAGCATGTTCGGGTAGATCAGCGGTGCGGCAGAGTGGGGGGGGAGGGGGGTAGGAACCTGAGGGTGAAGCTTCGTGGCAGGAAAGTTGCCCCGCTGCCAGCTTAGAGGCGGGGGACAATTTCTTGATCAGCAACCGCCTCTTTAAGGTGTAGTTGTGTCGTTACCCACCCTTGGTGGTCGAGAACGGCGCATGCGCATGGGGGACAGAGGGGGGGGGGGGGGGAGGGTAGATGATGGGGGAGGAGAGTAGATGATGGATGAGGAGGGTAGATGATAGGGAAGGAGGGGTAGATGATGGAGGGAGAAGGGTACATGATGGGGGGAGGGTAGATGATGGGGGAGGAGGGTACATGATGGGGGGAGGGTAGATGATGGGGGAGGAGGGTAGATGATGGGGGGAGGGGTAGATGATGGGGGAGGAGGATAGATGATGGGGGATGAGAGTAGATGATAGGGGAGGAGGGTAGATGATATTGAAGGTGCGGCAAAAATAGATGGTAGGTTGGGTAAGTAAGATTACGTTGATGTATAGGTCGCGAAAGGTAGCGTGGGGTCGGGGTTGAACATAGGATCTTTTTAGCAAAGTGGCTACGTTCTCCACTCAATATAGAGGATTCCAGGTTCGATCCCCGGGCGAAACAGAATGGTTGGGCATGTTTTCTTTCACCTCATGCCTTACTGTTCACCTAACAGTAAATAGGTACCCGGGAGTTAGGCAACTGTTGAGGGGGATAACTCCTAGGGAGGGTCAGTACTTCGACCCTGGGAGTGGGGGGGACCTCGATACAAGCCTAAGGGGGGGGGGGAGGTTTTTTGTCCCTCGACAATGAGACTCACTTATAATAGTGGGGGGAAACTATAGGCCTAGTGACCCATAAATTCCTATTTATATTTTCCCATACTAATTATAATGTCTTACCTACGCTTGAAACAATTCAGCGAGCCCACATCTATTACCTTAATACCTGGCATTTTGTTCTATAGATGAACAACCCTATTTCCAAACCAGTATTTACTCAGGTTTGGAAATATCCCTGTTTATCCCATTGCCATCCCTGTTTATATATCCTGTTATTCCCTCTCATCCTTTTATGTACGTCAGTCGTGTCCCCCATACTCTTCACGCTTCTAGAGATTGTTGATTAATATTGTTTGACTTCACAAGGAATGTGTCTCAATACTTGAACTAACTACGTCATCATTCCCTCTCCGCGTTTTAATAAGTTTTAAGTCGGTTGATAGAGCTTTGGCCTCACACGCTTGGGGTCCACGGTTCGAGTCTCCTACAGCCCAGGTAAATGGAAAGTTTTACGCTCGTTCTATAGTACGGATGTCGGAAGTGAAGACTGTAGGGACGTGACGAGAGGTATTCGAAGCTCTTCTCCGTTGTCTGATTACTAGACTTTACTCTGTCCGACGGCCAGGCCTGGAAGTGGTGGTCGGTCAACTATTAAAGAGAATTGGGGGAACTTTAAATGGAATTCCTTCATTGTATCACTGATACAGGTGTCATTTGTTTGATGAAAAGTTGCTAAAGTTAGCGGCTAAGGTTAACCACAATACTCTTCTCACATCCTTCTCCCCTTCTCACCATCCTTCTACCCTCTCACTATTCTTCTTCCCTCTCACCATCCTTCTCACCATTCCTCCCCTCCCTCTCTCGTCATCCCACTCTCCGGCTTCCCAAGTGTGATCTCTGCGTAGTATTTTCTAGGAAGTGAGCATGTGCATTAATAGGACGAGATTCCAGGTATTCGCCAATTAAGATTTCTCTATGAGCTGAGAGTTGCAATATCTCAGTGGAGACATTGCAACTTAATGTCAAGTGCTGCAATGTCTCCATCACTTGCAACTCTTCTGCCGTGCACCTGTAAGCTTCTGCAGTTTAGCTTTTTCCTATATCACTTTTAGGTCCGTATGGCATCCAAATTGTACTTTCTCATTCTTGTGGTACTCTCACTTTACGCCCTTGTGGTACTCTCACTTTACGCCCTTGTGGTACTCTCACTTTACGCCCTTGTGGTACTCTCACTTTACGCCCTTGTGGTACTGTCACTTTACGCCCTTGTGGTACTCTCACTTTACGCCCTTGTGGTACTCTCACTTTACGCCCTTGTGGTACTCTCACTTTACGCCCTTGTGGTACTCTCACTTTACGCCCTTGTGGTACTGTCACTTTACGCCCTTGTGGTACTCTCACTTTACGCCCTTGTGGTACTCTCACTTTACGCCCTTGTGGTACTCTCACTTTACGCCCTTGTGGTACTCTCACTTTACGCCCTTGTGGTACTTCTCACTTCGTCCCGACGAGAGTACCATCAAGTCCGTACGATTAATAGTGCTTCATTTCATTACGTTTTAATATATAAACATATTTCATTTGAACATTTCACCAACCAGTGTAACAGGAACCCGCGTCGAGTCTGCCTGCGTTTTCGCTCTAATTCCTTAATTGGGTTACATTAGTAGAGTCTGTTTATCCAGAATATATACACACACACATTGACGTTACCCATGGGGAAATTACTGATCTGCATGAACGGGAAATTTGTAAATGAACAGACTTTTACGTCACTCTTCGTTAAGTAAATTTTGAATTCTGTATGGCAATTTTTGTTTACCTTACATGTTTATTATCGGGCTTTTAGTGCTTTTCTGTATTTTGTATTGTAGTGAGTCTCTGTATATTGTATTGTAGTGAGTCTCTGTATTTTGTATTGTAGTGAGTCTCTGTATATTGTATTGTAGTGATTCTCTGTATATTGTATTGTAGTGAGTCTCTGTATATTGTATTGTAGTGAGTCTCTGTATTTTGTATTGTAGTGAGTCTCTGTATTTTGTATTGTAGTGAGTCTCTGTATTTTGTATTGTAGTGAGTCTCTGTATATTGTATTGTAGTGAGTCTCTGTATTTTGTATTGTAGTGAGTCTCTGTATTTTGTATTGTAGTGAGTCTCTGTATTTTGTATTGTAGTGAGTCTCTGTATTTTGTATTGTAGTGAGTTTGTAAATTGTATGATTCTCTGTATATTCTATTGTATTGCTTCTCTGTATATTGTATAGGTATTCGTTAAACAGCTTCAAATCGGCCGGAAACGTGAAAAAGATGCTTTTTCACTTAATATATCACTTAGATTTTTTTTACGAAATGCTTTTTTATCATATATTATATAGTAATATGATGATAAAAAACAAAATGCTACCGACAATTGCCCAGAAATGCTTCTCCTCTGATTTATAAATACGATTATATTATACATTGACATTTTTATTGACAAAATTAATATACAATTTTGTCTAGGTAACTTTCGTGTAAGGGTCACTAGAGCTCAGGAGACAATAATGAAAAGTTTGGTTGCTCTGTCTAATGTAAAATGTTAAATATTTGTTGAACGTCATAGCCTTTCCTTCCCTCGGTGGAGTCACAGGCGTCACTCCCCTTCGAAGGGGGTCACAGGCGTCCCTCCTCTGTGGCACCCCAGTACTTATCCCCCACCAGCTGAACAACGAAGGTTGAACAAGGATCTCGTCAACACCCAGCCAATGTGCACCACGAGGAGCTTCCTGGGTAGTAAATGCTATTCTATAATAACTTGTGCCTCCACAGTACTGAAAATGGCTGTTATATTCCACTGAAACTTTAACCTTTGCCTCAGACAACTTAGGGAAGACGTCTTGAAGGTACCTGAAGGCTGCCGACCTCTTTTCTAAAGCTGCGAGACATTGTTTCATAAGTCAGCAGGCTTCAGGTACCTTCAAGACGTCTTCCCTAAGTTGTCTGAGGCAAAGGTTAAAGTTTCAGTGGAATTTAACAACCATTTTCAGTTCTGTGGAGGCAAAAGTTATTAGTTACATTTATTACGCAGGAACAAAAATCATGTTAAATTGTGTAATTATTGAGCTTCGCCTATAATTATTCCAGCAGCAGGTGAAGTTTATTGTTTGCAATAATTTAATTTATGGAGAATGCTGCTCGGTCAGTTACGCAGGTTTATCATCTGATGTTTACATTGAAGTCCAGATAAGCGCTCTATAACCCCATTTCTACTTCAAGTGGTTAACTAGAAACAAATTTTAGGATTGAAAGGAAAAGCAGGTAAATCACATGTTAGTATAATTTACTGCTCGGGTAAACTGCTGAAAACGCGGGTTTTTTCCACGTCGGCAAGGAAGAAATTGCTCTAGCTTCTGTCGTAACTTGGCTTCGGAAGTGACGTTTCCATAATAGCAATCCGTAAGCAATTCCCATCAACCACTTGAAGGAAAATAAAATCTACTTGGAACTTTGAAGACATCATAGGTCCACCTGGAACTTTGAAGGCAGCATTGGTCCACCTGGAACTTTGAAGGCAGCATTGGTCCACCTGGAACTTTGAAGACAGCATTGGTCCACCTGGAACTTTGAAGGCAGAACGACCACCTGGAACTTCCGAAGATGGTAAGCAGAGGTGCATCACTTAAATTTCTGCGATGTGTGAAAGGCTAATCTCTTTAAGTCTTACCACTATTACATTGTCTCTCTCTTTAAATCCAATAGCTGTCTTCCTCTTTAAACCCGGATATTAGTCCAATGTTTGCCTCTTTAAACCTCGGTTGTTAGAGCAGTGTTTGCCTCTTTAAACCCCGGTTGTTTGAAACATCAGAGGCAAATCTAGAAGCCTCTGATAAACCTGAAATAGGTAATAGTAGGTGTGTATAATATAGGCCCCGTCCTCTCACACCGACCCACATATACACACACATGAACAAGTATATGTGTGTGTTCATGTGTGTGTGCGCGTATGTGATTAGAAACTGAAATACAAGTTCCTTATAAAAGATTTTATACTTTTTCAAGTAATGATGAACATATTACTGACAGTGTTGCAACTCGTGTATTATTGCAAGCAATGGTGACAACAGTGGTGCAACACCATTGTGAAGTCAGGCTTCAGTGACGACAAAAAAGGAACTTTGATCATTACCGTTTTCTTTATTCTCTTTTACCCCCTTTCCCTACACTTTTTCTCTCCCCATATTGCCATCTTTCTCTCACCCCCTCTACCACCTCCCCAATCTTTGTTTCTCTTCACTACCCTCGTCGTCTCCCACCTCTCATTTACCCTCTCTTCCTCACATTTTTTTCCTCTCCCCCTTAAACTTGTCACACTTTTCTTATCATTTGTTAAAGTTATCTAGCTTTGTTTCCCCTCTAAACCTCGCGTCCATTCTTTCCACGCGAGGTTCAGAGAGGAAAATCTTGCGTTTTCTTTTTTCAAGTTTTTTCATCGGAGAAGAGTGTGGAGGCTTTTATTTCAGTCTCTATTTTTCTGGCGCTCTTCAGTTTTCAGCTTCCCGGGTAAAATATCTGGAAAAGATTATATATTGAAGTTTTATCTCCGCCTAAGGCCTATATGCAATTTTTTTTTTTTTTGGTCCTCTATGCATGTGATAATTGTTTAATGTTGGGAGAGTTGTGCTTTCAAGCTCAGCTGGTCGTGATGTTGCCTGCAACCTGTCCTCTTAAAAATTACGTCGCTTTTGGCCGTTTCCCTGCATGGCCGAAAGTGGACGTAATTTGAAAATGATAAAAACAATGAAAATAAATTTGAGATTTTTTTTTCAACACGTTAGTTAAGGGTCCTCTGATAGGTTAGGTGGGCAGGAAATTCTGATGAAGTTTCAAAACGTTATGAAAAACGTTAATTGAAAGTTTCCTCTCCTAAACTTTCCGAGTACGCCGGACGACTCAAACAGAAAACGAGACAGTACGTCACTTTCGTGAGCCTATTTTATTTTCAATTATGTCCACTTTTGGCCATAGCGCATACGAGCCAAAAGCGACGTTATTTTTAAGCGGACGGGTTGGTGGAGAGGGGGTGGGGGAGGGGGTCAATATGCACCGACAGTTTGGTCCTGTACTGTGTATGGGACTAATCTGTACTTGCTGGTTTGTCAACTAGTTCTTGTGGTGGCCTAATAAGCCTCCGGAGGTTGAGAGGCTCACACGAAACTAAAATAATTTGCTGTATTTTTTATGCCGTTTATTTTAACCTGGGTATTATGGTATTAAATATTTGTATCGCACTTCTGATTATTATTATTATTATTATTATTATTATTATTATTATTATTATTATTATTATTATTATTATTATTATTATTAGTTTATTTTTTGAGAGGCTGTTTTGGGTGCTGTGTGGTCGTGTCCCGAGCACTTGCGGGGAGCACGGAATGAGGCCTCTAAACTGCCTCTTGTCGCTGCTATCAAAGTCTTGAAGAAGCTAGATTTTGCTTGCCTTTTAGCAAATGGAAACAAAAACAGCAACATGTACAGTAGGCGCAAAAGGGATTGTATTGTCTACCTCCTTGTTTCATATTGCCTGCCTGCCCCGTGGCACCCTGCCTGCCCCGTGGCTCCTTGCCTGCCCCGTGGCTCTCTGCCTGCCCCGTGGCTCCCTGCCTGCCCCGTGGCTCCCTGCCTGCCCCGTGGCTCCCTGCCTGTCCCGTGGCTCTCTGCCTGCCCCGTGGCTCTCTGCCTGCCCCGTGGCTCCCTGCCTGCCCCGTGGCTCCCTGCCTGCCCCGTGGCTCCCTGCCTGCCCCGTACCCTGCCTGCCCCGTGGCTCCCTGCCTGCCCCGTGGCTCTCTGCCTGCCCCGTGACTCCCTGCCTGCCCCGTGGCTCCCTGCCTGCCCCGTGGCTCCCTGCTTGCCCCGTGGCTCCCTGCCTGCCCCGTGGCTCCCTGCCTGCCCCGTGGCTCTCTGCCTGCCCCGTGACTCCCTGCCTGCCCCGTGGCTCCCTGCCTGCCCCGTGGCTCCCTGCCTGCCCCGTGGCACCCTGCCTGCCCCGTGGCTCCCTGCCTGCCCCGTGGCTCTCTGCCTGCCCCGTGACTCCCTGCCTGCCCCGTGGCTCCCTGCCTGCCCCGTGGCTCCCTGCCTGCCCCGTGGCTCCCTGCCTGCCCCGTGGCTCCCTGCCTGTCCCGTGGCTCTCTGCCTGCCCCGTGGCTCTCTGCCTGCCCCGTGGCTCCCTGCCTGCCCCGTGGCTCCCTGCCTGCCCCGTGGCTCTCTGCCTGCCCCGTGGCTCTCTGCCTGCCCCGTGGCTCTCTGCCTGCCCCGTGGCTCTCTGCCTGCCTCGTGGCTCTCTGCCTGCCCCGTGGTTCTCTGCCTGCCCCGTGGCTCTCTGCCTGCCCCGTGGCTCTCTGCCTGCCTCGTGGCTCCCTGCCTGCCCCGTGGCTCCCTGCCTGCCCTGTGGCTCTCTGCCTGCCCCGTGGCTCTCTGCCTGCCCTGTGGCTCTCTGCCTGCCCCGTGGCTCTCTGCCTGCCCTGTGGCTCTCTGCCTGCCCCGTGGCTCTCTGCCTGCCCCGTGGCTCTCTGCCTGCCCTGTGGCTCTCTGCCTGCCCCGTGGCTCTCTGCCTGCCCTGTGGCTCTCTGCCTGCCCCGTGGCTCTCTGCCTGCCCCGTGGCTCTCTGCCTGCCCTGTGGCTCTCTGCCTGCCCCGTGGCTCTCTGCCTGCCCCGTGGCTCCCTGCCTGCCCCGTGGCTCTCTGCCTGCCCTGTGGCTCTCTGCCTGCCCTGTGGCTCTCTGCCTGCCCTGTGGCTCTCTGCCTGCCCTGTGGCTCTCTGCCTGCCCCGTGGCTCTCTGCCTGCCCCGTGGCTCTCTGCCTGCCCCGTGGCTCTCTGCCTGCCCCGTGGCTCCCTGCCTGCCCCGTGGCTCTCTGCCTGCCCCGTGGCTCTCTGCCTGCCCCGTGGCTCCCTGCCTGCCCCGTGGCTCTCTGCCTGCCCCGTGGCTCTCTGCCTGCCCCGTGGCTCTCTGCCTGCCCCGTGGCTCTCTGCCTGCCCCGTGGCTCCCTGCCTGCCCCGTGGCTCTCTGCCTGCCCCGTGGCTCTCTGCCTGCCCCGTGGCTCTCTGCCTGCCCCGTGGCTCCCTGCCTGCCCCGTGACTCTCTGCCTGCCCCGTGGCTCCCTGCCTGCCCCGTGGCTCCCTGCCTGCCCCGTGGCTCTCTGCCTGCCCCGTGGCTCCCTGCCTGCCCCGTGGCTCCCTGCCTGCCCTGTGGCTCTCTGCCTGCCCCGTGGCTCCCTGCCTTGCCCGGGCTCGCCTTATCGTCCAGAAATATTGGTCGTTATTAATCTGGTGCGTGTGTGTTCTCCTGGTGAAATAAGTAAACCTCCGTTTCATTTGGTTTTGTTTCCAATCTGTGAAGTCACAGCTCTTTGAATTTTGTATCATAACCCATTTTTATTTCGTCAAACTGACTAATATTTACAAACTTTTATTTATTTGTGCTGCAGTGCGCTGCCTACGGTCGCTGCTCGTAATAATCCCGAGTGTGCCGATGCACAAGAACTTGGGAGTACAAGAAAACCTGGTATTTATAGCCAGCCAAACTCTTACCTGCTGCCTTACTATTTCAGGGATATTAAAGCCTCTACAGTGCACTGGCTCAAGCCTCGGGTATTTCTCGGCATAATGGTGCATTGCCTCTCTCTTACCCCCTCCCGCCGCCTTGTTCAGTCTCCCCTCACCCCCGATTTCTGTTCTCCCTTAACCCCCCCCATCCCGAATTTCTGGTGACCCTCCCTCCCTCTCCCCCCCCCCAACCTTGCACTGACTAGTCCCCCCCCTCCCCCTCGTGCATCCTGGGGATGGGGGCTGGTCTGGGTGCAGGAGCTACCCCGAATCATTGATCCGGGCGCAGACGTCGCCTGCCGCGCCCCACAGACCTACTGGATGTATATGTAGTCTCCGCTGCTGCTGTTGAGCTCTGGTCATCGCCACCTGGGTACTCTTAGTCCGGGTACTCTTAGTACGGGTACTCTTAGTCCGGGTACTCTTAGTACGGGTACTCTTAGTACGGGTACTCTTAGTCCGGGTACTCGTAGTACGGGTACTCTTAGTTCGGGTAACACCCTGTACTCGCTGCTCCCCGCCCTGACAACCACTCTTTTATTCAAAATTAAAACGAGTGCTTAATTCATCAGATGCAACATTGACAATGCAGGAAGTCGATCAGTGGTGCCTACCGCTGTTGCTCGCCTCGATGGGAGGCGAATTTGTGAATGGGAGGTGTTATCTCTTATAGACCAGTCGGTGAAGGGGAAATAGGAAAAACACATACATGGACAAACTCGGAATCACACACTCATACACATGCGCGTACACACACACACACACACACACACACACACACACACACACACACACACACACACACACACACACACACACACACACACACACACACACACACACACACGTTCAAAAGTGGAAAAGGTTCAAAGGTTTGCCACCAGACTAGTACCCGAGCTGAGAGGTATGAGCTACGAGGAGAGACTACGGGAATTAAACCTCACTTCGCTGGAAGACAGAAGAGTTAGGGGGGACATGATCACCACATTCAAGATTCTGAAGGGAATTGATAGGGTAGATAAAGGCAGGCTATTTAACACAAGGGGCACACGCACAAGGGGACACAGGTGGAAACTGAGTACCCAAATGAGCCACAGAGATATTAGAAAGAACTTTTTTAGTGTCAGAGTGGTTGACAAATGTAATGCATTAGGAAGTGATGTGGTGGAGGGTGACTCTATACACAGTTTCAAGTGTAGATATGATAGAGCCCAATAGGCGCAGGAATCTGTACACCTGTTGATTAACGGTTGAGAGGCGGGACCAAAGAGCCAGACCTCAACCCCCGCAAACACAACTAGGTGAGTGCACACACAGGGTAGAGATAAATTAAATATCTATGGGATTGTATCCTTTCTTCCAAAAATTCTCTTACCTAACTATGAAAGTTATGTACAAAATACGAACTGTTACCCCCAGAAGATCTATGTTTTGTCCTGTTTTCGTAGAGGGCCCGAGCACAAGGCCACAACCAAATATATCTTCTAATACGCTTAATATAGGACATTCGTGAGGTAAATTAGGCCTAGGAGAAGTTAGGTTTATGGGCTTTCTGTTTTTGCAGTTCCATTTTTTAATTCTAAAAGTAAAAAATGTGAACCTGGGTACAACAGTTGATATTTTGCATATTCATAGTATTATAGTCATTATACATTCTTGTAGAAATTTTTAATGAAGACCCATGGAAAAAATGAATGAAAAAAAAGTCATACATTGCCGCTTGAGAAAAATATTAATTTTGTATTTCTTGTTAAGTGTGAAAAATACGCTTAACACTGGGGTCACAAACGACCCTAAATGTGTTGAGCCTAATGAGCTTACACAACTCAGCCTCAGCTGTGTAAGGCTAACGACTAGTTCCGAGTACCACGTTACCTGGGTTAGAAGACTTCTCACCCGTTACAGACACGGTGTCGCTAGGTGGACCCTAGCGACACGACACAGCACCGCTCCTGTGCCTGGTAAGTTCACTACGGGATCACCATAGCCCGTGCTACTTGGAACTTGTTCCGAGTAGCTGAATCTATAACAACAACAACAACAGACACGAGGTGGAACCTAGCGTCTGTAACGGGCCAGAAGTGCCACTAGTAACGGACGCTACTAATCGGATGGTCTACTCCAGGGAATCTAAACTTGGTAACTAACAATCTAACAATAAGCGATAATTTAACACTTACTCTCTCCAGATTCCATTTGCTACCATTCCACACCGCTTTAACGAGACAAGATGACAGCGTCGACTCATCAATGTGGATGGGTTCGCACCCCATGGACGCCGGCCGGGGCTGGTATGTGTAGGCGGGAAGGGATGTGCAGTTACACACTACACACACACCCTGGGATGCGAGACTTTCCTGCGAGACACACTGGTGATGACAGCGAACACACACACACACTCACGCGGGTTGAGAGCACCCCACACCCCGACACAGTCCAAGTCCTGGGAGGGCCGGGAATTATCAATGGAAAGCGCCAAGCCATTGCGACTATTTAGCACGGGGAAGGGGGTCAGGATAAGAATTTGGGATGGGATGGGATTGGGGAAGGAATGGTGCCCAACCACTTGCACGCTCGGGGATTGAACGCCGACCTGCATGAAGCGAGACAGTCGCTCTACCGTCGAGCCCAAGTGGTTGGGTGTTCTGGTTCTTGTATAATTTCCCTCCCTAGTGATGACACAGCTTGTCTCAGTCACCTCCAGCAATGTTACGTGTATTGACATAATGCGACTTGACTGAGGCGTATGATTACACTGATATTAATTTACACAGTCTGTTACCCCTGCTGAGGCTCAGTTATGCTGTGTCCACTAATGGAAGTTCCACTAGTGTCCACTATCGCCGCTTGGTGATTCTGCAGATTAACGCAAGTCGGTAACTCGTTGTTAAGGTAGAGAACTTCAGTGAGTCCTATGAGAATAGTGATGCCTATTTTAATGTACAGTGTAAAATATGATTCTTGTACTGTTATTTGTGTTTTTTTTCTGACTGGAGTTATGAGCCCCTTGTGGGACCTGAAGTAGCGGAGGGTAGAAATAGTCTTAAGCTACTCTATCCTTGTGAGATGTATCTTATTGTCTTAATTAACGTTCTTGAGTTCCGACCTCGCCTGGTACCACCACTGCACGTGTCTTCCAGACTTGTGGCTCCTGTAGAAGCTGTGCAATGACATCCTACAACGGTAATTGTGGTGATGTTAATCTGCAGACATCAGGGGATGTCGGGCGATAGTGCACTTGAGAGTGCTGGCCCCATGCAAGGACTGTGCACATATGTGCACATGCACCTGTCCACTGAGGTGCACAGGAAGCAATGAACCCACTTCATTGTCCTACTTGTGCACAAACCATCACATTTCAAGACATTGTGAATTTTCAACTCTCTCACCTCTATATATCATTTATTTTGTTATAAGTAGCTTGTAAAAATGTATTTTTGTCTCAGTATTGTCGGACTACCGCTTGTTGACCACTTAACGAAGGTAGAGTTGTGTTAAATGTGTTGAACATTTAACCCTTACACTGCTCCTGTCGTCATGCGTGTATTCCCGGGTGATTTGTTAACTTTTTGTTAATGGTGCGTGACCATGTGTAGGACTTCTTACCAGCTGCGCCCTTTAAGGGTTAACTGTTATAATATTCTTCTGTTCTTAATTCACGACCATTTAATTTTTACAGGTTTATAGTTGATGTTGTTAAGGTATTTTTTTTTTTATTTTAGTTTGAGATGTTATTGTAAGGGTTAAGGCGTTTTGTTACGTTTTAAAATGATTTTTATCTCAGTATTGTTTATACTGTATTTACTGCTGTAATGTTTCATGGTCAACTTATGGGAAAATACAACGTTATAGGTTTAAAGTTATTATATAACTTGTTGATGGCATACTTTTTTGTCATGCTTTGTATTTTGGCAATAAAATAAAAAATAATACGCAGATGTTTGGTAGACTATATTAATATAAAATTGTATATCATGCATTGTATTAAAGTTTTAAAATACAATAACAAAAGCACTTTCTTGAGGATAAAAAAAATAGACTGAAATAAACATATTGAGAAGAGAGTTTAGAATTGGTTGTCTCGGCTTATTATGCTCCAGCCTGGGTTAGTCAATGCTCCTGTGGCTCTTGAGTCTTGGAGGGGCTTACCAAGGTCAAGAGGGGAGGTTTAGGCATGATGGTATGGACTCTCAGGTCAAACGTCACGTGAATCATACATGTGTGTGACCTGATCTTGAAATGGAGCACGAGGTCAGGGGTTATTAGGTGCTCCTGGAACACTCACTCACGCTTCTTCGTATACGCACCCCTCCCCCCTCCATTCCCTCACGCACCCTAATTTCCTCACACGCACCCTCATCTCCCCTACACAAACGCTTAATCAACACACACAACCCGCCTCACTCACTGTCATCACCCTCCTTCCCTCGCTACCACCCCCCCCCCCCCACCTCCCCGAGGTAGAGTGCCACTTACAGCCGATTTCCCATAATTTTCAAATATAAATACCTGAACTAAAGTGCGGAAGCTTCTGCCAGTGGCAGCCTCCTTCCGCCGTTCCAGTCACCAAGAGGGCTTCCAGGCACCACTGGGAGCTTCCAGGCACCACTGGGAGCTTCCAGGCACCACTGGGAGCTTCCAGGCACCACTGGGAGCCTCCAGGCACCACTGGGAGCCTCCAGGCACCACTGGGAGCCTCCAGGCACCACTGGGAGCCTCCAGGCACCACTGGGAGCCTCCAGGCACCACTGGAAGCTTCCAGACACCACTGGGAGCTTCCAGGCACCACTGGAAGCCTCCAGGCACCATTGGGAGCTTCCAGACACCATTGGGAGCTTCCAGGCACCACTGGGAGCTTCCAGGCACCACTGGGAGCTTCCAGGCACCACTGGGAGCCTCCAGGCACCACTGGGAGCCTCCAGGCACCACTGGGAGCCTCCAAGGCACCACTGGAAGCTTCCAGACACCACTGGGAGCTTCCAGGCACCACTGGAAGCCTCCAGGCACCATTGGGAGCCTCCAGACACCATTGGGAGCTTCCAGGCACTAAAGGGAGGCTTAATATGAGAGTGGTTTCTAATTCCAGTAAACCAGTTTGAATCTGACAGTCGTAACTTAAACTGGCGCTTAGGCAAAGGGGGAGGTAGGGAAGGAGGTGGGGAGGGAGGTAAGGAAGGAGGTAGGAAGGTGGGGGAGGGAGGTAGGGGGAATAGCAAGATAGTAGGTGAGGGGGGGGGGAAGGAGGAAGTCGTTACGGCAATTAGAGGGTAGCAATTCCGACCCCGATACTGTGGGTCGATGACTGACTGATGGATGCACAATTCTCACGTTGTCCCTCCTTTGTGCGCTCGTTCTTCTGTGTTCTTCTTCAGTTGTCTCTTTCTCTCCTTCCTCTTGTACGTTCTCTTTTTCTCACCCCCCCCCCTCCACTTGATGCGTACGTACACACACACACACACACACACACACATATATATATATATATATATATCTCACACTCACATCTCTCTCTCTCTCTCTCTCTCTCTCTCTCTCTCTCTCTCTCTCTCTCTCTCTCTCTCTCTCTCTCTCTCTCTCTCTCTCTCTCTCTCTCTCTCTCTCTCTCCCTCTCCCTCTCCCTTCCTCCCTCTCCTGTCGTTCTGTGCATTGAACGATCGTCTGTGCATTGAACACCGATACAAACAACAGCACATTGGCAATAAATTAGGATCTGGCCACACTCAAACAAGGACCTTCCCTCATCTGGCCACACTCAAACAAGGACCTTCCCACATCTGGCCACACTCAAACAAGGACCTTCCCTCATCTGGCCACACTCAAACAAGGACCTTCCCTCATCTGTCCACACTCAAACAAGGTCCTTCCCTCATCTGGCCACACTCAAACAAGGTCCTTCCCTCATCTGGCCACACTCAAACAAGGACCTTCCCTCATCTGGCCACACTCAAACAAGGTCCTTCTCTCATCAGCGTAGTTTCCTCGTTGTGTCGCCTCTTCTGTGTTCTTTCATACTAAACACAGTACAGAGTTCGGTTCCCCGGGCCTGAGGCGTGTAGTTGACGGAGCAGCCCGTTCTCTCCAGCGTTCACACCGTCACTAAAATGATGTACTAAATGGCCTGAATATACCCGAAACCAAGGACCCACGACTAGAAAACGGGTCATTTTTTGCGAGCCGCAAAAAAAGTTTTTAGTAGATCATTTTTTGGACGTTTTGGATTTTTGCGTCAAAATGCAATGTACTATTGGCCACGAAGACATTAATTGCGGCTGTCATGAAGGAGTTGTGAATAAAAGAAACCGCAGGAGACCTCTGTGGGATATGTCCTGTTTAAATCCACCACAAACTTGGTTTAAATCCACCTCAAACGTGGTTTAAATCCACCTCAAACTTGGTTTAAATCCACCCAAACGTGGTTTAAATCCAACCAAACGTGGTTTAAATCCACCCAAACGTAGTTTAAATCCACCTCAAACGTGGTTTAAATCCACCTCAAACTTGGTTTAAATCCACCCAAACGTGGTTTAAATCCAACCAAACGTGGTTTAAATCCACCCAAACGTGGTTTAAATCCACCTCAAACGTGGTTTAAATCCACCCAAACGTGGTTTAAATCCACCCAAACGTGGTTTAAATCCACCTCAAACTTGGTTTAAATCCACCTCAAACTTGGTTTAAATCCACCCAAACGTGGTTTAAATCCAACCAAACGTGGTTTAAATCCACCCAAACGTAGTTTAAATCCACCCAAACGTGGTTTAAATCCACCCAAACGTGGTTTAAATCCACCCAAACGTGGTTTAAATCCACCTCAAACTTGGTTTAAATCCACCTCAAACTTGGTTTAAATCCACCCAAACGTGGTTTAAATCCAACCAAACGTGGTTTAAATCCACCCAAACGTAGTTTAAATCCACCCAAACGTGGTTTAAATCCACCCAAACGTGGTTTAAATCCACCCAAACGTGGGAAGTGGGAGTTCAAGTGTTATCCTCAGTGGGAAGTTCAAAGGTTATCTTCAGTGCCAAATATGAGCAGTGTTTTATTAACTCATCATAATTAAATAATTTCTCAGGCGAACCTATATCATGAAATGAACTGGAAAAATATGATTAAAAATATTTTTTAAACATATTCTTTCATCATAACCAATGAAGCAGAAAGAAGGTTTATCATAAGGTAAATCAGTGTGTGTCAAGAATCTGCATTAAAGAACATAAGAACCTAAGAATAAAAATGAGTGCACTTAAGAATGACAAAGAAAGCCTATATTGGCCTATATCAAACACTGCTCTTGTCAATATCCACGAATATTCATATATACACACACCCCAACACACACACATCTGGAAAGTAAGGAAAGTGGCGATGACACACTGTACTTCACTTCATATAATCTAGGGTAGCTGCACAAATGCAGATGTACCTAATGTAAAATATGGTGGTGGTGAGGGCAGATAGTTGTGGTGGTGGTGAGGGCAGATAGTTGTGGTGGTGGTGAGGGCAGATAGTTGTGGTGGTGGTGAGGGCAGATAGTTGTGGTGGTGGTGAGGGCAGATAGTTGTGGTGGTGGTTAGGGCAGATAGTGGTGAGGGCAGATAGTTGTGGTGGTGGTCAGGGCAGATAGTGGTGAGGGCAGATAGTTGTGGTGGTGGTCAGGGCAGATAGTGGTGAGGGCAGATAGTTGTGGTGGTGGTCAGGGCAGATAGTGGTGAGGGCAGATAGTTGTGGTGGTGGTGAGGGCAGATAGTTGTGGTGGTGGTCAGGGCAGATAGTGGTGAGGGCAGATAGTTGTGGTGGTGGTCAGGGTAGATAGTGGTGAGGGCAGATAGTTGTGGTGGTGGTCAGGGCAGATAGTGGTGAGGGCAGATAGTTGTGGTGGTGGTGAGGGCAGATAGTGGTGAGGGCAGATAGTTGTGGTGGTGGTTAGGGCAGATAGTGGTGAGGGCAGATAGTTGTGGTGGTGGTCAGGGCAGATAGTGGTGAGGGCAGATAGTTGTGGTGGTGGTGAGGGCAGATAGTTGTGGTGGTGGTCAGGGCAGATAGTGGTGAGGGCAGATAGTTGTGGTGGTGGTGAGGGCAGATAGTTGTGGTGGTGGTCAGGGCAGATAGTGGTGAGGGCAGATAGTTGTGGTGGTGGTCAGGGCAGATAGTGGTGAGGGCAGATAGTTGTGGTGGTGGTCAGGGCAGATAGTGGTGAGGGCAGATAGTTGTGGTGGTGGTCAGGGCAGATAGTGGTGAGGGCAGATAGTTGTGGTGGTGGTCAGGGCAGATAGTGGTGAGGGCAGATAGTTGTGGTGGTGGTCAGGGCAGATAGTGGTGAGGGCAGATAGTTGTGGTGGTGGTCAGGGCAGATAGTGGTGAGGGCAGATAGTTGTGGTGGTGGTCAGGGCAGATAGTGGTGAGGGCAGATAGTTGTGGTGGTGGTCAGGGCAGATAGTGGTGAGGGCAGATAGTTGTGGTGGTGGTCAGGGCAGATAGTGGTGAGGGCAGATAGTTGTGGTGGTCGTGAGGGCAGATAGTGGTGGTGGTGGTGGTGAGGGCAGATAGTGGTGGTGGTGGTGAGGGCAGATAGTGGTGGTGGTGGTGAGGGCAGATAGTGATGGTGGTGGTGAGGGCAGATAGTGGTGGTGGTCCTCCCCGGGGCGGGCTCGAGAGCCTCGGTGTTAGTGTTTGGACATGTCAGGCTGATGGACTGCCCTGGGGAAGGAGAAGAGTGGGAGAGGGGAAGCAGAGGAATAGCAGAAGATAAGCAGAGGAGGAGGAGGAGGAAGACATTTCAAATACTAGCACAGTTTTAGTAAAGAAGCAATTCTGTTTAACAAACATTTTGGAATTGTACTATATGATAGAAATCAAACGAGTGAGAGAGAGAGAGAGAGAGAGAGAGAGAGAGAGAGAGAGAGAGAGAGAGAGAGAGAGAGAGAGAGAGAGAGAGAGAGAGAGAGAGAGAGAGAGAGAGAGGGGGGAGGAAGGGAGGGAGGGGGAGGAGGAAGGGAGGGAGGGAGGGAGGAGGGGAGAGAAAGAGAGAGAGAGAGAAAGAGGGGTGAGGGAGGGAGGGAGGGAGGGGGGGAGAGAGAGAGAGAGAGAGAATGGGCAGACTGCATATTCTTCGACTGTTTGAAATTATTTGATACTGTTCCTGACAAAAGACTCCTGAATCCAGAGGACGTGGCTGGTGTACCGAGAAGAGTGCTAACGTGGGTGAAAGAGTACCTCCCTGGAAGGAAGCTGATGCTTACAGCGAGAGCGGCGATACCATAGTGAAGATACGTTACGAGTGGAGTCCATAGTGTTAGGTGCTGGGGCCCATCCTATTTCTAACATTTCAACGATCTGACTTGGGAAATTAGTTCATTTCATATCAGTGTTTGCAAATGATGCGCAACCAGTGAGAAGTCAGGACAGATTTGACATTCGCCAGAAGTGATCTGAAAAAATGGCTGCTAGACTTCAACACAAGCAAATGCAAAGTTAGATAAATTTGGACAAGAGTAAAAAAGAAAAACCTTTGTAGCAGCATATGATGTAGGGAAAACGGATTTATTGTTTCCAATAAGGAGAAAAATATTGTAATGGACCTAACCCCAAGTCTACTGCTAGAAGCACACATCAGTAGAATGATGCCATCGTCATATTCGCCATACAGGCCGCCGTCCGTGGCTCCCTGGGAAACTTGGACGAAAGAACGTTCCAGCCCTGTACCCAACCTGTGTAGGAACAGTCATTGCATTTACTATAAGACCATTGGGAAGGCTGGGCTAAGAGCTGACCTCGTCCTTTCAAGCACACGAGCGCACTTGGGCGCACGTGCGTTCTCGTATTCTTCCCTACACATTCTGCTGCGATGATAAGACATCAGTAGCAATGATGGTCAAGTATAAGGGCCTCTGCAGCTCTCGTCTGGCTGTGATGAGTGAGGTCACCACCTCTATGCATGGCTCAACCGCTCCAGTCGTTGTCAACCATACACTGCCATGATAATAATACCCATGGCAACATCTACTACTCCCATCCAAGTGATTATCATCCCATTATAGCTAAGTTATTCTTGCACTATGCCACCTGTCTCAACCAGACATTACTAGTACTCGTATAGCAACATACAAAACGAATAAGAACTGTCAACACATGAAAGTGCAGCTCTTCTCATGGTCACCGAGCTATGCCCCATCAGAGTAGCTGCATTGCCAAAGTCGCCACGAGATTCTCAATGCAATTATGATGACAGAAATGGAAATTATTTTGTTGTAACGAAATATTGAGGCAATGTGTTGTGCTTTATTTGGTGCACCTTGATACTACTGGACCTTTCCCTAATTAGAAGTGGGAGTGCAAGTGACCCTGGAGTACTCACTCACTGGAGTGCTGGAGAAGGCGCTCACTACACCTTTGGCTGTGTCGTGAGATTTATCACCTGTCACCTGCCCACAAATATCGACCTCATTCTTACCCCTTTCCTTGCTTCCTTTTTTCTTATCTCAGTCTTTCTCTCTCTCTCAGTCTTGTATATGCACTCTCTCCTCTCTAATTACTCTCTCTCTACACCTCTTTCCTATTCCCCGGTGTGGACACCTCTCTCATTACCGTTCTCTCTACCTCTCTCTCTCTCCCCTTCCCCTCCACACTTGCTTCTTTGCAGGTGTAAGAAAGAGCGCCCTGGTCTTAGAGGGCGGCCTTGTGTCCGTGTATTGTGTGCGAGGCGGACACCAGGCTACCACAGGCTGTAATTATTATTGAAAATTAATAAAGGTGTAATTAAGATGATGGAGCGAAGGAGAGAGGGGAGACACGGAAGGGCGGAGGAATTGAAGGTGGAATGGAGGGAGGAGAACGAGAGCTAATGGAGGGAAAGGAGGAAGGAATGGGTGGAAAGGGAAATGCGTAAGGGGGTAGATTTCCCACAAAGGGGACTCAGTTTGAGGGTTGGAGATGGCTTCTCTTCTCAGTGATGGATGTCTCTGAACCCGTCACGTGACGAATTGGGAGAAGGTAAAACTAGTTGGAAAATCAAGGGCCAGGATTCATGAAGCATTTGCCGCAACCAGTTACGAAACCTGTACATCTTTCCGTGGCTTGTTGACATTTATTAAAGAGTTCGAGAGCTTCGAAGAACTACGAGGGTGTTTATAACAATAATAACCTTGGGTTGTGAAGTTTAAGGTTCGTGAACTGTTTAATAAATGTAAACATAACCGCCATGATTGAGGAAAGATGTACAGGTTTCGTAAGGGTTGTTTGTGTGTGTACTCACCTAGTTGAACTCACCTAGTTGTGTTTGCGGGGGTTGAGCTCTGACCCTTTGGTCCCGCCTCTCAACCATCAATCAACATGTGTACAGATTCCTGAGCCTATTGGGCTCTATCATATCTACACTTGAAACTGTGTATGGAGTCAGCCTCCACCACATCACTTCCTAATGCATTCACACACACACACACACACACACACACACACACACACACACACACACACACACACACACACACACACACACACACACACACACACACATAATGTGTGTGTGTGTGTGATTAGTGGACCCCGAGACCAGCAATCCATATTTGCACTGGAGTTGACGATGACAAACACCTGCAACACACACACACACACACACACACACACACACACACACACACACACACACACACACACACACACACACACACACACACACACACACACACACACACACACACACACACACTACCCTCGGTGTTACACCTGACCGACACTCTTAACCCCCCCCCCCCCCCTCTCTCTTTTTCCCTTTAAACCGCCCCTTCCCGTCCAAACCCACCCTTCACCCTTTACCCCCTCCCCTCTTTACCCCTCCCCCTCTTTACCATATACGGGTTACAACCTCAAACGAAATTCGTTAGAAATATAGTTATATTTCTAATATATTATAATGTTATTTCTATCTATAATTTTATTTATAATAAAATATAGTTTTATTTATTATCATCTGGTGTTTAGTGGCCTGCGGAGTCACGTGACGTCAACATGTAAATCTAATTGACCTTATTGACAACGTGAGATGTGCAGAGAAGGTGAGGCCATTATCAGGGGAAAGTGCTAGGCTAGAGCGACTATATAACACTTGGAAGTTATTATGAGGATAAAGATCTGGGATGGCACTGAGGGAAGAAATGGTGCGCATCCACTTGAACCATCGAGGATCGAACACGAACCTGCAAGAAGCGAGGTCGTCGCTGTTCCATCAGACCAAGTGCAAAGAATAAGTTACAGTAATGTTGTTGAAACAACTCAACCCCACACACTTAAAATACAAGGAAAGTGCTGTCATTTCGAACCGTCCAGGACCCTCATAAACAACCCCATGGAATCACCTGCCCGTCGAAGCTGCATATGCCAAGACAATACTTCTGTTTACAATGCAGCTGGAAAAAAACCTCAGGAATAATAGGGGAGACTTGAACAAGTCGCCGGCTTCCTGTCCCCCTCTAGGCCACTAGAGAGGGTGGCCCTCTGGTAAATTCCAGTAAATAAGGTGTGATTAAAGAGCAGTTGTTGTTGTTGCAAGATATGCCTCGCCCTGAACTGTTTTGGAAGAGTCGCATCTATATATAAATAAAGGATGGAGCATTTTGCCTCAGCGACCACTGTAAATGGAAGCTGGGAAGTGTGTTAAAATAGAACAGTTGGTGAAAGGAATGCATGCATGGTGGTGCCCTGGGCCGCCGCCGCTGGTGGGGGGAGGGAGGGAGGTAGGGAAGTCCGTAGAGGGAGGGAGGAAGGTAGGAAGAGGGAGGGAGGGAAGGGGTAGGACGGGACATAGCATTGTTACCATGGTTTTCCCCTAAAGGCTGAAAAGCTGTATTTATTTCTTCTTTTCCAGGTGTTGCGGCCCTGGCCGCTGAACCCGCCTAGCTTCCCCTATTTTTGTTTCCCTATTTTATCTCGTGACGAAGTTCTTTACTTCAGAATTTGATTAATGCCAGAACTACATTGACGAGGGTAGACTATTTTTGTTGATAAAGTTTCACATTTACAACTGATACTGTATCTGTAGAAAGTCTCCTCTTATACTGGCTAAAACTTTGCGTACTGCACTAATCAGTTTACAGTTGTGGTTATGGACATTTGCGTTAAATACAGCGTCATGGGGAAAGCAAGGGACACTGTCGGGCACTGCCGCTGTGAGCACCGAGGCTCTAGGTCCTGAGTACAGTATACACATCTGGAGTACTAGTTGGTAAATTATATTTTTTTCTTGCCTCATTTTTGTAAGCATTATTTTAATAATTGATATCACCAAACTTTCGGGCAGGTCCCTCGTCTCCAGGGCCTGTGTGCATCTCTCTGTCTTAGAGCTTAAGCTGCTCCATCAGAATATATGGTGAAATTTACCTGATCGTATTTGTTCCGTAATTATTATTATATAATAATAATTATTATATAATAATAATTATTGCAATTACTAATTATTACTCTTCTGCTTGGTCATGAAGGAAGCGGGCCTCGGGTGAAAGAGGGCTGTGACGATCTCTGTCAGGAACCCGTAGGTGAGGGACCGGGACGTCCACCTCCTGGGGCTCGTGCGGCCCCCCAGGCTCTGCTTCAGGAGGCTGGGGTCGTTCTTGCCCTTGCTGGGGTGGTTCTTCTCCGGCCCCGACCACGGCGGTCTCCGGGTTTGGAGTCCCTGAGCTTTCTTTTACCAACTTCGAGATTAACTCCGAAACTGGAGCCCCCCTAGAGCAGTTCGTTGTTGCCTTTAATCTCGTTCTGACAGTTCCTGCGACGGCGTTGGAACCAATCGCATTGGCGATTGCCTTTCCATTGGAGACTTTCGGTGCCATGGAAAGAGGGAACCTGCTGCATGGGTGACAGCTTCTTCCCCGTATCAACCTACCCTGGCTTTGCGCCCTGGAGAGGCCACTCCAGAGCGCAACCAGATGCCTACTACTATTTGTTTCGTTCTCAACTCTTCCCCCTCCCCCCTCCAACCACTTGGGCTGGACGGTAGAGCGACGGTCTCACTTCATGCAGGACGGCGTTCAACCCCCGACAGTCCAAGTGGCTGGGCACCCCCCCCCCCCAGTCCCATCTCAAGTCTTTATCCTGATTCTCTTCCCAGTGTTATATAGTCGTTATGGTTTGGCGCTTTCTCCTGATAGTTCCCCTTGCCTTCCTCCCCTATCCCCATCTACCTCTCCCTTATTCTGTTTCCTTCCTTCTCCCTGCTGTTCTGTTTCTCCCTCCCTCCACCCGTTTCTTCTAATCACCCCCACACTCTGTTCTCGTGTTTCGTTGTGATAACTAACTGGAATCATCTGTGGGGGGGGGGAGGTTCTATTTATTGTGAATGGGTCTCCATCTTGATGTATACAATTACTTCCATTTCATTATCATTATGTTCCTCCTAGTTTTAAATTTTAGTGTCAGAATTGGCAGCAGTTATGTGGCGAGTTGTGCGTTGTTCCTACAATGTTTTCTTTTGTTTTTGTTTCTCCAAAGTTATCCTGCCACTTGGAAGTCTGAAGTCAGTGCTGTTTAGAATTTCTATCTCAGATGTCTGCTTTTTGGGGGCTAATGGAGCTACTTAATACTTCGTTTATTTCCTTTTTTATTTACAGCTCAACTTGGAAAGTTGCACAAAGTACTCACAGTGATGTACAAAAACACAAGAGTGTTGCTTTTATTTGTTGGTGACATAACTACGATAAGGTTTGAGAAGGCCTTATGGGCCCAACATCAACAAGTAGCAAATACAAATATCCATGGAGATTAGGAATGGAAACAACAGTTGAGCGGTGGAGTTGCGAATATTTGATGAGAGTGACGGACACCGCCTTGACCACTACCTGAGAGAATGTGATCATCTAAGAGTTATTAGAAATATGTATAGAATAATAAACTCTACATTGAGTTAGGAAAAAACTATTTGTCAAATATAGATACTGTTCTTAAAAGAATCCCCCCATTTTGCACCTGCAAGATAACGTAAGATTTTAAGGGTTAATCTTCTTGCTTGAGAAGCTGTTCACTTAAGACAGTTAAGCAAGTTCCAGCTGTGTCTGGGTACAAGTGACAGGATGAACAACCCAGCGGGTTTTCTTCCTATTGGGGAGTGTTGAACATTCTGCTATGGCGGTATGACTACTCACAGGATGAGTGGCGCTGCCCAATAAACTCGCCCCTCGGGGCAAAATAAAAAAAATCAACAAGTAGGCTACTCTTCCAGAACTTTTTTTTCTGCTAGTACTACTACATCAGGATCTGCATCTTGTATTCTTTATTTAGGATTCTTTGCCCCAAATTCCATCAGCAGTGCTGTAGTTTGAAATATTTTTCTCTATTATACTGTATTGAGCCATTCTTCATAATGAACTTATTGTTGATGTTCATGTGAGGTGTTTTATTAGTCTGCACGTTGTTGGCGGTGTTGGGAGAGGGTGGAGAGGGTAGAAGGGTGATGGATTGGGAAAAAGAGAGAGTTACATTAGGATGACAGAAATGAACAGCGGGTTGACGTAATGGGAGATGAAAGGTAGAAGTGAGGAGAGAAGAGAGGAATGGAAGGCATAAAAAGCGTCTAACATTGAGGAGGACAATATGGTTGACAAGAAAAGATGCCAAAGGGGCAGAACAAGCGACAAGGAGGAGAGGAAGAGGGAGGTTATAGATAGGACAAGCCTGGCAGGAAGAGGAGGGTGGGAAGAGGAGTAATGCAGAGAAAAATGACAACTGAATTAAATATCCGCGGCTGGTGGGATGTTGGTATTGTAACTTTGGAAAAGGGGAAGGGTGAGAAAATTTAAGATCTTGTTTTACGAGGGTGGGGAAAAATAATAAAGCTTTGGATAGTGATTTTAGCGGTGGCAACAGAAGGTTTTAAATTTGATTCCTGTATGTGGTAATGAGGGCAATGTGAAGGCGGGGAACTAGTGAGAAAGACGGTAGAACAGGGCTGGTTAAGAGGTAGAAGAGAGATGATTATATTGGAGGTTGAGTAAAGGACACGGAGTTAAGGGAGAATGAGTGATCAGACAAGGAAGATAGTGACGAAGAAGAACTATAGATTGGCACGTCTTTTTATGCTGGAGGTGTGGTCGTGTGAGGCGACAAGAGGGTGGGAAGGTTGGGTGTGGGCTCAGTAGTGGGTGGCGGCGTTGGGTGGGGGCAGGGTGAGAGGTGTAATTGTCCTGAGGTGGGTTGTGCTGGTGTAAGAAGGATGGGGTTTGTTTAACTAATGGAGGAGGCGGCGTGATTTGAAGAGTTGTGGGGTAGCCAGCGCACTGTGGTGGGGGGTTTCTAACCCCCCTTCCCCTCCCTCCTTCCTCCCCCCTTCCCCTCCAGTAATAGGGTCTCCACATGGTTGGTCGCTCCCAATCTCTGTCCTCGTTTCCTTTGAATTTTTGCCTCATCAGCTGTTCGCTCCTCAATTGTCATTTTTTTCCGAATAAAAACCACCATCAAATTTGGCCAATGAATGTTGTTGGTTGATATTTCTCGTCCATTGGTCTTCTTCCGCCTGTTATCTTGGTAATGTAATTTGTACGGAGTAATGCATGTTATTGCCTCTTAGTATCCTGCTCAGCCTCCAGTTTCAGTTCCTCTGAGAATACCTTTGATGCTTTTGTTGTCGCTGTTCCTTCTCTCATCCTGGTTTTATTAGGATTTATCTGGTTCTTTGAGCATCTTCCGTGCAAAGTCATGGTCGTCTTACCCCCTCTCCCTCTCCCTCCCTGTCCCCTCTCTGGGAGAGGGGGGGACAGTCACACAATAGTCGGACTGAGATTAGTCAGACTAATCACAAACAAATTATTAAATATATTTTTTAAATTGCATACACTTAGTTTCTTTGTTTTTCTTTTCTGTTGTGCATGGTCTTTAGTCTGTGTTGGTAGGCCAAGTTGCCATCTTCCACTGTGTTATAAAGTGTCATCTGTTACAGCAACCTGGGCACTGTTACAGCATCCTGGACACTGTTACAGCACCCTGGGCACTATTACATCACCCTGGGTACTGTTACAGAATCTTGTGGCGCTGTTACAGCACCCTGGGCACTGTTACAGCACTCTGAGCACTGTTACAGCATCCTGGGCACTGTTACAGCACCCTGTGGCACTGTTACAGCACTCTGAGCACTGTTACGGCACCCTGGGCACTGTTACAGCACTCTGAGCACTGTTACGGCACCCTGGGCACTGTTACAGCACTCTGAGCACTGTTACGGCACCCTGGGCACTGTTACAGCACTCTGAGCACTGTTACAGCATCCTGGGCACTGTTACAGCACCCTGTGGCACTGTTACAGCACCCTGTGGCACTGTTACAGCACCCTGGGCACTGTTACAGCATTCTGGGCACTGTTTCGGCACCCTGGGCACTGTTACAGCACCCTGGGTACTGTTACAGCATCCTGGGCACTGTTACAACACCCCTGTGGCACTGTTACAGCACCCTGGGCACTGTTACATCACCCTGGGTACTGTTACAGAATCCTGTGGCGCTGTTACAGCACCCTGGGCACTGTTACAGCACCCTGGGCACTGTTACAGCACCCTGTGCCACTGTTACAGCACCTTGGGCACTGTTACAGCACCCTAGTCACTGTTACAGCACCCTGGGCACTGGTAAACGCTACGCTTCTGAATAAGGCTCGTGTTCCCGTCACAGTTAATCATACTCTCATTGGCCTATCAAACGTCAAATGCATCCCAGGTATCATTAAGTAAAACAACTGTGGGTAAAATAGGAACACCAATTTAC